>NC_141696.1:875602962-876028578 GCF_964263255.1 Lissotriton vulgaris
GTGTGGAATTGGAGGGTGGAGTAGGAGGTGGAGGGTGGAGTTGGAGTTGGAGTGTGTAGTTGGAGTTGGAGGGTGGAGTTGGAGTTGGAGGGTGAAGTTGGAGGGTGGAGTTGGAGGGTGGAGTTGGGACTGGAAGGGTCCTCAGAGTGGGGAAGGAAGGGAGATGTTGCCTAAAAAAACCCAGACAAAATGACCGATACTTTAGGTCCACTCCAGTTAAGAACTTTTGCTTATTTTCTATAAATGCGTCCTTTTCGCATCCAAATATGTAATTGCAGTGCATTTCTATGTAAAGTATTTCCTAACGATCTGACCTAACATCGTTACAGTTGGTTGATAAACGCAGCCTTTCAGTGGTCTTCAGTCTGGGTCGTCGGCATGACGAATGTTGCTTTATTGAACTGCACATTTTCACTTGAAGGTCATTCTCAAGAAACACATAGCCCAGGTGAATGAGCCAGGGGTTTGAGTGGTGCTGAAGAGACGCTTTGAGGGGTGAGGCGTTGCTCTGAATATTTCATTAAATTACTGAAAGAGAATAGAGAAAGACAGACTCAAAATGGAAGAGAGTACGATCCCCAGAAAAGAGAACATAAGGAATGGAAACAGTGAGGGATAGAGATGGAGACGAGAAACAGAGCAAAAGAGAAAAAAATGAAAGCCCTAGCGGCCGCATGCTGGCAAATGGTGACCTGCAGAGCGCATGAATGGGAAGAGCGGCCGGCCGTGGGAGGTGGGAGGGGAAGTAGGAGAGTGCTGGTGTGTGCACGCGGGGCGGGGAACGGCAGCCTTTGAAGTGTGATGTGAGGCACAGACAAATGGTGGTTTGTGACGTGGCTGGTTTGTAGATCACAAGAACTGCGGCTAATCCGCCGTTGGTAGACTGTTCTTTGGCCCTTACTATAATCTCCGCCAGCAATGCGCATGCGCATTGGCAGGCCGAAACCTAAAATGTACAAAAAGAAGTAAAGAAAACAAAAAATATAACACCTAGTACTAAAGCACAAAAAGTCTCTGAATTGAAAAGCAAGAAATCATTGAAAAAAGGAGAGACTTTAAGCAGAAGGCAGAGGCAGTTCAAGGAAATCAGAGGTAGGATGTTTTGTACTAGAGTATTTCTCAACTTTTAAGTATCTATGAAGCAGTATAAAAGTAGAACAGAAGCAATCAGACAAAAGGAATGTGTTGAAGGTGAAGTTGATAAGGTGTTTGTTCCGAAGAGGACACTATTTATCTTGGTTTTAAACCAAATCCAGACACTGGACACAATAGTGTTGTCTATAAGAAGACCGAGCCAAAAGAAAATACTTTTTAATAAATGTAACTCTTGCAAAGTTTTTATTGGTGAATGGATACACACTTAAAGTATTGAGCCTTTCTGAAATGAAGAAGGCTATTTCCAATGCAACACATTAGTGCATGTAGTTAATGAATCTGGATGATGTAATGAGATTAAAAAAAACTTGTATTCCTGTTCCAAAGGAAGTAATAGTACCTAGAAATGTTCAGGAAGGGATTGCTGAAGAGATGCGAGGAAGGCGTAGACAAGCCAAAGTATTCAAATGGAATTGTAGTAGTGCTTGTTGTATTTGTCAACAATCAATTGATATATTGAGAACTTTCCTCCGTATGTTTGCTTCCAGAAGTTTAAAGTTTAAAGATGCATACTTTGTAGGGATTACATCCATGCAAAGTAAGAAAGCATACTACTTTACAAGAACAGTCACTAGGTTGTTTGTCAAAAATACTGTGTCAAAGCAGCATTCATCATTTTAGAATGTTATGTATATACCATTCAATATTTTTGTCAGAAGGTATTATTTTGTAAAAACTCCTGCTCTATGTTTAGGAAAAATGAATAGAGCTCTTTCGCATTGTATTGTACTAGAAGTAGAAAAGGTTTGTGATGATGTTGAATTTAGTTTTCGGGGACCGGAACAGGAGTGTAGGCAAAATGAAGAGATGATAACAACAGGGGTGGTGAAGAGGAACAGATGTATTAGTGTTGGTAATTTTGTAAAAGGGATTGCAAAGTTTAAAGGAGTTTCTTCAGAGCAACCAAACTGGGTTTGTATATGTTGTTGACGTACTAAATACAAAAATGAAACTCGTAATGTTGATTTGTACATTAAAACTGAAAAGAAGAAGAATATTCTCTACGACAGCAGCACAAGCTCCCATTGAGAAATTGGAGTTAGCGACCACACCATGTGTGGCCGCTTTGTAATGCTGAGGTCGGGATTGCCGACTGGAGGTCAGTCGGTCACGATTACGTGTTACTGCCATGTCCGCCCGACATTGTAATTAGGGCCTTATTAGTCTTTGGAGACCTGCTACAACTAAATCCAGTCAAAGGACAATCTGTCATCAAGACATTACTACATAATGAAACTAGGAATTCACTAGGAAGTATTGAAAATGTAAACAGTTCGTAAAACTTCGGATACAAAGAGTTAATCAGAAATGTGTGCCTAGCATTAGATATACACTATGGAAACATTCTAAATGACATTAGAGTGGGAGTTCTCACAAAAGAAGTAAAGAGAGTATTACAAGCCAGTCTCAACAAAAATATGTTTCCAACTAATGTTTCAGCTGCAGAAGTAATATGTCATTTTTAAGGAAGAGAAGTCTATTGTTTGTTTGATGCCAACTCTTGAGGAGTGTAGTAATTTCAATGAACAATTATTAAGCATGGGCGGAAAATCCGTTCCGCTCGCAGCAGATTTTTTTTCTTGGTGATACAATTTTGCGGCGTGCGGCGCTCACTTACCGTCATTCAGCGTTTGCCGAGTTGTTTTTCTCGATATTTTGCGAGTGCTGCGCCATTTTGGATCTTGCTGCAGGATCCCGCGGGAGTTTGGCGACGCATCGCGAGAGTTTGCAATTGCGAACATATAGGTGCGGCGGGCAGCAACAATCTTGCACTCTCGAAATTACAAAATTTGCAATTCTGCACAAGAAATCCACTAGCAAGCAGCATAGACCTTCTGAAAATGAGGATTTTATCGGAATAACTCCTCAGGTTGACATTTGCCTGCACTTTTTTGGATTTGAGGCCTTTTGACTTTCTTTGGATCACTTTTGGATTAGAAATCAACTTTCACAAGTAAGTTTGTTTGGGGGCATTACAGTTGCTGTTCTGCATTAAAACGAGTTTTGCAAAACTGAAAGCACTCAGCAGGTGCAAAAGTTCACTCATCATTAGTAACCATTCCCTGTAGTACTTCCTGAGGGGCCCCTCCAGAGTTCAGTTGCCTATGTTTGTTTGGAGCATTACAGTTGCTGTTCTGCAGAAAAATGAGTTTTGCAAAACTGAAAGCACTCAGCAGGTGCAAAAGTTCAAACTCATCATTAGTAATAGTAACCATTCCCTGTAGTGCTTCCTGACTGGGGCCCCTCCAGAGTTCAGTTGCTAGTTGCAACAATTCCATGACCCTGCTCCGACCCTCACAGCAGGCTCATAGAATAGCTACAAGTAGGCCACAAAGGTTCTGGAAAAAAAAATTGCACTGCAATAGAAAGCAAATTACAGATAAGGAAGCAGGTGCCAGACTGGAATTTTAAAACAGTGACACATTAATAAATCAACCCCAAATTAATTCATGTCAGTTGAAGCAGGGCAGGTGTGCTTGCTTTCCCCCCCCCATAATCTACAGTGATGATGAACTAGAGGGTGGCATTGATGTACCAGAGGGTGGCATGGGTGAAACAGAGGGTGGCAGTGGTGAAACAGAGGGTGCTGGGAACCTGTGATGATGAACCAGACGTAGAAGCAACATAGTCGCGACTGTTGCGAGCCGACAAGTAAGTTCGCAATTGCGAACTGGTACAAAACCCTCGCAAACTGGCAGAAACCCTTGCGAACACAAAAAAAAATCCGCAAATTCGCGAGAATTCGCGGATTTTGCAGATTGCGAGTTCGCAAATACGCAAATTCGCGAACGCCAGATTCGCAAAATTCACCCATGCTTAACAATTATTGCACCTGAAAAAAGAAGAGATAATCAAAATTAGAGCTAATGGAACATTAAGGAGTTACACAGCTACTAACAGGAAAACTGCAATCAAAATGGGATAGTTTAGAAAAGTCTGTGTCAAAAACTGCAGGTTTAAAAAAACAGTTATGTATCTGTAAAAATTGTTATGTAATCTTACGTCATAATTTAAATGTTGAGGAAGGGCTAGGGAATGGCGCAATGGGTACATTTATGAAATGTATTAATTATCCAAACAGAAATATTATGGAGAACTAAGTCATCAAATTCGATGATGTTGGTGAAGTTAAGCAGTTTGGTAGATGCGTTTACGTTTCCTACTCGTGAAAGACTTGTATGCCCAGGGAAAGCAGTTCCTCGTGTCTTTAGTGTATGCAGAAACAATCCACAAACCACAAGTTTAAGTGCAGATACAGCAGTGATTAATATTGGTAGTAGTGTATCCAATGGAGGAATGTCATATGTAGCTTTGTCATGAATTAGAACATTGTCTGGTTTATTTCAGATAGGTTTTAATGAGAAGAAATTAAGTGCTGATGTAAGCTGTGTAAGGGAGTATAGTTGGTTAAGATCTCAATATGCTCCTCCTTTAGGCCGGTATCATGTGTTTTTAAAAATCAATAATATGTCCAAAGCAGAAAATATCAAAGCTGCCTATCAGAGCGGAACAGAAAGATGAACAAAAAGAAAAACAAAGATGTAAGAAAAGAAAACTACAGCAAAATGAGAAAATAGAAGAGTATCACTTTGATAATAAATCTGGGGTGAATTTTATGCAAATGTAGCGTTAAATGGACTATACCATTTGCATCATTTTGCAAATTCTATTAATGAAAAGGTAGATAAAAGAATGTCTTCACAGATATGTAGTTTAGTTGAAGAATTAGGAAGTGACAGAAGTACCATACATTCTGCTACTGGAATAAGAAAACTTTGAGAGGTACTGGATCAGTAGTGTTTTCCCAAAATATTCCACAGGATGCTCAATAATTTTTAATGGTAATGCTATGACTATTAGAGGAAGAAGATGTGAATAACAATGAATCATTTGGATTAACATATAAATGGAACCATAACTTTGAAGATTGTGAATTTACATCCAGCACTGAAATCAATTTAGAACGATTTCTCTACTTGATATTACCAGATGGTAAAGCTGTGCCCTTTGCAAAATGTAACTAAAATGCCCATCAAGATATGACCTGTCCAAACTAGGTCAACGTTGTTTCCACAAAGGTATGGGAAATATCTCATAGTCATGCTACAATAATGCACAGTGGATGGTACTGAAATTACAAACTTTGTAGCTGAACAAATTTCCATTTCAAAAAGAACTTTCACAACAATAGCAATCACATTTCATGAAGGAGTTAATATAATATCTGGACACCACATAATGTATTTAAGATGTCAAACATGATGGATAGAGTGCAATGACCTTCAAATTACATTCAAATCAAAACACCCAAAAGGATACCAAACGCATATCTGCTATTTCTAGAACCGAAGTTCTAAGGAGAATTTAGGGTAGGAAAATCTGCTATTGTGTTGACATATGTATGGATTATGTGTTTCTGAGACATTATTCGGCCTATTAGCGGTATTGTCTACAGCAAGCTGTTAGAAATGAAGGACCTTTTTAACTGTAGGAAAGGATTTATAAAACATTTGATAACTACATTCTGTTGCTACAGATACAAACTAAATGGAGGTACTATAATACCAGTAGCCTTAAGTTGTATCTCAGAAGTCTCTTTACCACTAAGAAAATTCCCTTTTTTGTTTCTGCTACACCAACTTGTAAGTAGTACTGTGTGTTATGTTTTTCGTACATTGGCCAAGAACATTTTACACATCATTTGACCTAACAGGGATGATGTCTACAAAAGGATATCCAAAAATTAAGACAAGATATAAAAATATAAGAAACAGTTTTAACATATGGTTAACATATGGTTAGTTTCATTAAGGAAGTAACCTATCAGCAAGCCTTTATTAAAAAAACTTGTAGTGAGTGGAGTGCACTGTATGACATATTTGTAATGATGTGCTGTGCCCATTTGTTTGTTTTTTCACAATCCATTGTTGCTTTTTTCCCACATAGCACTGTTGAAAGTGAAGAAGTATGAAAGCTAAAAACAGTAAAAAACAGTAAAACATATGTCTATGTTGAACTAAAGATTTGAAGAAAACTATTGTGTGTTTTTTTGGTTGCCTAATGTTCAAAATAAAATATTAATGCATCTTTCTCTGTTTATATTTTTTCACAGTGAATTGAGATCGGGATATATTACGTGTGTCAAATCACTAATCTAGTGATGGATTAATTGAGTCACTACTCATATACTCATCCCATCTCCCAGGCACTACAGTTCCACTCATCAAATCATCCGGCCACTACCTAGGCAGTCATCCAATCACTCAAATCTCTCAGCCACTACTCAGGCACTCATCCAACCACCCAAGCGGTAACCATGAAGTCATGCCTTCACTTTGGCACTACTAATGCTGTTATTGAATCACCTAAGCACTGCACTTGCCTGCTTTCATTCATCCAGGCACTGCACATGCACTAATCCATTCACCCAGGCTTTACATTTGCAGTCATCCAATAACCTAGGCTGTGCCCATGGAGTAATTCATTTATTCAGGCAGTGCCCTTGCAATCATGAAATCACCCAAGCACTGCACTTGCACTTATTTATTCAACCAGGCACTGCACTTGCACTCATCCATTTACTCAGGCACTGCACTTGCACTGATCCGTTCACCCAGGCACTTCATGTGCACTCATCTAATTAATCAGGCACTGCACTTGCACTCATGCAATCATCCAGACAGTAAACTTTCACTCACATACTCACTCAGGCACTACCTATGCAGTCATGGAATCACCCAGACACTTCAGTTGTACTTATTCATTCACCGAGGCACTGCACTTGCAATCATTCATTCACCCAGGCACTGTACTTTCACTTACCCATTCATTCAGATGCTTCACTTGCACTAATGCAATCATCCTGGCAGTGCACTTAGACTCATACAATCACTCAGGCATTACTCATGCAATCACCTAGGTGCTATACTTGCACTCATTCAGTGATCCAGGCACTGCTCTTGCACGTCTCAATTTACCCAGGCACTGCACTTTCACTCCTCCATTCAATCAGGCACTATCTGAGCAGTCATCCAATCATCCATGCACTGCAACTGCACTCATTCATTCACTCAGGCACTGCACTTGCACTCATCCAATAATCCAGACACTGCATGTGCACTCGTGCAATCATGTAGGCACTGCACTTGCACTCATACAATCACTCAAGCATTACCCATGCAGTCATGCAATCTCCTAGACACTATCCATACACTCATCCAATCATCCAGCCACAACCCATACATTTATCCAATTACCTAGGCACTACTCATGCACACACTGAATCACCCAGGCACTACACATGCACCCATAAGGTCAGGAATCTTGGTGTTATGTTTGATGACAAGCTCTCGTTCATTCACCATGCGAATTTGGTTGTTTCCTCGTCCTTCTATACCCTTAGAATGTTAAGGAAACTTCTTCCTTTCCTTCCTCTTAGCGCAGGAAAAACTCTCATGTGTACGCTGGTAATGTCGAAGATCGACTATTTTAATGGCCTCTTCCTAAATGCTCAGGAGAAAGTCTTAAATAAACTGCAATTGGTTCAGAATTCAGCAGCAAGAATACTTTCTGGCATGCCTAAATTAAAATCGATTTCCCCAGTCATTTGCCAACTACACTGGCTACCAATCAGAAGCCGAACCAAATTTAAGGCACTATGTATAGCATACAAAACATTCACGAACTCTGGACCAGAGTTCTTGAAAAAAACACTCTGCCTGTATATGCCTACCAGAACCCTTCGCTCTTCCTCAGCTTACTGCCTAACCATTCCTCGCACAAAGAAATCATCATGGGGAGACAGATCTTTCATAATTGCAATGGTTAGATTGTGGAACACTCTCCCTTTACACATCAAGGTCAGCCCATCACTCCTGATATTCAGGAAGCTGGTAAAAACATGGCTTTTCAACCAGTAAGCACTTTTTCCATTGGTATGTTCTTTTATTTTTCAGTGCCGAGACACCTCCGGGTATTTGTGCGCTAGAAAAATTGCATTAAATAAATAAATAACATTCAATCATCCAGGCACTACCAATGTAATCATCCAATCACCCAGGGACTACATATGCACCCATGCAATCACCCAGGCACTACTGATGCACTTAAGCAATCATCCAGATACTACTTATGCACTCAAATAATCACCTTGGCACTACCCATGCACTCATACAATCACCCAGGTACTACTCATGCACTCATGCATCCACCAAGGCACCATCCATTCACTCATCCATTCACCCAGACACTATCCATGCACTCATGTTATCACTAAGATACTACCTATGCAGCCACCCAATCACCCAAAAAAAATACTCATGCACTCACCCATCATCCTGGCACTACCCATACACTGATTGAATCACCCAGGTACTAGTCAGGTACTGATCCGATCACCTAGGTACTACTCGTACAATCAGTTAGACACTACTCATACACTTATACAGTCACCCAGGCACTACCCATGCACTGATTCAATCACCCAGGCACTAAGCATGCACTCACTCAATCCCCCAGATGCTACCCATGTACTCATGTAACTACCCAGGCAGTTTCCATACACTCATCCAATCAACCAGATACAAACCATGCAGTCATACAATTACCCAGTAACAACCCATGCACCCCTAGAATCACCAAGGCGCCACTCTTGTACTCATTCTAAGATATATGCATCAGTCGTGCAGTCATTCAATCATCCATATACCAATCATACACCCATTCCAACATACACACGTGCTTTATCTTTGTAAAAGGTGGTTCCAATAGGAACCTTTTTAAAAATCAATTTGCTGTTTTGTAAAGTTTAAAAATATATATATTTTTTTTATTTTAACAAGAATGGCAACTGGGACAGGAGGAACTCGATAAATGTGCACTGAGAAATATGCAAAAAAGTATGTAAGGGGTACAAATGAACATGTACGATTTTTTGCAGCATTGCGAATTGCTGCAACCGACTGCTCACCAGCACTTATAACAATGCCACAGTCCATGCAATATGTGGCCATTCTTAAAAACTCTGGAGCCATCGCTGTAGTAGTAGTCTGGACCTCTGAAGGGATTTTCTGGCTGGTAATTGTTGCTGATGCAGCTGATGTAGATGGCCCTCCATCGTCTCCTGCTTGATTGCCAGTTGCAGACGTTTTTCATGAAAGGTTTTAAGACGATACAACATGGACGTCGTCCCACATGAATATTGTTTGTTTGTCCCTCTAGAGATGGTCTTCTGTCACTAGTTTTGCAACAGTTTTTAAAGCCCCCAATGACATTTTTTCAAAATCCCAAGCCACACTTGCCCTCTTCTGGGGAGGCTGATCATCTTCAACATCTTCTGTGTCAACCTCTTCCACTTCCTGCTCCTGCGGTTTTTGTACCTGGTCCACATTTCCTTGATCTATTGCCATTTTTAGTAAAAAAAGAAGTCCCAAAAAGGATTCCAGGCAAAATCAACCACCTGCTCACAATAAAGTTCTGGAAAAGAATATTCAAGAAGGAGGAGTGGGTGTGTACTTCGTATGAATTTTTCTGAAAAGTATATTATCCATTGATATTCCTTGCTTTCTCAGTAATGTGATATTCGCGGCGACTGACATATTCGCAGTTATTCTCAAAAAGTATTAGGAAGGTTCCCCTGATATTTTTCACAGGGAGGGGAGTGGACAGTACACAAAATTGAACCCTGTGATTTTGTGTGGGAAAAGATTCCAGAATGACTAATAAGAAAAATGTGCAGGGAAAACAGACCACATAAGTACATTGGTTTGTGTGCGCAGAATCTACCTCAAGAATAAGCATCAATCAATATACAGGCCAGGGAGACACATGAATAAAAATAGAAATAGAAAAATGTATTAAAAATATATAACAAAATTTATTAGGTACCTCCCTTTAGGGTTACAATCTAAAATATATTAAAAAATCATAATACTATGATGTATGTAGACAATTAAAAATCAATCAGGTTACAATACAAAGTAGTCAAAAACAGTCGACGTAGCGTTTCGGTGTTGTGTAATGGTGTCACCATCTTCAGGACAAATTGACTTTACGCAATTGTTTCAAATCTTGATCATGAAGTCTTTAGGCACCTTAAGTCTCAGTCCTCAAGATGTCATGCAGGTCTCAATGCTGCTTCAGACATTGGTCTATTGTTTCTTAATTTGACTCTGGGTCATTCTCAATGGACACGGGGAGCCACCTTAATACTGTTTGGCTACTTATTCCATGGATAGGCTATAGCAAGTTTGTACCCCTTTCGTTTCAATTTGCGGGTTGACAGTAATCTGGATAAACTCAGATGCTGCTTCTCGCTTCCTGGCATCCAATGATCATGGAGGGCTGACCTCTCCGTCTCTGTGAGCCTTTTGTCAAGAATCAGGCCTCAGACATGATTTGAAATTCGGACATGGCGGCAGCAGGGAGGCCTGATTCTTGACAAATACTGTAGAATGTGTCTATATATATGTTCTATGCTTTGTACAAACCATGAGCAATGACATTGGTAGTCACAAATAGAATTTTTTTTTGTAAAGGTGGTTTTCTCCTAAATGTATCACAAAAAATAAAGTTAAAACAGTATCTTACTAAATATTTGGACTTAAACTTTATTTAAAAAAAGTGCATTTTTTTGTATGTTAAATACAATAAAGACGCAGGGGGTCCTCATCCCCGCACCAGCAGTGCACCGAGAGGCATGTTTGCAGAGTGGTGTAGAAGGGGGCATGGTCTCTGATGACCTCTCAGAAATCCCACTGTGTGGGGTTTACTAGAGATAACAGGAGGTCATGCTGTCTCCTAAGGACCATGAGCAGCGAAGAATACTTTATTCCCCGAACCAGCAGTGCACATGGAGGTGTGTTTTTAGAGTGGTCAAGAAAAAGGGCTAGGTGTCTGGCAAGTTGCTTTTTTCATTTTTGTTCTCTGGTTTTTTAGGAAGGGGAGGCCCCCCTCCCAGGCTGAATTCAGCCCCTGAGATTCCACACCCTGGTGCCTGCCCCTTTTTAATTTATTTTATTGAAGGGAGTCAAGTGGACCCTTCCAGGGCCAATTTCAGCCCCAGGGGCACCATTCACCAAGCCTGCCTCTTTTTTCTTTTAAAGAAAAAGGGAGGGGGCGTGCAGTCTCCTTCCCCAGGTCTATTTCAGTCTCACAACCCCATCGCCCAGTACCTCACCTCTAGGCTGGGTACCTTTGTCCCAATCCAGGGCACCCACTGCCAATGCTGGGGGCTATTGGGGGAACCTGAAGGCCCCCACAATCCCTACCGGCCTTCTGCCCCCTGCATGAGCCAGCATTGCTAACGCAGCCCCCTGAACGCTAAAACAAAGTCTCCTTCCTTTCTCACATCAAATTTTGCTCTCGCTTGCTGAAAGCAGAGAGTTTGCTATGGCACCATGGGAGCTTGCCATAGCAAACTGCAGTGTCCAGAGGGTGGGCACCACGGGACACTGATGGAGCTGGCTCTAGGTGGTGGCAGTCCCCAGACCATCTAGGGCTCCAGGAGGTGGGTCATGTGGCACTCCCTCTTTTGTTAAGTAAGCCCCAGGGAGGTAGTGGTCTCTGTGGCTGCAAGGGACCCCCTTTATTATTCTATTTGTCCCCTGTGACAGTGGCGGTCCCAGGAGCTTCATGGATGGACCAGAGCCTCCCACACATTATTATTTATTTTAGCCCCAGGGAGGTTGCATTCGCCAGGGCAGCAGGGGAAGCCATAAGCCCTTACCGCATTGCTTTAATTTAGAAATTAATTAATGCATGTGCCCCGTAGAGGTGGTGGTCCTCAGGGCAGTAAGGGGGCTGAGCACATGCCCCCGCATTTGTAGAGAACAGTGCCCTGGGAAGGTGGCAATCCCCAGTGTTTGATAAGCCCTAGGAGGGGGCACTGTGCACTGTGCACCCCTCCTATATTTATAAAAAAATTATTAAATTCCATTTTCTAACTATAACATCCCTATAACCTTTGTTCACTAAAAAAACATGAATACAGGGATGTCATAGTTAGAAAATAGGATGGAAAAAAACTTTTTTTTCACTGAAAAAAAACAAAGGTTACAGGGACGTTATAGTTCAGCTCACATTTCACTCAAAGAAAACCAGAGAAATTTAGCAGTTATAGTTACATGAGCTAACTATAACTTACACCCTTGAGATGCCCTGCATATGACCTCATATTTATTTATTTATTAAGAAGCTTATAAAGCGCACGGCTACCCCCAACGGGGGTGTCCCGGCGCTGTAGACTGCAAGCTAGAAAGGAGTGATGCTACTTATGAGATAGTGAACAACCAAGTTTTCAGTTTGCTTCGGAACAATGATTCAGAGGAGATAAACCTAAGATCCAGTGGGAGGCTGTTCCAGAGTTTAGCGGTTACTACACCGAACGCTCTGCCACCACTTCTAGCACGACGAAATCTGGGCACCACCAGGAGGCGTAGGCTGTTCGATCTCAGAGACCTGACAGACTGGGACAGTTTAAGCCTCTTTCTCAAATATCCTGGGCCCAACCCATTAAGGGCACGGAAGCTTGTCTCCTTTCTGGTGAAGAATTGGCTTGGTAGTTTGGTCTGCCCTGTTCCCATGATGCACTGGGCCAGGGACAGACTAATTTGCATATAGCCAGGTTCTGAGCTGGGATGGTGCAGTGAGCTAAATAACGGTGATGGATCAAGCCCTGATCTTTGGACTGGGTAAGAGTGGTCTTCTTAATTCAGACACTCTGTTCATCACCACCCCCTTTTCTGAATCGTCAGAGACCTGACAGACTGGGACAGTTTAAGCCTCTTTCTCAAATATCCTGGGCCCAACCCATTAAGGGCACGGAAAGCAAAAATCAAAGCCTTGAACTGAATGCGACGGGCAATGGGAAGCCAATGCAGCTTCCTCCGATATGATGCAACCGAGTGGTGAAAAGGAATATTGCCAATCAGTCTAGCCGCAGCATTTTGTACTATTTGTAAGCGTTCAATTTGGTACAAGGGGCGCCAGCATAGAGACTGTTGGCATAATCTAGATGCGATGTAATCAGGGCATGAATAATGGTTTTGCGGGAATCAAGTGGGAGGTATGGAAAGATCTTCCTGATCATACGCAGTTTGCCAAAGCAAGCTGCTGTGACCTTGTTAATTTGTGATTTGCAGGATAGTGCATTATCAAATTGAAAGCCCAGATTTCGAGCTGTCTGGACTGGGACCGGAAGATGATTAGAGGTCATCCAGGAGCAGATATTGCTGAGGCAGTGGCGAAAATTGATAAAATTGGTGTCAGTGTGATCTCTTAATGAAAACACAAGCTGAGTATCATCAGCGTAGGAGATCACTCTGACCCCCCAAGACTCCACCACCTTTGCCAGCGGTGCGAGATAGACATTGAAAAACAGAGGGCTCAAGGCAGAACCCTGAGGCACTCCGCAAAATAGAGGTTTACCCTCAGATTCAAAAGCCTGTTCTAAATCCAGACTGCGAGTCATGTAACAATTGGATGGCTTCTAAATAGTCCGCCAATTGTTTCTGGGCAGCCTTTTCCAGGATTTTTGCCGGCTTAGGAAAGAGAGAGATTGGTCGGTAATTACAGAATTGCGAGGGATCCGCATCTGCTTTCTTCAAAATCGAAACTAACATTGCCTGTTTCCATGCAGTCGGGAATTGACCAGTGCATAACGAAGAATTCCAAATAGAGAGGAGTGGGCTGATCAGTAAAGGGGCAAGATTGCCCATCACCTTAGCAGGGACAGGATCTAAAGGAGACCCTGATTTGCATTGGACAAGCAGACTTAAGGCAGTCTCAGTAGTAAGCTCTTTAAAAGACTTCAGCGAAACTTTCTGAGAGTCCGGGTCACTGGGAGGAGGCGGGGCCATAACAGGATTGAATGAGGATGTTAAATTATTAATTTTGTCCTGAAAGTAGTCCGATAGCCCATTGCATAGTACCTGGCTAGGGAAACTCTGAAACATCATGGCGGTGAGTTAACAAAGTCTTTGACAATATTAAAAAGTATTTTAGTAGAGTTTTCTGCATTCTTAATTTGTTGGGTGAAAAAATCTCTCATAGTGGGCCGTTTTAATTGTTGAATTTTTTTTAGGGCAGTCTTATAAATCACTATAAGAACCAAGGGGCAGATGGCCTAGATCTGGCGGAGGTGATAGGTTTTAATGGGGTAATGGCATCAATAGCAAGTAAAAGAGAGGAGTTGAATTTCCCCACTTCTTCGTTAAGGTCCATTGAGAGAGGATCAGACTGATAAGAAAAGAGAGGCTCAACGGCAGCACGAGTAACTTTATGCCATTTTCTCCCAAATTCCCTATCAAGATTTGAGGAGATGGGTAATAGTGGAGGAGTAAGATCAAAAGGGAGGAGGTAATGATCCGACCAAGTAAGCGGAAGTGAGGGAAGAGTAGTGATCCCAGGGTGATTCGTAAATATCAAGTCAAGAGTGTGACCCGCTATGTGGGTCAGGCGCTGAACTAATTGGGACAAGGTCAGGCCCTGCAAGGTCTCTAGTAAATGAGACGCTTGTGAACAAGAGGAATTTTCAGCATGAAGGTTAAAATCTCCTAGCACTATAAAGTGCGAATGTCTAAGGGAGAGATCCGCTATCATGCTAATGATGAGGCTAAAGCATTGGGGGGGTTGAACACTAAGATGCCGGCCAGAATAGCAGTCGCCGAATCTAGAATAGTAAAATACATGGCTTCAATAAGCCCTATATTGGTTAATTTCTTAAAAGTCATATTAAGATGTGACCTTAGGATGACGGCAAGACCGCCCCCGGTTTTGGCGTTTTCTCGATTAACACCCACAAGTCGATAGCCTGTGGGAGTGGCTAAGTGAATATCAGGTTTCGAGGTGTCTTTGATCCAAGTCTCAGTGAGAAATAGGATATCCCAAGCATGGGTATCGAGTGACAGCCAGATCTCACTAGCGTGACGAGGAAGGGAGCGGCAATTAATCAGAGCAGCCTTCAGCGTCATAGGGTGGCTCGGGCGTTTGGCCATATATTACATCACTCATGACATGGTCAGTGAGATCTCTAATGACATTGTTGCGGGGATTCTGCACAGATACAGAACTATGCACAGGAAAACAGGACGTCAGTGAATAGGGGTGCAGCAACCTACCACATTAGTACCCAAAATCCCAAACCGACTAGCTATAGTGTCTCATTCATTCTCCGTCTACAGCGAAGCTACCAATGATTAGAAAACCCAGAACAAGTCACTCTATCTTGGGAATCACAGGAGCCAGAAACTCTTTCGCTCACTCACTCATACTTGTCCACAATGTGAGTAATCTGAGACGCGGTATAGTTCCAAATTTTTTTTTCAACTAATGTGCTCTTTGGTGCAGGACAAGTGCCAATACTAGCAGCAAAATGCATAAACACAATATAGTCAGCATTGTTACAATACCATAGAATACAAACAGGAATATCATGTTATAAAAAACTGTAGAAAAGGACTAAACAACCTTACCACCCTCCCGGTGACAAGAGATAGTTTATTATACAAAAGAAGCCCTCTGGGCTTTGTCAGCAAACCCCCATACCTCCAGGCCTCGATGCAATGGTCACACATCGCAGAACAAGCACATCTCTTCTCTTTGGAAAGGTATCTCTCTAAGTGCAAGTATACATGTTGCGCTTGCAATATTAAAGGACACAATTTCCAATAGTGCAGCTGTGTGTGGCATGTTATGTCTAGGTGCGGGGGACTGACCAGAACAGAATAACAAGGGGCATTGTTGTTTAATCGTGAGCATCATGAGCAGACTAAACCTCGGAGCACAGCAGAGTACGTGCTAGTTAGACAGTTCTCATGAGAAAGGGGAACAAACAGAGTCTTACAAAATATATGCATGCAGTATCGTGCGCAAAAGCAGCCTCATGGCAGCGAAGCTCATGCCTACTTAGCAAATGTCGACAATGGACCAATAAGCCATATTACAACATCACTGAGGACATCATCCAGTGATTGTAAGAGTATTTTTCTAAGAATTTCTGATTGTTAAACATACTAAGCTACTATATATACATATAATATATATATATATATATATAATATATATATATGTATATATATATATATATTCAATAAAAAAGCCCATTGCGCCCCCGCAGTGAACTGCTCATGACTTCACATATTACATCACTCATGACATGGTCAGTGACATCACTGGTGACATCTCAAATGACATCACAGATGACTTTATCCAGCGATTGTGAGTGTTTCCTAAATGTTTATGCATGTTAAACATATATACTAAGGTACCAGAAAAGTTGAATGACTGTAGTTTTTTACTACTAAAGAGTGATACTATTTTTAACACATATTATGTGAGTGGCTGTGTGACTGTGTTTATCCATGTGTGAGGAGGGGTCTAAGGGTCATATTACCAACAACTAGAGATAATTATCGCTATGTTGGTTTAGCGGCGATATTTTTATCGCCGAGCTGCGGCGATTTTTATCGCTTAGGAACCTTGCTATTATCAAGGTTTATCTCCTAAGCGATAAAAATCGGCCAAAATGCATGAATATCGCTGAAAAGTCAGCGATATTCATGCATTACCGAGCTAATGCTCTTAGCCATGTTATCCACCTACCATAGATAACATGGCAAGAACTGCTCAGGGGCAGGTGTTAGCTTTTGGAGACATTTACTCATAGCGCGAATATCTCCAAAAGTTGGTAATAGGAGCTAGCGATGTTAGCGACTGTTTCCAGTCACTAACATCTTGGCACGCCCACTTTGCATGTCATTAGTGATAAATATCACTGACATGCAAAGTGGGGCCCAAAATGGTCGCTATCTCCTACTAGCTGTCGCTAACTGGTGTTAGCGACAGCTAGGTAATAGGGAGATAATTTTATCTCTGCTTTCTTGGCTTTTAAAGCCAAAAAAGCGGAGATAAACCCCCTTGATAATATGCCCCTAAGTCGCTCCATGGGTGAGTGAGTGGTTGTATGGGTGAGTGAGTGGTTATGTGTGAGTGGCTTTGTGAGTGGCTGTATGGGTGAGTAACTGTGTGTGTGGGTCATTGAGTGGGTGTGTGTGTCAGTGGTGTATGGGTGAGTGAGTGGGTATGCAAGATGCTATATAGGAAAGTAACTGGGCTTGTGAGTAGCTGTATAGGTGAGTGAGTAGGTAGAAAATTGGTGTGTAGGTGTGCAAGTGACTGTATCGTTGAGTGAGTGGGTGTGTGAGTAACTATGGGTGAGTGAGAGGCTGTATGTGTGACTGTATTGGTAAGTGGATAGGTGTATGAGTAGCTGTATGGGTAACTGACCCAGTTTGTAACTGGCTGTCTATGTATAGGAGTCGGTGTGTTAGTGTCTGTATGACTGGATGTGTGGGTGGCTGTATTGGTGAGTGAGTGGCTACATAGTTTAGTTATTGGTTGAGTGAGTGACTGTATGAGTGAATAGATATATGAAACGCTCTATGAATCAGTGAGTGGGTCTGTGAATACTTGTATGGGTATGTAAATAGGTTTGAGAGGTGTTCTGTAGGAGAGAGCAGTGCTTGATATGAAAAATAGAAGTGCAGGCACTGTGCATCAGAGTACCTACTTGTTTATGAGAGGCCCTGGAATTCCCCAATAAAAAATAATACATTTCTCTTGAAAAGTGCTGATACTCTACCTCTCAAAATAAAAAAGTGCTGGCTCATTTAAAGCACTGGGTGTGAGTTTGTATTGGAGTGTGACTGTGTGTGTGAGTGGTTCTGTGAATGATGACATCAGTGATGCTATCAGCGATGTCATTTGAGGTATCATCATTGATGTTTTCAATGATGTCACTGACCATGTCATGAGTGATGTAATATGTGAGGTCATAAGCAGTGCATTGTGGGGGCATAAGTTATAGATAGTTTAGGTAACTATGACTGCTGAATTTCTCAGTTTTTGTATCAGTGAAATGTGAGCCAAACTATAACTTCCCTGTAACCTTTGTTTTTTTAAGTGAAATTCTGAGTATTTAAAATTATATTTCCTAACAATAATGATCCTGTAACCTAAGTTTTTTTCATTGAATTGCAAAGGTTTTTTTTAAATTCTATTTCTTAACTATAACGTCTCTCTAACCTTTCGGTTTTGTCAGTGACTTTATAAGGTTTATTACCCTTTGTTTCTTCTAAACATTTCTAAGGTTTTTTACATTATATTCCTAACTAGCTGTGCCCAGCCACACATTGCTGTGGCTCAGTCTGGTTAAATGGAAGAGAAAGAAAAGAGTAAGCACACGTTTCTAATATGTTTAATTTCCCAGTGCTTGTGGGTATAAAATATGTTTTTGTGACTATTGTCTCTATGTGTCCCTTGTAGTTGTTGCGTATCAAGCAAATCAGTAGGGTCTGTTCGGCCTTTCGATTTAAAACACGTGCATATTGTACATGCGCGTATTCAAATCCATTGTTTTGTATCTATAAACAAGCGCTAGCCCCATCCTGACACCAACTGTCCATTCTAATATATGTGGACTACTGTCTCTATGCATCCCTTGTAGTTGTTGCACAGCAACCAAATCGGTAGGGTGTTTTCGGCATTTCGATTAAAAACACGCGCGTATTGGACATGCACGTTTTCGAATCTAACGTTGTGTGTATATAAACACGCGCTTAATCAAATCCAACATTGTGTCATAATTTCAAAGCAATTTTCAACAAACAAACATTGACAGTTTTATTTGTCTGTTCGGGCTTTGGATTTAAAACACGCCCGTATTCGAAACATGCGTATTGAAATCCAACGTTCTGTATATAAAAGCATGCGCGTATTCGAATCCAATGTTGTGTATATATAAAAACGCGCTAATGTTGCAAAATAAACCAACTCCTCCTTCCTCCCTACACCCACTTCCCGGTCTGCCATTCTGACACCAACTGTCCATCCTAATACATGTAGACTGTTGTCTCTATGCGTCCTTTCTTAGTACAAAGTTGACCAACTCCTCCACCCTCCCTCCACGCACTTCCATGTCTGGCATCCTGAGACCAACTGTCCATCCTAATATATGTAGACTGTTGTCTCTATGAGTCCCTTGTAGTTGTTGCGCAGCAACCAAATCAATAGGGTATGTTCGCCCTTTCCATTAAAAACATGCGTGTATTGCACATGCGCGTATTCGAATCCAACGTTGAGTATATATAAACACACGCTTAATCGAATCCAACGTTGTGTCCAAATTTCAAAGCAATCTGTGAAGAAGTTTCGGAGATTTAAGATTTTGAACAAACAAACATTGACATTTTTATGTGTCTTTTATGGCTTTCGATTAAAAACACACGCGTATTCGACACGCGCATATTGGAATCCAACGTTGTGTATGTAAAAAAACGCGCCTATTCAAATCCAACATTATGTGAAAATTTCAAAGCAATCGGTGAAGTGTTTTCGGAGATTTGCGATTTTTAACAAACAAACATTTACATTTTTATTTATATATAGACTATAACGTCCCTGTAACATTTAATTTTTTTCAATGAATTTCAATGTTTTTTTTATATCCTTTTTCCTAACTATAATGTCCATGTAACCTTTAGTTTTTTCAGCGTATTTCTAAGGTTTTTCAATTTTTTTCTAAAAATGGATATTATACATTAGAGGTGTATAATGGAACACAAATTTATGCATTTTTTGTGTGACTCCTTATTTGTTTTAGTGCATTTATAACTGTTTTTTTTCTTTTCACCGCTTTTTGATTTCTATGGATACGCTGCAAAAACGGCATGTTTTCCAAACTGTGTAAAACACACATATACAAGCATTGTAAAGAATATTTCACAATAGCGTTCATTATTATAATGTTTCAACTTCTCTTATTTTGCTATTTTTTAAAAGAAAATCACTTTTGAATTGTATTTCCTGTTTTTGCGGCCATGACAGATGTTTCAATGGCATCTGTAATTGCGAAGACTGTGTATTTTATAAAAAGATTAAAACACATATATACATATATTTTGCAGAATTTTGATAAGAAGGAGCTTATTAACATAATGATTAAACATATCTCTCAGTATTTATTTTAGTCAAAACCACTTTTCTATTGTATTTTATGTTTTCACAATGACTTCAGTGTTCGTGAAGATCATGTGATGTGGAAAGAAAGTGATATGATTGGACAAGACACTTTTCAAGTATCCTAATAGGAAGACTCCACCCATATCTCTTGTCCTGAAACTTTCATTGATTCTAGGATCATTCTGAGCAGGCGGCTGTAGTTTACTGCAGTACTCTGTTGAGAGATTTTCTTTTATATATTTGGCAGAGCAAAATAGCAACAGGAGGTGTAAAGCCGGATGAGGTGACATAGGAGCCAGAGGAAGATGTGCAGGAGGTGAAAGATGAAGATGTTGGGGATAAAGGGCCTACAGAAGAAAGGCAAGTATTGCCTGGGACTTTTTTACCATACCATCTGGTGAGCCAAAGACAGCGACAAAATTGGTAAAGGGCTCTCTCTGTGACAAGACCCTGTCACGAGAGTCCAACAAAAATACTCTTGTGGTGCAACATGTATGTTGTACCATCCAAATACTTATCATTTAAACCAACTGAAGAGAGCAAGGAAGAAGAGACAAGCTGCAGGAATGTCAACATCCTTCGCTGCACCATCTGTGCCAGGACAGAACGTCCCCTCAGAAGTAGAGAGCCATCATGTGGAGATTGCACCTGAATTTAGCCACATGGCAATGTATTGCATGGACTGCAGCATGGAAGTCACTGCTGGAGAGCAGTGCGATGAGGCTATCCTTTAAGCGGCAAAGCACCAAAATATAAAATGTTAGAAAAACACCAAACAAAGTTATACATAAAAAGGTTCTCGTTAGAACTGCCTTTTATGGTGAAAAGAGATAAAGTTTGCTGATGGGTTTGTGAGTAGCTATCTGAATGACTGTATAGGTTACTCAGTAGGTATATGAGTAGTTTTGTGAATGGGTGTTTGCTTAACAGTATAGGTGAATGGCACATGTGTGATTAAATGAGTGGTGAATGGATCATTGAATGAGTTCATGAATGGTGTATGAATTATTTAATGAGTGTGTGAGAATTGCATGGATGATTGAATGAGTGCATAAAAGGTTCATGGATGATTGAAAGAGTGCATGAGCGGTGCATGGATGATTGAATAAGTGCACGAGTGGTGTATGGATGATTGAATGAGTATATGAGAGGTGCATGAATAAATGAATAAGTGTATGAGAGGTACATGAATGTTTGAATGAGTTCATAAGCGGTTCATGCATGAATGAGTAATTCCATGAGTTGTATATTGGTGAATAGATGATTGAATGAGTGCATCAGTGATACTTAAATGATTGGATGAGTGCATGAATAGTGTGTGGGAGGTTTAATGAAATAACTGCAAGAGTGTATCTATGGGTGGCTGAAAGAGTGAATCAGCGGTTCATGAATGAGTGTATGTTTTGTGCATGTATGAATGAGTAAGTAATGACTCTTCAACTTAGGGCAAAAATGCAACACAAACAGATGATGGCCAAAGTACACCCAGACGTGGGTCCCTTGCTCACAGTACCACTGGGTTCAAACTAGCATGGCTGATGAGGGATGATACTCCGGAACCAGTCCCATGATGCTTGTTTCAGGTCCAGTGAGGACCTGGCCTGGCAGTTTGGACTGGACTGCTCCCATGGGGAGCAGGGTAAGGGTTGATGTGCACATGGCTTGTTCCAAACTGGGGTGGTGTGGTGAGCAAATTAACAATGGATTTAACCCAGGTATGTGACTGGGGGTGAGTGTTTGAAAAGTTTCAGCACTCTATCCATCATCTTGTGTTACAATGGTCACCCTAAGTGGTCAGGGTATGCCGAGACATGGGTCCCTTGCTTGCCATTCCACTGGATTCAAGCTAGCTTGGCTGATGAGGGGTGATATCCCAAAACCAGTCCCAGGGTGCTCTTTTTCAGTCCAGGGAGGACCTGCCCTGGCAGTTCGGGCTTGACTGTTCCCATAGGGAGTAGGGTCAAGACTGATTTGCACATGGCTGGGTCCGAACTGGGGTGGCATGGTGAGCAAAAGAGCAATGGATATAACCCAGGTCTGTTACTGGGGGTGAGTGTTTGAAACGTTTCAGCACTCCATCAATCATCCTGTTGTATTGCTATTAACACATGTCGTGCTTCGCCGAATCCACTCGCACCTCGTAACATCACGCGATTATTTTGAATCCTTGGTTCTACATATACAATGGATGCATTCGTACGTCACACACCGCATCCTCTGGACCCGGACCTACATGCTATCTCATACCGGTAAGCCGAACTTTTGCTGTTCGTTTTTTAAATGCAGTTACTGCTGACGATATCAGCAGAGTCTACTACACCACGATTTTTTACTTGTAGGCAACTGCCGGCTTTTGAAAACTCGATACTCAATGATGATGGCTTTTTCAAACTTGGGGTGATTAATGATTGTGTAACTTAATTTGACCTTCAACTCGAGCACCTGCTTTACTTTATCTATTAGTGCTTCCTGTTGAAGCTGACTTTAGAGCTATTTTAGAATGGCGCTGGCAGCTTGCCGGCGCCATTCTAAGTGGGGCTGAGGGCAGAAGGGCACAAAGTGGGACAGAGGGCAGAAGGGGACAAAACACAAGTGGGGCAGAAGGCAGAAGGGCACAGAAACGAGTGGGGCAGATGGCAGAAGGGGACAAAAACGAGTGGGGCAGAGGGCAGAAGAGCACAAAAACGAGTGGGACAGAGGGCAGAAACGAGTGGGGCAGAGGGCAGAAGACCAAAAAAACTAGTTGGGCAGAGGGCAGAAGAGCACAAAAAACGAGTGGGACAGAGGGCAGAAGACCACAAAAACGAGTTGGGCAGAGGGCAGAAGAGCACAAAAATGAGTTGGGCAGAGGGCAAAAGGGCACAAACACGAGTGGGCAGAGAAAATGAAAAATCCACAAATTTGCACAAATTCATGAATTTCGCGGATCTCGAATTCGCAAATCCGCAAATTTGGGAATTGCAAATTCGCAAAATTCGCCCATGCTTAGTTTTCAGCTGTGAGGATAGGACTTGCGTTTGCACTTGACTTACAGTGATTGGTGTGCACTACTACCATATCGCACATCATTACGTGCCACATACTGGTTCTTTTTCTTTTTGGCCTATTTTTTGATCATACCAGTTTGAACTTGCTACTTCATCATGCCTGAATCAATTGCATCTTCGGTTGCATCCTTGGAAGTGGCCTTTGGGGAGTAGAGGTTAGAAACTTACAATGTGAAGGAATTGAAGGCGATCTGCAAACACCTTAAAATCAAAATCAGGGGCCTCACCAGAAAAGAGGAACTACAAAAGGCGCTGAGGGTCTGGGTAGCAGCCAGACATGCTAGTGAGCTGTCTGGAGATCTTGGCATGGAGGCAGAGGAGCCTATTCCAAAGGTGGATGTGCTATTGGGAGGTGGGCACCCTCTAAACCAGGCAGCAGCAGTCTGTCCCCAGAGGAGCTGGAGGACAGGTGGGAAGCGAGGACGTTCGAGTTGGAGAAACTCAGGATGCAAAGTGAGAGAGAAGAGAAAAGAATAGCCATGGAGAAAAGGAGGATGATGTTAGACCACGAGTTTTGAATAAGAGAGCTGGACTGGAAAGCCAGTGAAGCTAGGCCCAAGCCAGATGATGGCAGCAAAAGTGTTAGGTCCAGTACTGAGGATGAGGTACACACACACACACACTGGGTTGGGGCCCTGCTTCAAGGAGGGGGTTGACATACACCAGGGGGTTCAGGCTTGTGAGGTACAGCCAGTGGTGCTCAGTGTCACTGAGGTGAGAGGTACAGGGAGAGGGGTTCCCCCATTATAGAAGCCCTGGTATGTGAGTAAGGAGACCAGCCAGAAGAGTTTGGGTTGAGGGACAGGAACAGTCGGACACTGTCTCACCAGTCTTGTGAGAATGAAGTGGGGTACTTTTCTGAGTCACTGGATGGTTGGGCGAAGGGTAATTTTGTCATCACCTGTGTGGAGCTGTGTGATTCAATTGTTGGAGAGCACATTTTTAAGTCCCTTTTTTCCAAAGCTATGCCAACTCCCAGGGTATTGTGATTTCTCTGACCCCAGGGAGCTTACACTGGAGGCAGACCTTTTGGTGGATTCTAGAGGGTCTGGAGAAGCATCTGGGGGTGACCCGGAAGGAAGTGGCTTGGGTGTTTCCCAACCAAGGGTGGTAGGAAAGGTTTGTGGTAGCCCATATAGGTCCCAGTGTCATGGGAAGGGTGTAGGGACTTATGTCCTGTCTCTGCGGAGAAGGAGTGGGAATGGGCCGCGGCCCAAGGTGCCCAAAACCAGAACCCAGAACCTTGGAGTTCAAGGAGGGAACACCAGATGGGGAGCCTAGGCTGTACTGGTTGGCCGTCCATTGAGGGGGATCTCCTCATATCAGGAGAACGTGGAGAGCCTGTAAACAGAGCTCCAGTGGTTCTGGTGTCTGGCGGTGCCGCTCCTAAGTGTAGGGACAGAAGTCCAGATGGAGGGGTGAGGGGGTATGCATTTCCCAGTGGGAGAACCAGTGGGTCCGGGGATAGCCAGAAGGGCTGAGCCTCCTAGGAGGGACCATGGTGACAACACTTCTGTCCTGGGGATCTCCGTGCACTGTCACATGGACAGGGGTCCGGTGATCTGCGCCAGGCAGACTGTCACACAACACATGAATCATGTGTTACCCTTGGGGGGGCATGCGTGCTCCCAAGGAAGTCCTGGTATGCCAGGTAAGTGCTCAGCCGCAGGGTTTAGTTCCTGGGGTGGGAGGCCAGGTTCAGGTCCTGCCTGACCTGGAGGGAAGGATGCCTGTAAGCAATGTCCTGACCGGTTTATCTTCTAGGGGGGACCACTCCAGGTGGGAGGGTGCAGAACTCTGGATGGGGGTGCAGAGGGAGGGAGTCCTCACCTCTGACCCTGGTTCATCTTGAGTGTTTAGATCCTAAGGTGGTGGATCAGTTGCAGGGCCAAGGCCCTTAACTGGTGGAAGAATTGTGTGTAGAAGGTCTGGTTCCAGCGTCCTGACAGTTTTTGGTTCTAAGGGTGCTTCTACCGGGAGGAGAGGGTGGAACCCCGGAAGGAGAAGTAAGGTGAGGAGAGCCTTGCCTGAGACCTCTGGTCAGCCTGAGGGAACAGAACCTGGGTTGGGGGAACAGGTTCTGGGCGTCCCCCAGACCTGGGGGAAGGGGCGAATGCTAACAGTGCCCCTACCAGTTTGTCTTCTGGGGGAGCTGGTCCAGGTGGGAGGGTACAGAGACCCAGGGAGGAGGACCGGGTGTGGGAGAGTCCACCCCAGTCCCTTGCCCAGCCTCATGGTACAGGCCCTGGACTGGGGTACCACTTGCAGGATAGTACCCCTGAACAGGTGAGTGAATTGTGCAGGACACCTGACAATTTTGGAAGGGGGTACTGCTCCAGGTGGGAGGGTACAAAGCTCCAGGAAGAAGGAGAGGGTATGGGGGAGTCCAACCCCACCTCCTGTCCAGCTGCAGGGTACAGACCCTGGGCTGGTGGGCCACTGTCAGGATGCCATACCTGACTTGGCAGGGGGGAGACTAGAGAAAGGGTGCCAGGCACCTGGGCCTACCATCCACTACTCTCTGACACCACAACAGTTGGAGTGGCCTGAAAGGCATAAAGCCAGGCTCTCATCACTGACAATTGTCAGTGGCCCCTGTGCCTGGCTGTCCGGAGGGACAGAATTGCCTCTGGGAGGGGGAAAGGTGTCATCCCCGGTGGTGGACTGGGCCACACCCTTGTATTGGCCATGTGGGTACTGTCTGTCTGTTGGGACGCATCTGTGAGCAAAGTAAGTTTAGGTGCTGTACAGATGGGGTCCACAGGTGAGGAGAAGGGTTTGTAATAACAAAGGGAGAGAGTGAGGGATTATCCACAAGAGTGGAAGGAGATACTCCTGGTCCCCTCGACCTAAGACTATATGAACAACAAAAAGAGCATCACCATAGGACCAAATACATGGTCTCTATTGGAGAAAAGGGAGATGGAGAAAAAACAAAAGAAAAGGTTTATCTTTTGTTAGAAGACCCCTCACTCACCAACCTGGTTGGTGACATGCTTCATCATCGGGGTCCCACCCAGACAGCTGAATGCCATCTGGGTGTGCTGCGACACCTGATTACAGTATAGCAGGTTTTTTGTGTGAATGTAGTGCAAAAAAAAGTGGTGTTAAAAACTGTCCAAATACATCTTCTATGAACAAATTTTATTCAGAAGTTACTGGACAGTGTTAAAAGCAGTGAAGAGACACTAGTGTTGGTTTTAATGACCAACTGTATCTATGTGATTGTGTGGTAAGGTCTACATGTTTCAACCTGTGATGGGATCTGCCAGGTTTTCATCAGGACCAAAAAACGTGGAACCTGGGTGGTGTACACACAATAACATGTCCCCCACCCTCGGTCTCAGAGACCAAAATGTGTACTTGCAGTTGGTGTCCTCACAGCCTAGTCAGGTGAAAGAAAAGAAAACATCACAAACAAACAAATGCCTGTTACATAGTGTAGTTTCTCAGTAGTATAAATGCTCCATGCATATCCCTTACATGCTGGAGAAAATGTCTCAGAGGGTGCATACTATATGGTGGCAAAAAATGCTGGCACGGGCCTGCATAGTGTTGCAAGTATGCAAGATATCTCTACAGGTAATTCCAGAGACAGAGGGTTTAATTTGCCCGTGTGTAAGCCATCTCACACTTGCACAATATCACACACATCATTATATGTTGATAAGTGGGTTTAAAATAACTGTTTAGTCACTCCGACATACTTTGTGAGAAGTGACTATCAACGTTCATACACTATAGTGTAAGCGTTTTTATAATGCATGCATAATTATTATCAATAAAGCATCATTGAATCTTGGCGGTGGGAGGAACAAGGACTGATGTAAATCTTACTCGGGGGTGAGTATCAGGTACTTCACGGGATGGGAAGGTAGCCTGTTCAGCTCAAAAACATACTCTATGGTAATATAAAACAGAGAGGTGGTTTGTAGAGGGCATGGCCGGGTTTTCCGGGAGGAGCAAGAGTGTTTGTGAACATGCTGCTGTATAATGCCATACGTTGATTATCAAAATCCATCTGGAAATGGAATCGGAGTTTAAAAACTTACAGTTTTGCCGAAGTGAGAGGCCGTTGTGCCTACATGCTATCCAGTTCTCCCCACAACTGCCCGTGGCTGTCAGCGTTCGAGATATGCGGCAGCGATTTCCGGGTATGGGTGGGGCTACGCTTCACGTGACTGGCGTGAGAGTGGGTTGTTCTGGCAACTGGCGAGGCCACCGGTACCGTGGCCCCGCGGTCTCAGTTAGCGAGACGGAGGGAGCGTCTGGCATTGCGATCCGGAAAAAGGGTCTTGAATTACACCAAATCAGCATTGGCATAAAGGACAAAACGGTGGAAATTACGTAAATAGATCATGCTCATTCCAAAAGGTGACAATGGGAATAAAAGGCAATAATAAAACCCAGCTGGTATGGGGGCAGTGTGTATGTAAAATTAATATAATATGTTTGAATACATATGGGTGAAATTAAAAACCCATTGTGAGGAAGGCAATTGGGTATAAAGAGGGGGTGGACCTAACAGGCTGAAAATGAACGCTTCACAGTGTTTGCATTAATGCCAAAGTATTACTGGGCAACACAAATGGAGTAAACGTGCACTACTTCATCTCTGGAGGACTGTGTCCAATGGAATGTTATCATTCAATCCAATTGTGTGTGTGGAAATTCTGTAGATCCACTGTTGCTCATTCTCAAAGAGCTGTTGTTGTATGTTATTGCCTCTATGAATCTGTTCGATCACAGTCCATTCCATATCGTTGGGGGTGTGATTCATTTCAAGGAAATGGTCAGTTAGTTTGGTGGCACTCTTTTTGCATCGAATGGTACTGCGATGTTCGCAAATCCTTAGTTTTATCTTCCTACTTATCATGCCAACATAGGATTTGTTGCAAGGACATTTGATCAGATAGATAACATTGGTACTGTTACAGTTAGTATGTGCTACTTGGTTCCAGACTTTCCCAGGTTCCAGGGACAATGTTTTAGTGCTTCTAATGTTTCTGGTGAGGTGGCATACACTGCAGTCTCCGCAGCGGAAGTGGCCCGTCACATCAGGGAGGCCCCATGCTTTTGTAATTGACTGGGTCTTGTTCAGATTAGTGTCCTTAGGTCGAGTATTCACCAAAGAGTCTTTTAGGCTGCGGTATTTTTTGAAAGAGAATAAGGGTTTTTCCCAGAGATGATTCCCTGTGTTCAGAATTGACCAGTGCTTGTTGATGGATCTAGTCATCAGGTTTGATGCAGTATTGAATGTGGTGACGCAAGTGAGTGGTATTTCTTTTCCCATTCCTGTTTTGATTTTGTCTTCCAAAAGCGCCTCTCTCGGTTGGTTACGTGCTCTCTTTTGACACTTCCGAATAACCTTTTTTGGGTACCCTCTCGCTGTAAGTTTGTCTTAGAGTGCTTTAGCTTGTGCCTGATTGTCGTTGGTTTTGCTGCAGTTTCGGCGGAGTCTCAAATACTGGCCATAAGGTAGATTCTCCCTTAATGGTCGTGGATGAAAACTCTCAAACCTCAGTAATTTGTTCTTGGCACTGGGTTTGTGATAAGTTTTAGTTTCAAGGCGGTTGTTCTCCTTGGTTATGGTGATATCAAGAAACACCATGGTATCCTTGTCATGGCTGTTAGTGAATTCCAAGTTGGGGTCACAGGTATTGATCCAAGCGATAAATTCTTGGAGAGTTTCTACCAGTCCTTGCCATATGGCAAGGACATCATCAATATACATTTTCCAGAAACTGATGTGGGAGTGGAATGGGTTGGCACCGCTCAGTATGAACCTCTGTTCGAAGTCATACACATAGAGACCTGCCACGCTGGGGGCAAAAATACTGCCCATAGATGTAGGTACAGAGAGCCTTCAAATTCAAAAGTTCATTTTCAGTGCCAGTCTAGCACATTCCAGGATAAAGGATTTAGGGGTGTTATAGGTCCAGGGGCTGTCATTCAGAGTTTTTCCCAGGACTGAAATGGTGTCATCCTGTGGTATGCTTGTATACAAGCTTTCAATGTCAAAACTTAACAGGATGGTACTTTCATCAACAATGATGTCTTGAAGTAGTCTTAGTAGGCTCTTAGGGGCAGATTTATGAGGCCCTTGCGCCACGTTTACGCCGCTGTTGCGTCACGCAAGACGGCGTAAACGTGGCGCATCCCTACGAACGATTTACAGCGTGACGCATCTAGGCAGATGCGTCACGTTGTAAAGTCCTGCGCCGCTTGTGGGCGTTCCGGCGCAGGGTGGGCGTTCCGGGGCAGGTGCGCCTCGCAAAAGTGGCTGAGTGAAATCTATGAGATTTCACTCAGTCACTTTTAAGCCAATGCTGCGTCAAAAGCCTGCGCCTGCTTGAAGCAGGCGTAGGTCTTGATGCAGCATTGTTAAAATGGGGCACCCCCGAGCCTTGCTGGAGCTGCGTCGCGCTTGCGACGCAGCTCCAGCAATGCGGCACATTTCCAGCACAGATGCGTCACGCATCTGTGCCGTTTTTGCACCATGGTGCGCCGCATTAGAAATGCGGCGCACCATGGCTGGCGGAGCTGTGGCGCACTGTGGCACTGTGGGGATGCGCCAGTTAACATAAATCTGCCCCTTAGTGTCTTGTAGGTAGGTCGAGGTTTTTTGTACAATCGTTTTCAGGAAGAAGTCGCAAAACCGGGACAAAGGTTCCAGTAGTGAATCAATCCCGGATACAATCGGTCTTCCGGGAGGCACATCTTGCCCTTGTGCATTTTAGGCAGGATGTAAAAGTAGGGGATTTTTCCTCCTGCTTTGCACAGGAAGTCTGCTTCTTGTTTAGAGATTTTTCCCGCTGTTTCTGCGAGATCCACCAAATTCCTGATTTCCAATCTTAATTCTTCAGTAGAGTCGGATTGTAAAGGTCTGTATTTCAGGAGTCTGTGGCATTCAGCACGGTAAGTAGTGATGTCAAGGACCATTACCCCACCACCATTGTCTGCTGGTTTTATAATGATGGTCTCACAGGTTTTTAGGTTTGACAGAGCATTGTTTTCTGCTCGACTCATGTTTTGGAAGGCGGGGGGAACTGTCATGCTTTTGACATCTTTAAACACCGCCTGTTCGAATGTAAGTAATTCGACGGGAATGTTGTGAGGTGGAGGTAAAAAGGTAGATTTTAAGTGCAATCCTGTCTCATTGGGGTTTTCACTGGGGCAGGTTCTGCTTGTTTTTCAAAGAATGCCTTGAGTCTAAGTTTCCTGAAAAAACTAACCAATTCGCAATGGAGCTGGAATTTATCGAGGCGGGCGGTAGGTACGAATCCAAGGCCTTTGTTGAGGACATTTTCTTCAATGGTTGAAAGGGGCCTAGACGACAGGTTGGTGAATAGGTTTTGTTGTTGCTCGTTCCCGCTTGTGCCTTGCTCCGGGTGTAGCTGCCGACCGAGTCCTCCTCCTCCCAGTGTACTTGGCTTGCTGTTTTTTTCCTTCCTCTGCCTCGTCTGCCTTGGCCTAAAAAAGGCGGTCAAAAAGGATTGAGTTGAAAAGGGGGTGGTTGGAAGGGAGGTTGCCACCCATACATAGGGTAGTGTTGCGGATGGTTATATGGTCCTTAGAAGGCAGGTGGAGGATGTTGGTTGTACAGTGGCCAGTTGTTCTGTGCCCTGTATCTATCTCTCTGTTTCTGTTTGCCGCTGCCTGTACTCGACCCACTGCTTTCATTGGAGGTGTTGCTAGAGGCATCTGTGTCATTGTCACTTTTTTGCAGTGCTGCAAAATCAGGGTCAGAATAGGGGTAAGCTTTAACAAAGGAGAAGCGTTTGAGATATTTATGGAATTTTTGTACTTTTTGCTGTGTCAAATTATCCATGTATTCATTGATTTCCTTGTTGAGTCCATCAAGTTTCTTCTTGTATCTAGTCAGAGTTGTTTTTATGTGGTTTTCAGTTATTTGGATCTCTATCATTATAGCTTCAGATAAACGTAGTGTTGTTTTAAGGATAAGCACAATCCAGTCATGTGTGCAATGCCATGCGATGAGGGCCCAGTCTTTTCTGAAGACAGGGTCATCCAAAAAAATGTGTGGCGCATTTGTAACCAAGAGTCCTTTGGGTGCCATGTTGCTAGTCAGGTATTCTTTCATAATTGTTCCATGTAAAATGGTTCTTATTCGATTCCTTTTCATCTCGGAGAGTTTTTCAGAGAAGGGTTCCACATGGGTCAGCTGAGTGGGTCCTGAGAGTAAGGATAGAGGGATCCAACTATATTCAGGATGGCGTAGAATGGGAATAAACCCCTGCTGTTGCGTGCCAGGTCCCAGGACCCATGTTGTATCGCCCCAAGCAGGGAAGTCCATCGAGGTATGGATTGGTCTACCCTGGCTTTAGGCTGGAAGGGGGTATGCTCGAAATGGCCCATTTTGCAGGGTTATCCCCAAACCTTTTGCTTCTTCCTTCTATTTTCTCCTGACCTGCTGTTGTTGGTTTTAGGACTCTGGGCCCTTTACCACTGCTGATCAGTGCTAAAGTGCATATGCTCTCTGTGTAAATTTTGTTATGGATTGGTGTTTCCTAGTAAAGTGCACTGAGTGTGCCAGGGCCTGTTAATCAAATGCTACTAGTGGGCCTGCAGCACTGATTGTTCCACCCACGTGAGTAGCCTTAAAAAAGTAACGCAGGCCTGCCGTTGAAGTGTCTGCGTGCAGTTGGTAACTGCCATGTCTATTTAGCCAGTGCACACACTTTCCAGTCCCTAACCTTCCCTTTTCTTACATCTCAGGCACCCCTAAGGTAGGCCCAGGGTACCCCTGTGGGCAGGGTGCAGTGTATGTGAAATGTAGGACATGCCCTGGTGTGTGTGGCATGTCCTGATAGTGAATTACAGCCAATTCCGTTTTTCACTTTTGCAAGGCTACCTGTTCCCCATAGGACAGAATGGAAAGTTTGTTTATAACATTCCTATAGACAAAACTGGCCCGGGAATTAGGTAAGAAAATACAATTTAGTGTGCCTGAAGTCAGAATCAAACAATGCATCTTTTAGTAAAGGTGATTTTTACTCTCTGTGTTTGAAAATACCACTTTTAGGAAGTAGGTATTTTTTTGCTCAGTCACCCTGTGTCCCTCTTTTGAAATGTGGATTGCCTGCCTGGGTTTTGGACGACAGATGGCTAGGAAGCAAGGGTGGCTCCCGGTAGTCTAGGTATGTCAGGAAAGGGCTGAATAGACCTGGACTGCGATGGGGGAAGAGGGAGGAGATTTCCTTGAACCTCAAAGGGCCTGGTCTGCTTCTGACAATGCTGTCTCCAATCCCAGCCAGGAAATCACATCAAAGAAGGCGGAACTGGCTTTGGTTGGGCACAGACACCCTCTGCCTAGAGGATCAAAGCATTTTTGGATACAAATACTGGGGCCCAGACCCCTGAACTTTAGAACTCTTTTGGACCAAGAAGACTGCCAAGAAGAAGAGCTGCAGAAGCTGTGAGTAGGACATACCACTTTGCTGTGTGCTTTGCTGTGTTGGCCTGCAGTGGCTGCTTCGGTCTTGGGCAGTAAAAGGACTGGACTGAACTTTCTGCAATCTGCTTTTTGAGTTTCTCCAAGGGCTTGAGGTAGAGCTTGCCTCCTGTTCATGAAGTCTCTGGAACAACAAAGACTTCGAGCTCTTCTCCCTGCAGCACTGGGGACTGTGTGTTTTGTGCTGCAACAGATGAAAAGCCACTCAACAACATCTACAATGCCGCTGCCGACTCCATGTCCTGACGGCACAGCAGAGGGCACCGCTGCAACGGTGCACAGCGACCTTGGTCTCTCCGCCGACACCTGCTGATGCCGTCGCCGTGCCGCTACTCACACTGCAACCTGTGGGCACCGCATTCCGCACCGCCTCGCTTCACGATGACGCCTTGGCACCACAGAGGGCACTACTGTAATGCCGCAACGTGACCCTGGTCTCACCGACGACGCCATCTGATGCGGCCACCGAGCCATTGCTCACACGCGACCTGTGGGCACCGCACTCCACACTGTCTGGCTTCATGACAATGCCTTGGTATCCCCGAAGCCACTCCATGCCAGAATTGACGCTGTTGCTGGCACCATGATTCGAGGGCACCACTCGTAAAGTTACACCACGCACTGCCCTCTTCCCACACCCCAGTCTTGGCCTACTGGCACCGGTGCCATCGACTTTGACAGCCAATGACAGCACTTCAGCAAAGATGACTCCGCTGCTTGCACCGTGACCTGCTAGCACTTTGACGAGCCGCACCTTCATCTCGCACCGCGACCCTGGTCTCACAGATGACACCATCTGACGCCGCAACCGAGCCGCTTCTCGCATCGCGACCTGAGGGCACCAAACGCCGCACCGCTGCCCTTCGCACAGCAGCACCCGACGCCAGCGCTCCTGACTCCAAAAGAGAGGAGATTGACCTGTAACGCATTTGGCTTCGAGGGTCCTGACAGCTCCTGCACTGACCTCCGGAACCAATGCCAGTGGACGGTGTGTTTTCCGAAGCTCAACAAGAGGTCCCTGATGCCCTACATTTCTAAACGGTACTGTTTGTGGGTCTTCCCAACACCGTAGCTGGCCCGCGATGCCACGGTCAGCTAGAACTGTTTGGATTTGTTTGCTCACTACGCCTTGATAGCCCCGGATAGAGCTATTGACATCTAGGTACTGTTTTTAAAGCATATTTTGATAACTGTGGATTTTTAAGTACTGTATTGTGGATTTTTATCGGTTTTGGTCTTGTCTTAAGTATATAAAAATATTGGATATTTTTTCCAAACTGGAGTGGTGTCCTTTTGTAGTGCTAACACTGTATTACTGTTGGTTATATGCAAATGCTTTACACACTGCCTCCAAGATAAACCTGACTGCTCGTGCCAAGCTACCAAGGGGGTGAGCAGGGGTTATTTTAGGAGTTTAACTCTCTTATCCTGACTAGAGTGGTAGTTTCTGGCTGACTTTCACACATGCCCTAGCCTGCCAAAAATCTCATGTCTAGCACTACTAAACCACACAAAGCCAAGCAAATCGACTTTACATGGCTTAGTAAATGCAAAAATTGAGATTTCGCAATGGGCGGCATCATAAAAGTTAATCAACCCAGAAGCAAAAGCTTAGTAATTCTGGGCCAATGTGTATAGAGATGGTTGAACTAAACCGTTTTTCGATCTCAATGTTTTTATAAAGTTACACCATATAAGCGATTTTGGCCTAGATGTATCAAGCCTTTGGCCATTCGCAAAGGCCGAAATTCGCCGAATTTCGGCCTTTGCGAATCGTAAACAGTCTTTTTGCATGTTTTGAGATGCATTAAAAAATCGCAAAATGAAGAATCGCAAAAATTTGCGATTCCTTATTTTGCTATAGCATTTAAGGAATCGCAATTTTGCGATTCCTTAAATGCTATGTATGAAACTTTTAAATTTTGCGATTTTGGGTTAAGAAATCGCAAATTACCACCAACTTGAAGTTGGTGGTAATTTGCAAAATCTTAAAATAATCCCAAATGTTGCATTTTTAAAGGTGGCATATGACGCACATACAAGCCCATGCTGATTTCAGGGGTACAGCAGGGTGTCCTTGAGACACCCCTGCACCCTTGAAATCATTCTCATTTTGCGATTAGCAAATTGCGAACCGTAAAATGAGATGTATTTAACAATAATTCCTTATTTGCGAATTCGCAACTTGCAAATTCGCAAATAAAGAATATTAAGAAATCGCAAAAAAATTGCGATTTTACACATACATCCCATTTTGCGATTTGATTCGCTAAAAATCGCTATTAAGAAATCGCAAATAGGAACGATGATACATCTAGGCCTTTATGACTTAGCTGTTTTAAGGATTTCTTAAACTACAAATTGCGCTTACATAAAAAAAATATTTTGCATAAATGTACGGGGTTAGCATGTTCAAATGATTAAAATGGGGGGTTATTTTAGTCAATAATATTGACATTTAAATGAAAATAAACTAAAACACAAATACAATAATAATTTGGTGTGCACACGTCAGCGGCAGCAAGACTCTTTAGTCATATTTATCATACTGCACAAGCTCTTTTTCAGCATCAACGCTATTTTGATTGCCACTAAAAATTCCAGCTATCCATTTGCCCAGCTTTTCAGTTCCCAGTGCCTGATGCACAGCACCCTTTGCGAGTTTGCCTAAGTCAGCTGGTTTCCTAGCTTATGCCCTCTGGACCATAGCATTCCAGCTGCAAAAGCAGAACATCTCATTATTTCTGAAATATCAAGCTTGTATCTTCTTGATAAATAATTCCTACTAGTATAATGTATCAGACTAAAACATATTTTCTGAGGCCAGGAAGGTTAAAACGGCAATCTCACCTTTTTTAATTTTTTTACCCTGGAGACAGTGATTTCCATATATAGAGTGACCCCAGTTTGTGTTGAACATGGGGAATGAGGCTGAAGCATGAAACGGCACATATTGCTGTCAGAGATTTGAAATGAGGCCTGCTAACCTGTAGGCAGCCTTACAGGACTAATCAGGACCTCACATTACCAATATATTCAGATTGCCACGCCGCACAGCCAGCAGTGGAGGCTTCAGAAGATAGTTTGTATTATTTTTTTGTTAATGCCACAATCGACAAGCATTACATTTTAATGCAGTTTCCGCACAAAAAATAGCCTTTAAAATTATATCACAGAGACATTTGTCCTTTCTGGTTACCTTGGTGCTTGCAAAAGTGGGGGGGACAGTGCTTCTTTGCCTTCAGAATATATATATAAGTAGAGCTTAAACGGATGAAAAAAGACGGCAATTTTACTACCAGTGAAACAATCTTATGCTTTTTATTTATTTATGCATTTATGGGTTTTTTTCTTTAATGTCTATTTACTTAGTTTTCTACTTGTCATTTGTGTGGAGAAAGATAATATTAAGGACTCGAGGCTATGCGTTATCCACAGTTACTCAATTACACATAACATTCCCTCCTAATGTGATTCTTGCATCTTTTTATGGCACAGGCTAATCCATGCCAGTGGCATTCCCCTGTGAGAATGTGCTTACTCAATGCCTCAGACTACTCTCTGCGCCTTGATTTTGGGAGGAATCTCTCGAAGTGCATCACTCTGACAGCATAAGTGTTACAATAACAATAGTAACAGAAATATTATTTGTTAACTTTGTTAATATTATTATTATTACTATTGTCCTATGCACCTTCAGCTAGTAATAATACCATAATCACAAATAAGGGACGGTCAAGCCTCAATAAATGAATTCTTGCTCAACCCTTGGTAGCTTTGCAGATGAGCAGTCAGGCTTAACTTAGGAAACAGGTGTGTAAAGTATTTAATATCACCAAAACAGTAAATAAGTAAAAGACACAACACAATAAAAATTCAACACCAATTTATAAACATAGAGGATAATTCTATAATGACACCGAAACAACACAATTCCAATGGCGGAAACCAGAGATATGATTTTTTTTCTAATTTAAATCAAAAATATGGATTCTAGCTCCAACAACAGTAACACTCCAGTCACTGCTATCTGGTCGCGCTGCACCGGGACAAAGTCAAAGTTTTAGGCCCACCATGATGGAGAGCGGGTCCAATAGGTTGAGTGCTAAGTAACGGTCAAGATTTTACATTCTCACTGAGGGTCTGGTTACGACTTTGACGGTCTGGGAATGGGCCACCATCCAGAAACCTGCTCCCAGACCACCAAAGTTGACCACCGACTGCCCGCCAGAATACGAGCTTCCTCATTGTCTGGTGGACATACAGTGTGGTGGACCCATTGCGGCGCCTGTTGAAAAGGCACCACAATGGGAGTGCCTAAGACCATTCCTGCAAGGCATGTACTGTGCAGTGCATGCCATGCAGGAAAGGGAGTGCATGCAGACAGGGGGAACAGCATGTGCCTCCCTGCATGCATCCCTGTGTACAAGGGTTTTGTTTCCCCTCCACCAGACTTTTCATGGCAGTCTCACACCAAGCACATTGCTTCCCCAGACCACTGTAAGACCACCAGGAATTGGGGATCCCTGTGTGGTAAATAAATTTACCTAGTCGTTTTTACCGTATAATTATCATTACAAGACAGCTCATTAAAATGAGAGGCAGAGTCCGTGGTATCTGAGTCATACGGGTTTTAATGGAAAAACCTCGAGGTTGGAGATCATGTTCCGTCACCACTAGGGTTCGGGAAGGGACAGTCAACGTTTTATTAGCATTACACATTATATATAGTAAAGTAACATAATTGAATCCAATACAGTAGGCGTAACAGGTGAGAAAGAACGAGATAAGAACACATGTGCGTAAGAAGAGGCGTGAAAGAAGGCGTCTAATAGGCGTACACGGAGGCGTGCACTGTACATGTCAGAGAAACGTCATAAGAATCGTCACATGTGGGTGGGTGCATAGAGAAAGTTGCAGGATCAGCAGAAAGTGCGGATGCGCGCGCAGCTAGCATGACGTGACATAGATGTGTAACTGGGGAGAACTTTAACACTAGTAGAGGAGACAGAAGTCTGGGATGTCAGAACGACCTGGACCTATAACATATCTGGTATCTTATGTTTGGAGGATGTATTATCTGGAGTAAAAGGTCTCTCCGGCAGAGGCTATTCTATACTGAATGCTAGTGCGTGCATATGTGTCTACGTATCTACGTGCAGGGCCATGGGCCTACTATGGCAACGGGAACTGTAAATTACTTGCATGGAAACAGGAAGGCTTGCTCTTTGCTCTGCAGCCAGGGAGATGTTTACCTAAATCACTAGACAGGAATGTATTTTCGAGGAGGCTGAACAGATAACTTGAAGGCAAAATACGGTTTTGGCAGGCAGGCCAAGTTGAGCCAGGCACCGCTTCGCTTGGCAGGAAGTAAGGCAGAGGTCAGGGATACGTGTCCATGCTGCAGCTTTCAGAGGCTGGAGGCAGAAAGCAGAAAGGGCTCGGAGACAGAAATCAGGGCCTAGCTCGGCAGGGCCAGGAAAAACGTAAAAGTGTACCATGTAAAGACGTTGGCATGGTATGGTTAGGAACTGAATTATCGATCCATTCATGGTGGATCTGAAAGAGGACATGTTAACGTTGGACGCAAATGTATTTGCGTCTTCATATTCGGTCATGGAGGGAAATTACATGTACTTTAAGCACGTACATGGAGACGTTGGGGTACACGTTAGGGGACATACTTGACCATAAAAATTTCAATTACCTCATTCCCTCCTTGTCCCCTACGTTCCCTTCAGGATATATCAATCTTCATGAGTCCATCTATCTGTTCATATAACATCATTTGCTCATCTTTTTTCATTCGGGCACGAGAACGTGGACTTGGACGGGGAATACATGATGTGGCGCACAAGCCGCAAATCGCTGGCCCACATTGTAGACATAGGCAACAACTGAATACTATGAGTAGGGCTATTCCAAGGAAGGATAGGACTTTCCATCCCCAGGCTAATAGCACGCTCCAGAGCCAACCGGACCAGGTCCAGGTGCCTGGATTTTGGTGTATCTGACTTGCAATCTTGTGGAGCCGAGTTATGGCTCTGTATACTGACGGTGCGTTATTTGGAATGAAAACACAACAACTGGATCCGATGACTCTACAAGCCCCGCCCCTATCTGCCAGGATGACGTCAAGGACGAGACGATTTTGAAGAACGACAAGTCTCATAGCAGACTGCTGTTCTGTTAAGTTACCTAGGGCAAAAGTAGTTTCATTTACTACAGCTTCAAGGGTTCTGGACAATTTACGTATCAGTTTACTGTTTGAGACAGTTCCTAAATAAGGAAAGAATCCTTTATTGAAATCTGTGTATTGTTCCCATGTTGTTTCAGTGTAATCGACAATCGGGAGATCTCTCTTGGGTCTAACATGAACGAGATGAGAATTTCTATGGTAATCAGGTGGGGCTAGAAAAACAGGTGGCAGTAAGAATGCAATGTAACAAGTACCATCCCAGTCTGGAGGTAAACGTATATAAGCTGTATGGCCACAAATGAAATAGGAATGTCGGGAAGCTTTGAATGTAGACTTGCCTTTATCACTGAATTCAATAACTGTATTACAATCGCTGTGTCCTAGATGTACTGAACCATTCTTTCTAACGCATATGTCACCTTTCACTGGCAAAACTGATATTGAGGGTAAGTTCGAACTAGTTTCTGACTGAACATTCAAGATCATGAGGCTAAGTGTAAAATTACCTAATCCATATACTTTGTTTTCTAGATCGGTACCTGTCATTTGGGGAAGACCCTCCTTGTCAGGGAAACATGCCTTATTCATAACTGTGTTCAGGTCTCCCCATATCCAATTACCTTGGGAAACTTTGGACTTACTGTCTAACGAGGACATTAATGTAAACCATGCACCACATGAACCATTATGCGTAAACGGGTAAGGAAAAAGAGGCAAAGCTCCCGTCATTTTCTGATAGGAAGGGAGTCGGCCACATATCCAGCAATTAGTGGCATTGCTGGTCTTGTGAGAATGATGTAACATACGGATGAAAGAATTGTTACGCAGTGCAAGTCGGTAAGAAAGTTCGTGCGGGGGCAGATCACTAAACGTGTGGTCTGCAGTGTCATTGAAAGAAGAATGTGCTTGTATAGGAAAATATACATGTAACATATAGCTTAGGCATATAATCGTAAGACTCAGAAAAAACATGACAAGTAAAGTAACGATACATCTGCTTCGGAGATTCTTGCAATATTTCTGTTTCTTGATCTCCTGTCTATCTCTCTCACTATGTGGGTCTAGCTTGTACATGTCAGGAACCTGTCTAACCGCTTCACCCAGGGGGGACTTAAACAATTAAACTGTCTGACTTACTAGACCTCAACTTCATTCGATACTCCTGCTGAGGAGTTTTCTCTACCAGGGGGAGTTTAGTATCAGTCTCTGGAATGCGAAAGTCCTGGGAATCAGTCTTTGGCGGAAGTCCATAACATTTTTTGACGTGGCTCGAGTGGAGCCAATTTTTCCTGCCTTCGAGTTTCACAGCAGTCCTCGTTGTCATCAAAACGATCTTAGGCGCCTTCCATCGGGGCTCCAGAGGGCTTGACCGGTCAAAGTTACGGACATACACGTAGTCACCAGGGACGATCTTGTGTGGCTTCACCTCGGTGTTGTCTGGAAAGGCTGCTGCGACCTGTGAACGACATGATTGTAGTGCAGACATCAAGGAAGCAAGGTAATCTGTCAGCATATTACTGTCAACATCGGTTAATTTACGGGGCAGAGGCGTCCCCCACATATTCGGTGGCCGGCCAAAAACCACCTCATACGGGGATCGCCCTGCCCTAGAATGGGCTACCATTCGCATATAGAAGAGAGCAACTGGAAGGGCTACTATCCAGTCTACTCCTTTTTCTGCACAGACCTTGGCAAGACGTGTTTTCAGAGTCTGATTGTGTCTCTCTACTAATCCAGCTGCTTCGGGATGCCGAACACAGTGGAACTTCCATTGGTATCCTAACAAAAGGGAAACCTGTTTCATGAGCTGGGACGAGAATGGCTGTCCGTTATCTGAATACACGACACGAGGCAAACCAAACCTCGGGAAAAATTCACGAACCAACTGCTTGGCAGTGGTCGGGGCAGTGTAATCTGGGACTGGATATGCTTCTGTCCATCGGGGAAGTGCACATACAACTACGAGGACATATTAAAACCTCGACAACGGTCCATCTAGATATAATCCATCTGAAGGACTTCAAAGGGGTGATCAGGAGGATGAAATCCACCTTGCTCTACGGGAATGCCTTTACCTGGGTTGAACTGACAACAGATCATGCAAGTACGCACTTTCTGTTTTGCTGCTGCTCGTAAATGCTTATTGAACCAAAGGTTTTGAATACTGTCTAACATGGCTTTTTCTCCTAAATGTGCAGGACTATGTGCTGTGTTAATGATAACTTGAACCATAGAGTCGGGGAGAAACCATGTGGCTTTTCCCTTCGTCATCCATCCTTGTTCTGTCTGGATCCCTCCTAGTTCTGTCCATTTCTTGATTTCGTCTGGGGTAGCATGTGTCTGTATGTCAATTACATCTAGTGCGGGATCCCTAACTGTCATGCAATGTGTTGGAACTACCGTCTTTGTAATATCAGTCGTATGAGTATGAGTCTGTGCTGTATGTTTGGCTGTTCGATCTGCCAGATCGTTACCCTGGGAAATAGTATCTGTGACTTTCGTATGTGCTTTACACTTCATGATAGCTATGGCTGTAGGCAAATGTATTGCTTCTAACAGAGCTTGAATGAGGGGACCGTGCTGTATCTTGGCACCGTGGGAAGTCAAAAAACCTCTCTCTTGCCAAAGGACTCCGAAGTCGTGTACAACTCCGAATGCATAACGGGAATCTGTGTATATGTTAACTTTCAAGTTCTTGGCTCGAATACAGGCTTGGGTCAGAGCGATGAGCTCTGCTGCTTGGGCAGACAGGGTGTCAATACGATGTGTTTCTATGACTTCAGTTTCAGTGGTCACTGCATACGCGGCCACCAACTCTCCTGTACTTGTTCTCATACATGAACCATCCACATAAAGTGTCAGGTCTGGATCTGGTAATGCGATATCTGTCAAGTCTTGTCTGGGCTTCGTCATAGTGTTAACGACTTCCACACAGTCATGTGCCATAGGGTCTGTTGTACTTAACGGCAAAAGCGTAGCAGGATTCAGTGTGTTGCAGCGTCTGATTTCTATGTGTGGCTGGAATAACGTCAATTCATAACCTGTCAGTCGTGCTATAGTCAAGTGCTGAGTCTGTGTTCGGTTTAAAAGAACTTCCACGGAATGTGGAACCTGTACTGTCAATTGGTGTCCTAATACTATGGAATCACTTTGTCTAATTGCTAGAGCTGTTGCTGCAACTGATTTCAAGCACGCAGGCAGAGCCTGGGCTACTGGGTCTAATGTACTAGAAAAATAAGCACATGGTTTGTGTGAACCTGCTTGATCTTGGGTGAGCACTGACAATGCAGTGCCTTCGCGTTCTGTGACAAAAAGTGTAAAGGGCTTACTGTAACATGGTGTTGCTAGAACAGGTGCTTGACATAGGGCTTTCTTCAGGTCGTCAAAAGCTTGTGTATGTTCCTGAGTCCAAGGGAGGACAGTCGATGTCGCTGCCTCCTGGGTTGTCAACTGTATAAGGGGCTTGGCTAGATATGCGTACTGAGGGATCCATTGTCTACAGTAAGAGGTGAGGCCTATAAAGGCCCGTACTTCTTTTTGTGTCTTGGGTTGTGGCATATGTACAATTAACTGAATGCGGTCAGGTGTAAGCTGTCTCCCCCTCTTGGACAGCAAGTGACCAAGGTACACAACTTGCTGAACACAGAATTGCAGCTTCGAAGGAGACACTTTGTGTCCCTTGTCGGCCAGAAAATATAGGACTGTCAGAGATGCTTGTTCACATTCTTGTTCACTTCGAGCGGTGATCAATAGATCATCGACATACTGAAGTAGGGCAGTGTTAGCAGGCATGTGGATACTGTCAAGTTGTCTTTTCAATGCTTGGCTATAGATACTCGGACTTTCCGTGAACCCTTGAGGTGCACGTGCAAATTTAAAGCTTCGGCCATTTAAACTGAATCTGAAAAGGTACTGGCTTTCTGGATCAATGGGAACACTAAAGAAGGCATTCTTAAGATCGATTACAGTAAAGAACGCCGCTTCGGAATCAATAGCAGTCAATAGGGATGAAATATCTGGGACCACTGGAAACTGAGGTATGATGCATTTGTTAAGCTCTCTAAGGTCAATGACTAGACGATATACAGGAGGTGCATTTGGGTCAGTACGTTTGAGAATCGGAATGATTGGAGAATTACAAATATTGGAGTCAGTTTCTACAACTACTCCTTGAGCAATGAGCTCGTCAATGATTTTCAATAAGGCTGCTACAGCCTCAGGTGGCAATTTGTATTGTCGGATTCTGGGCAGGACAACACCTTGCTTGAGTGTAACACGATATGGTGTGATATGCATACAACCTACATCAGTCGGACCTTGTGCCCATAAATGCTGTGGTACATTCTGTAATCGGGGATCAAAATCTCTCAACACATAGTGACCCTTGAAGTCACGTAAAAACAATCTCACTCCTTCTGGAGAACAACATATTACAGCTCCTAGAGCTTTCAGCGTTTTAATACCTAGCAGGTTTTCTGGACATGACTTTGTAAGCAATAAATCTGTAGTACGGGACAATGGACCAACTGCAAGGGGAACTGGTTTCGATACTTCATTAACAATAGGCTTTCCTGAAAATCCAAGGGAAACATTCTGTGAGCCTGAGAGGGGTGCCCCTGGAACCTCGTCATGACTAATGGTAGTTCTGCTTGCCCCTGTGTCAATCAAAAATTTTCTGTCTTTTCCTAATACTTGACTATGTACATAAGGACCATCTTGATCTACAGGAATCTCGATGAGAGGCAAACCCACTTCCCTCTCTAGGCTGTTTCATGAATACTGTTGATAATCTGGATACTCTGACTGTGCATACTGGTACATCTGTTGTGTAACGTGTTGTGTTGCGGCAATGGGCTGGGGCTGTGGTACCGCTACGGTCTGTTGCTGAACATGTTGTGGAGCAGGTTGCGGGTTCTGTTGAATATTCTGTTGAACATATTCTGGCCTGGGTTGACGTGGTCTTTCTTTCGTTTTGCCTGTAGCAATATTATGTTTCAGAACGGCACAATCACTAATAAAATGACCTGGCTGTTTACAATAATTGCAATTTCCTTTAACAGGACCTGTAGGACGACTAGTCTATGTGTTCTGCGTGTTACCCCTCCTCTGACCATCTGCTGGAACAGACTGGGCAACTAATACTTTCATTTTAGTGTCTTTCATGCGCCTCTGTTCGTGATCGTGTTCCTCTCTGATTCTATTCTGGTGGTACTGTAATATTTGTAACATTTGGGAAGGCGTATTTGCTTGCCATGTACTTTCGACTTTCAATACTCTGTTCTTAACCTGGGGTAAGGAATTCTCAACTAATTTGGTTACGAAAAGATGTGGAAATGACTCGCTACTTGTTTTCAGGACACTATTAATAATAAAACATTTCTCGAATCTAAAATAAAAATCACTAGTGTCTTCGTCTGGTTTCTGTTTGCAGGCTGAAATTGCATCCCAATCTTCCTTCTTGACTGTCAATAATCTAGGCAGAACCTGTACTAACAATCCTGGTAATGCTTTAGTTTTGTCCCCAAGACCCAAACCTGGGGTACGTCCTTTTTCTTCATCTTCTAATTCGGTCCAATTAATCTTTTTATCTCCCACCTCCCAATCCTTCTCTTTCAGTTTTTCGTAAATCCCTGCTGGCAATAATACTTTTAACATTTAAAGAATGTCTAAATATGTGTAATCGCCCATAAGTAACATGTCTTTCAATTCACGGTGGAACCCTGCAGGATCTTTATCGTGACAAGGTACAATTTTCTTCATTTCCAGTAATTCCATTTTAGTCAAAGGAGTGTATACAAATACACGTTCGAGCGTATCATCTGGCTTCCGGATTGGGTGTACTTCTCATAAAGGATTCTGTCTGTCTAGGTGATATAGCTGTCTAACTGGGGGTGGAACTGAAACGAGACGTGGAGTCAGGAACGTACTATATTTGTGACGTTGTTCTAAAATGATATCAATTAAATCGGTACCTAGGCCTCTCCATCTTCTCAGGAGTAAGTCTTGCAATAGATTACACAGCAGACCTGGATCAGACTGTTGGTTTTCATACTGGGTAATGAGATGTTGGGTCATGTATATACCAGCTAGTCGCTGTTCTTCTGGAGTAAGACTTAAAAACGTTTGCGCTACTAGATCATCTTTATATATGCTATCATCCCCGGCCCATTGGACTGCTGACCGGGCTAGTTCCTGATCACGTAAGGTAGTGAGTTCATGATAACCTACTCTTTCTTTCAGGATTTTATCAGTAACTTGGAATATATGTTCGAGAGAACATTGCTCTGGTATCGGGGAAAGGTATCGTTTCTTGCTTTCTAGACGAATGGGTCTGTCAAAAGGACTATTCAAAGGATACTGTTTAGGAGGTTTCGCTCTACCTACATACGCTACCAGGTCTTGAGTTACTGGAGCATTCTCTGGTTCTTCCTCCTCCTCTGAGGTATCTTTATCGTCTGACTCGAGAGGCCTATCAGCCTCCCGTCGGGCATGTATTGCTACTATTTCTTTACGGATCTTTCTTGTCATGGCATCTATACAATTCTGTTTATCGTGTTTACAATCTGCAATATTCTGACTCCATCTTGACAATCCCTCCATCTCTTCTTGCGAAAAGCCTGGCTGGTCTTGTTCCCTTATCAAACAATTAATCAAAAATCGCAATATTAAAGCTTGTGTCTCAACTTTCTGATGTGCCATGGCTTCACGAACACAACCTGGTCTCTCTCCTGTTCTAATAAAATGATATATGTTGTCTAGATGTTCTGGCATGTCTGGTAACAATATCAGATAATCTGTAACACGGCGTAAACGTAATGAGGCTAACATCATGGGTCCTGTCTTGCCAGGTACTGGATCATATCTACAATCCGTAAGGAACTGTTTAAGCTTTTCGGCTGGGCTTGCTTTAGGTGTACGCTGCATTGCTAATTCTCTCATTGTCACTCGATGTAATTGTGGCGGGGTGTGATGGGGACCTCCTGTGGCACCGCCTGAGGCATGAGCATGACTGGACATCATTGGATGTGGGAAAGGTACATTTATCGGGTACGACTGACTCTGAGTCGCATCTGTAGCAAAAGGGTTATGGGGACCAAGAGTAGTGGGACCAGTAGGGGAAGTGACAACAGGTGCAGGAATAGGCTGACGTGGAGGGGTTGTGGCTTGATCGGCAGGAAATATGTTGTGGCAGATTATCATTAGCAGGTTGTACGGGTACATTGGTATATGCGGGAGCTACATCATCTAAATAGGAAGAAAGGAAAATATCTGCTGCAGTCTTATGGTGACGTACTTTAGTCGGAACCAATGGTGGTGGCAAGTTACTGGATACTTCCGGGTTGGCCTTAGGCAGGCCCTCGGCAAGAACTGGATACATGCCTGTAATGAGTGCATTTCTTTGACGGTCTAATTGTTCTGATCTGACCTGTTCTCCTTCTTCTAGTAACTCTTTTTCTTTGGCTTTTTCGGATTCTTCTCTACTTCTCTCTGCTTTTCTGAATTCTTTTTCTGTTCTTCTATGCAATTCTTTACGCCACAATTCTATGGCATCTTTCTGAGATTGTCTGGCTTTCTTTTTCCATAATTCTTCTTCTACTCTCATGATGCACTCGGCATCCCATGTCCCTGAGACAGGCCATCTAAACTTCTCTTCTAAGTGCTTGGTGTAGTCCACCCACAAATTTAAATACAACACAGCGTCTAAGCCGTGCTTGTGGTACATAAAATATCCTGGAGTGTCCCTAGGCGGGACGGGAACTGCTTCTTCGAGTATCCCTTTCCTAGTTCCTATCTGACGTAACTTTGAAAATAACGGCATCTTTACTTTGACTCGAACACAATAAACACAGCAATGAAAAGCAAACAGTCATTCATACAACGACATGAAACACATTAAAACATTTCGAATAGATACTGTCTAGTACATAAAACACAATACTTAGAATCACATGGGAGTAATGCTAGAAGGCTTGAATACTGAATCACTGAATCACTGAATTACTAGATGCACTGCTAAACAGTACAGACCGGTCCCATAAAGAGACACGTCATACCGCGCTCACCTAAGTGAACACGTACTGACCAGGACTGTGTACCCAGACCTGTCTTGACCGGACACAAACTAATGCACCCGTCTAGATGCGTCCCTAGCATCGGTACTCACCAGGAGCAAAACTTGAACTTGAACTTGAAGGCCTCGGACTGGACTGGACTTCTACTGGTACTGCTACTACGCATGCGCCTCAACACTTCGGAACAGGTGGGCCTCTGGATACCTCGGACACTGCTACTCTCGGCTGGGCTCTGGTCGGGATCCTCCGCACTCCTCACCGCCTCGTCTGGATGTCGACCGCAGTCTCCGTCACCTCCCTATTCGGGCGCCAAATTATGTGGTAAATAAATTTACCTAGTCGTTTTTACCGTATAATTATCATTACAAGACAGCTCATTAAAATGAGAGGCAGAGTCCGTGGTATCTGAGTCATACGGGTTTTAATGGAAAAACCTCGAGGTTGGAGATCATGTTCCGTCACCACTAGGGTTCGGGAAGGGACAGTCAACGTTTTATTAGCATTACACATTATATATAGTAAAGTAACATAATTGAATCCAATACAGTAGGCGTAACAGGTGAGAAAGAACGAGATAAGAACACATGTGCATAAGAAGAGGCGTGAAAGGAGGCGTGTAATAGGCGTACACGGAGGCGTGCACTGTACATGTCAGAGAAACGTCATAAGAATCGTCACATGTGGGTGGGTGTATATAGAAAGTTGCAGGATCAGCAGAAAGTGCGGATGCGCGCACAGCTAGCATGACGTGACATAGATGTGTAACTGGGGAGAACTTTAACACTAGTAGAGGAGACAGAAGTCTGGGATGTCAGAACGACCTGGACCTATAACATATCTGGTATCTTATGTTTGGAGGATGTATTATCTGGAGTAAAAGGTCTCTCGGGCAGAGGCTATTCTATACTGAATGCTAGTGCGTGCATATGTGTCTACGTATCTACGTGCAGGGCCATGGGCCTACTATGGCAACGGGAACTGTAAATTACTTGCATGGAAACAGGAAGGCTTGCTCTTTGCTCTGCAGCCGGGGAGATGTTTACCTAAATCACTAGACAGGAATGTATTTTCGAGGAGGCTGAACAGATAACTTGAAGGCAAAATACGGTTTTGGCAGGCAGGCCAAGTTGAGCCAGGCACCGCTTCGCTTGGCAGGAAGTAAGGCAGAGGTCAGGGATACGTGTCCATGCTGCAGCTTTCAGAGGCTGGAGGCAGAAAGCAGAAAGGGCTCGGAGACAGAAATCACGGCCTAGCTCGGCAGAGCCAGGAAAAACGTAAAAGTGTACCATGTAAAGACGTTGGCATGGTATGGTTAGGAACTGAATTATCGATCCATTCATGGTGGATCTGAAAGAGGACATGTTAACGTTGGACGCAAATGTATTTGCGTCTTCATATTCGGTCATGGAGGGAAATTACATGTACTTTAAGCACGTACATGGAGACGTTGGGGTACACGTTAGGGGACATACTTGACCATAAAAATTTCAATTACCTCACCTGGTGATTGCGGTGGTCCCCTGGAGGTCTGACTACCGCAGTCATATTATGGGGGTCAGACTGCTGCTGCAGTGGTCCCCGGCCGCCACTGCACCACCACCACAAGTTTGGAGGTCCTGGGGATGGCCAAACTTGTAATCAGGCTCTTAGTCACTATTTTTGCAACTTTATCTCTTGACAAGGAGCCCTCTGTTTCCTCGGATCCAGAGTTGGCTTTGACAACAGCAACCTGCTGCAGCCCAGTGCCTTGGTGAGCCCCTGGAGGTCTTTGTCCTCAGTTTCTATGGTGAGGAGCTCTGGCGTTTTCAGTGGGGTAGCGCGGGCAGGCCGATTCTTGAGTCGATGACCGTCTTCTTCTGGAGCTTTTTAACAAAACTGCAAAAAGTTTCCAAACTTTCAGAACTTCTTCTGAGTAGCTTCCTATGTGTTTAAAAGTGTCCAGCAGCACCAGCCAAGTGTTTAGATCCTCTGGATTGCCTCTTGGGGGTCTGGAGCTCAATCTCCCACATTGCACATGGAAAATTCAGTTGTAGCTGGTCAGCTGGAGTAGTCCTCTCTTTGGATGTTGCAGGTGGTTCTTCCAGCACTTTTCTATCTGTTGCTGCTCAGGGAGTCCACTGCTTTTCCTTGAATCAGCCACAGTCCTTCTTTTGCTGAGCCTTGAAAGTGCTGCAGGTGCAGTCCTTCTGAGTGCACACCTTCTGTAGTGTAATCCAAAGATCCAGAAGGGCAGTCCTTCCCCTTCAGATGTTCCAAGCAGTGATCTGAAGGGCTCCTGCACATCTTACATAATAATTCTCTATTCTGGGCTGGCAAGAGGGGTGGACACCCCAACCAATAGGGGAAAAGTTGCTTCCCTCTGCTATGACCACTTTCTGTGAAGTGTGGCAAATTGTTGTCCCAGAATGCACTGTTCAGAAAAAATCAAAATGGAGAAATTCTCTCCTTGGAGTGTGTGTCTGGCTAACCTAACCCACAGATGTGGCTAACAATTCACTACACTCCCCTTCCAGCCCCTCTCCTATTCTAATACGGGGGCTCCCGTCTGACTGGTGATCAATTAATTGGGGGCTGGCCTGGGCTCTGTGACATCTGTTCTCATGCCTTGGATGCCTAGCCTATCTCCCAGCACTCTTCTTCTCCCTGTCTTCTCCAGGAAGCACATCTCTTTCTACCAAACAGCTGTATTGTTTCAGCCAAAGTCCTCTTCACACCTACTCAGGAAGCAGCTTGGGTCAGGCTGTCAAAGGCTGGCCAATCAGAGGAGGCTGCTACAGGGCTGCTTTAGGTAACTTCAGGATAGTAAGTTGTAAAACTGATTTCATGTAACAGTTATAATAAATCTGACCTGGGCAAGTTGTTGGATTTATTGTAAGTATTATTTTGATACTTTGAATTAAGTTGCTACCTAACTCCGATCAAATGGTAGACTTTATTAAAGTTTATAAAGCCTTGCCATGGTAGCCTCTTCCTACCCCCTGGTCATCAGCCTGTGCTTACCTGATTGGCCACCTAGGTCCCAAGCAACGCTCAAACCTCCTCCTCCCACTCCTGCAGACCATTAAGACAGCCACGTCCATCTTGTAGCCCAGCTCGCTGTGCCCTTAACACCCCAGTGAGCAAGCAACAGCAAAGGTGGTAAGAACATAGGCTTGTACTGTGTAATCTTGCTACTTTAAAACTGCTGTGTTTTTTCTATTGTGACTGCTTGAATTTAAGTCTTTGTTTCTGTGCAATCTGTACTTTTAAAACTGCTGGTTTTGCTCCCAGTGGCTGTCGAATATCTCTCCTAGTTTTCTCTGCACTGTGCTTAGGCCAGCAGGGGCAACTCCCCAACCCCCACCTCCTTTGTGTCTTCATTTGTTTTAAAGGGCAAAGTACACCTTCAGAGGCTAAGCAGAGTGTGTTTAAGAGACTGCTTAATCTGCTGTATGGTTTAAACTATGTTTGGGAAGTGTGTGATTTGTTTAAGAGCCTGAAACGCAATCTTTTCAGTGGTTTTAGATTTAGATTTGGGCCTTACCTGCTGGCAAAAACAGGACCTGAAAAGTGTGGATTGAGCCTGTTTGTATCCAAGTAGATTCTGACATCAGGAGCAGCTCTCCCTGCCCCCTGACCATCAGTCTGTGCTTGAGATAACACGCTCCTTATATAAGTTTGCTATTGGATGTTAGATCTGTGCTCTGATTTGCGGATGTATCTGCTGTTTCTCTTGGGCTTAGGGTTAGTGTTCTGATTAGCGGATAGGTCTAGGGTTTCTGCCTGGCTTTTAGGACTAGGGGTATGATTGGCTGTAAGGGCCTGGTCTCCTATGGTCCTTGGGCTTAGGGCTAGTGGTGTGAATGGTTAGGATTAGGGCTAGGGTTCCCATTGGCTGAAGGTGTCACCTGACCATTAGGTCTATTTAAGCTTAGAGCTCAAGGCCTCAAGGCTAAAAGGCGGACAAGCCATGGGCAGTTGCCTGTTTGGGCCTGTTCAGGACTGATCTGGCCTAGGGCCAGAGATGCTGTCTATTTTCCCATTCACCAGCACCCACCTACCCCATCCACCACCAGATTACCACACTCACAGCAAATGTACTCTACTAATTTATTATAAACACCCCCTACACATATTTCAGTGTCTCAGCACCCACTACAAAACTACACAAACCACACCCCTTAACACCTTTCTACCCCACTACCACACATGTGCACCTTCATTCACACACAAAACACCCCTCTATTCCATACCACTAACCAATCTACTCATCACAAACACAACCCAAATCTACACCATACATAACTATATCCCATCCAGACACACACCTACTGCTCTAATAACTCCTAACAAACTCCTTTCTGTGGAAAGCAACCCTATATTCATCCTTACATCTTTTCATCCAGCAACACCTCCTCTTTTCACCCCAAAAAACAATCACACAACTCTAACACTGCAGCCCACCACACATATTACCTTTTTTAGCAATCAAATCTAGCACAGACACTCTTAACTCTTGTTTATACCCTCTCAAACACAACATGTACTCTTTTCCAAAACACATCACCACCCATTTACCTTGCAGCTTCCTCTCACCTACATTACTTTACATACAACTGCTCAGAAAGCAAATACATCAACACCTCCTATCACTACTCCTCAAAAACAAAGAATAACACACACACCACCACAACAAAATCTCACACACGCAACATCTCATAATACTTTTGTTCACAAACTAGAAACATATACCCACCCCACCTTCCTGACTACACAAATAATACACACCATAAACCAAATCCACTGCCAAGCTTTCTCTCTTCCTCCACACCTAACCCACACACAGCAACATAGCAACTCTCTTGTAACCACCTCTAAACCATTGGACTATTTAGAACAGGGGTCTCCAAACCGGTCCTGGAGGGCCGGATCCCATCCAGATTTTTGGGATATCCCCATTGAGATACATGTAGTTATTTTAAAAATCTGGCATGGATCCGGCACTCCAGGACCGGTTTGGAGACCCCTGATTTAGAACCTTACAAGAAGACCCACATACTACATCACCACCCCTAACTCACCTTCCACCCCAAACAGACACAAACAAAATAAGCAACATGCCACTCTTCACAACTTTGCATCTCCATGTCTATTACACAACAAGGCTACTCAATAAAAAATAACACAGCTCACCAACTCACTCTCAACCACCATCTCCACCACCTAAACACGCAGACCCATCAAAATGCCATCTTAGCCTGCTGGACGAGGAACACAATACAGAACAGCTGCACTATTGCTATCCTACCACAGCTAATACCAGCACGAAGGACACACCCGCACAAGGCAACAAAACACTGCTCACTCTTGTACAAAACAAAGTCACACCATCACCAAAGCACATTATCTAAACTGCCTACTTATAAATGCTTGATCACTTACAAATAAACAAGCATCACAGCTACCACGTTCTCACTGACACACAACCTGACTTCTTCTTCATAACTGAATCATGGTCGGTAGATGACATGACTCCAGTGTTGCAAACTGTCACACAAATTCATGAAACACAAAAGAGGAGGTGGCCTAGCTGTTGTATTCAAACAAACATTAAACATCACTAAATCTGGCAATGTCTCCATACAAGGTAGTGAGGCCCTCTTCACCAGATGCAACCCTACACCATCATCCTCCTGTGACTTCCTGCCCCTTTACAGACCTCCATCTAGAAATACAACATTCCCAGACACATTTCAAGACACAGGGGCATACCTATAAGCCCCTATCACCACAGGAACATCCCTTTTAATGATGTTCCAGTGGCTATATGGGCTTTGCTTATTTACCTGGGTGGGTTAACGCCACCTTGTAAATAAGGCACCTTTTCACGCTATGCTCAGCAAAAAGGATGTGGGCAATGGGTGTTACGGTGGGCTTTAAGTTGCAACACCTATTGATTTTGATGCTAAGGTGGCGTAAATAGGAGGCTTCTTCAGAATTAGGACCAAGGAAACCTGGCCTTAACATGGCGAAATGAGGAGAAATGCTTTATTTCACCTCGTTTTTGGTGTTTATTTGAGTGCTGCCTTGTGCAGCGCACATAGAAACAGCAAATGCACTTAAACAATCATTAAGCAAATGACAATTTGCAACGTCTATGTGTGCTGCACAATGCAGCATTCATAGAAGTTTCAAATCACCTTTTGTAAATATTTACGTGCAGGAAGGGACACATCCCTGCACATAAACAATCATTCCCTCAATGCAGGCACCCTTGTACTGTGGTGCAAGAGACCCTGAGGTGGCGCTAGGCAAAACACAGGGATGTGCTGTATCTTTATAAATATGTCTCATCCTTTCGGAATGCGGAGCATGGCAATAGCAATTTGTGGTTAACGCCACCGTCCGCCATTCCCTTGTAAATATGCCCCACAGTTTCAAACCTTATAACACTATACTCCAACCTATGCATTCTTGGTGACCTAAACATTTGGTTTGACAAACCCAATATACCCCATCTAAAAACAATCATCAATGGCTTAGACGCACTGAACCTACATGGAGAAGTGTGGCACAATGGTTAGAGTGGCAGACCCTGATGCAGAGATCTAGCCCGGGACCAGGGTTCAATTCCCTGCCTCGGTGGGTCTTGGGCTCAAAAATTCCATGGACCTGATAATTCTCACCTTGGTGCCTATTTCAATCATGGAGTCCAATTCTGGGCAATAGCTTGCTTAATCTCCACAACGGCCCCCACAATGCTAAGGATGCCTGGCCTCCACCCTGGGGGTGCCCAGGAGTGGACGCCTCACACAAAAGCCAGGATGGGTTCCACAGTGGTATTCATATAAGTGCCTTGAGACCCTTGCGGGTGAATAGTGCACTATACAAGTATCAATTTACATTTTACATCAGATCGTCCATGAACCCACACACATCGCTGGACACATCCTATATGTCTTTTTTGCAAATCCAGAACATGTTACCTTTCAAACAATTACCCCAGTCACATGGTCAGACCATCATTTGCTTGCTTTCCAACACAAAACAACACAAAACAACACACCTAAAACCAACTTACATGCATCCACCTTACGACTGTGGAACAAACTCAGTTTTGAACAGTTAGAAACACAACTAACATCCAGTACAGATCTAGACACAATAAATTCAGTTAAACAGTTACAAAACAATATAAGTGGCTACACAAAGCTTTTGATATCCTAATACCACTGAGAACAACACACCAGAACAAAAGAAAACAGGTACTTTGGAGAAATACAGAGCTAAAAATGCTAAAACAGCAAAATTAGAAATCTGTAACATACCTGGCTCAAAACAAACAGCAATCAAGACAAATATAACCTGCAGAAATTTAACAGATTATACAAAGTCAGCAATCAAAAAAGCCAAGAAAAAATACTATTGAGACAGAATTCCAAATGCTAAATGTGCAAATAAAAAATTCTATAAAATTCTCATAGACTTTCGTGTACATAATACCATATACCAAATTGTCTAGAAGGAGCTCATCCCTTTACTCAAGAATTCACAGATAAACTGGCAAATCATAACAGATACATTTAAAACAAACAAAGAAGCAGCGAAAAAACCACCAGCACCAACCCTTTTCCCAAAAAACCATTTAAGAGTAGGCTAACCCAGCCTATGCATTCCTTCCAACAAATATCACACATTGAATTTATGAACCTGGTCAAAGCAAGCAGGCATGCCGCCAGCCCTTCTGACCCTTGTCCATCACAAACCTTCAAGAAAATTCCTCTGACTACCTCTGCTGCCATACAAGTATGAAGAATCATCAACAATTGATTAACTACAGGAATATTTCCAGAAGATCTAAAAAAGTCATACACACACCCATTACTAAAGAAAACAAACCTGGGCCCTCTTAACCCCCACAACTACAGGCCAACCACATATGGACCATTCCTGGGCAAACTGTTAGAAAAGAGCAGTATTCATCCAGATGTCACAATTCATTAAAGATAATTCAATACTTTCAGACTTCCTAACAGTATTCCACCCAGGAAGAGGCACAAAATCTGCCCTCATTGCTGTCTTGGATGACCTTAAGAACACATTTGAAACAATTGACCATGGCACTCTAATACAAAGACTCCACAAAGCCGGCATAGAAGGGACTGCTCTTGACTGGATCGCATCCTACCTTCAAAACGGAACTAAAGTCATCCATACCCCTCTTTCTCATCCAAACCGAACTTCACACAAGCAGGGGTCAATAAAGGCTCTATCATCTCACCAATGCTTTTCAACATCTACATGAAGTTATTACATGCACTGACCTATCAATTTCACCTCACATGCTATAACTATGCGGATGACACACAAATACTCCTTAAACTTGAAAGCCCCAAAGACATTAAAAACTCCAATATTTTCAGTTGCCTCAGAGCCGATGATCAGTTGATGACATGAAGCCATCTCAAATGTAATGCTTCCAAAAAAGAAATACTCATGTGGTGATTTGAAAAATTATGATCCACTCGCCGCCTGGCATGACAATCCGGGACATGCTTCATCATCGGGTCTGCTTACAATACGCCCCGCGTAGCCACGCTGGGGGCGGAGCATAGGGAGGGGGAACACTAAACACAAGTCACAACACACATAAGGACAAACGCAAGAGTGACTCACAATAATCACAAAAGAAAGTGTTACCCTTTCAAGACTGGGTTACAGATAGACAAAATAGTGCAGTAAGGAAGTGCTCATTAAAACTGTGAAGGATGGACAATGTTTAGGCAGGAAATTAAGATCCTAAAACAGTCCCCCTTTAAACTGCGGTGGTCAACATGTTTTGACAGTCTTTAAGTGCCCTCTCTTTAATGGGTCACTGCGGTCTTCTTCAGGACAGTCAACGTGTCCCAGTCCTAACCCACCTCTTACCTCACTTAGGCATATTTAGAGGCAGCCCACGGAGGGACTTCCACCAGCATGGAACAATATTACTGTGAAAAGAAGGGAAGAGGATACAGAACACTGTCAGAATGCAACTACCCTTGATGGTATCACATATTGAGAGGTGTGTACCGCATTATGTATTCCGAGGCACTGCTGGAACTCTAGCCCCTGATTCCCTCCTATTGCCCTAAGTTAGCGGATTTTACAGATGGAGCAAGTCACTCACTCACTTCTTTCTGTGAGGTGACATGACCTGCACTCCGTTTCTTCAACCATTAAACAACACCCTTCCCGTGTGAAAAAACATCTAAAAAGATTATATCTGTGTGCACATACATCGGGGATATGCTGTCATGTCCCTCTCATTCCGTTTATAGTTCTCGTACATATATCTCTCGTGATCATTATGGTAACCCCCTGTGACCCGCCAAGCCGAGCAGATGTACAAAGGTCTTACCGAGTCTATTTTGTCATAAGGCTCTTACTGGCGTCAGGCGGGAGGGTTCCCAAAGAACACAACCTGTGTTCAAAAAGAAAAGGAAACAGTAACATTCAGAGCAAATAAATAAAATCACCCTTTACCTAACCTTGCCTCCACCTCCATGTTAACTCAAAAAGTAGAGAGTGCAGGGATCGGTCTAATTCCTTGGCACTCCACACGAGTCTGTGGACAGGCAAGCAGCCCCCAACAAAAGATATTAAAATCAGGCCCCTCCCCGTCCCACAGAAGCTAACACAGGGACCGAAAAACCCTCCTTACTGTTCCGTAGGGAAGGACCGACACCTCTCGTGCCCGCTCACTTAGACGCTGCGAAAGTAAAGGTGCTACAATCCTTCAGCCATTTAAAGCACCTCAAAAAGTAGAGAGTGCAGGGATCAGTCTAATTCCTCGCACTCCACACGGGTCTCCACACAAATGGCTGAAGGATTGTAGCACCTTTACCTTTGCGACGTTTTGCAGCATTCTATCTTACCATGTATGTAATGCAAGTATAAAAAATTGACTTACATATTCACAGTGCTTTCCGTCACAGTCTGTGACTTCATACCATTAAAAATACACATCTCTATTCTCCACTGCACCAATCAAGATTTAATTCTATGGTTCTCTGGTTACACACAGACCTCTGCAGTGCATTAACTATTTGAAATGTTATAATGTACTATAGTGCATTTCCCACTGAGCAATAACTTTTTTATATTTATTTTTGATTTACGCTGCCCATTATTTCATATGTAGATACCTGAAGGTGAAGACCTTAAAAATGTACAGAATATTTTGGGCTTATGTATGAGAGACTTGCATCGCCAAAGCTTCACTTTTTTTAATGCTCCGGCGGAGCAAGAATCTCAATCATACCTATGAGGCAGTGCAAAATAACCCTGCATGGCTTTGCATTGCCTCATAGGTATGGAGTAAGACACAAGTCACTGCTTTGCCGTACTCTGCATCAAGGAGGTATTCCATGGGCTTTGCATGGGGTTCCCACGCAAAGCCCATGGATTTTGATCCTGCCCCCTATTTTCAAAATCACGTAAACTTGGGTAAGCACCAAAAACTGATGCCTCTTTAGAAGCGTAACAAGGAGAAAAGATTTCATTTCTCCTCGTTTTTCATCTTTCGATGTGTGCTGCATTCTGAAGCTCACATAGAAATAGGAAAACGCCCCTGAGGATTATTTTGGTGAAGGAAGGTGCCTCTTCCCGTTCAAAAACAATCCTGCTACTTTGGTGCTAGGCAGCAATTGGTGTTAGGAAAAGGGCTGGAATCACCGTATTTCATAAGAAGGTCGGAAAGGAAAAAAACACTGGAAACATGCCAACGGATGCCAGGTCTAACAGGGGCATTTATGGTTGTCGATAGATGCTGTTGATGAGAACCCATTTCTAGAAAATTTTGTCAGAGGGGGTCCTTACGCCTAAAAAGGTTTGACAAGGGGGTCTCGAAATCAAGAAGTTTGAAGACCACTGTTTTAGACTTTAGAACTACTTCTAATTCAAAAGTCATGTTTGGACATAATTTTCTTTTCAAACCAGGCTTCAAGGCAAGTCTGGCTTTAAAATGACACCAGACACCACAGCAGTGCACACTTAAGTGCATTACGTCCACAGGGGCGTCTAAAACTACATTTCAACTATATACAAAGGACTTCCAGGTAGGTTGTCTTGACCAATTATAATTATATCAATTACCATATACCTTTATGGACAATGCACTATCTTTGGGCCTGGTTAGCAGAGCTCAGGGCACTTTCAGAGTCAGTAACCACCAGTATCAGTCAGAAAATGGGGATGATCAGGGCAAAAAGTATATAGTATATAGTATATAGTGGAAAAGAGCTCCTAGGCAACTAACAGTTTTAAAAATACACACTAAATGTAACTATGTTTAAAGTAACAGTTCAAGGAATGCTTAGATATATTTCAAAATATTTAATAATCAAATCTTAAATACATCATCATTATTTAAAAATACACATTATTCAAAACATGATTTGTTTTCATGAGAACACATGGCAAAAAGGATGACTTTCCTTCAATTATTAGTTTTTAATCTCCCTATAAATGGTTGTGCATTATTTTCCTACTATAAGTGTAGGTAGAAAGTTACATCACTATTTAGTTTTAATAACAATACAATCGAGTAGTGGCGCAGACTTCGGGGAAATGCTTCAGAGCACATGCATGATCAATATGTGTGCTAAGGTGGGGGTCAACAACAATAAAAGTTGCTATGGAAAATTCAATGCACAGGTGCATGTTCTTCAGGGCCATGCAAAGAACCATTCTCTTTCTCAACACTACCTTATATTGCCATCACGGTCGAAGATACAATGACCAATAGATAGCAAGGGCACTTAGCAACACTCAGAGATACTTCATGAGGAAAACTAGTACAAACACCAGTGCCCATCACATAGTTCCAAAACTCTGCTAATCTATGCAATGGGAATGCAATGAAGTGAGAACACAGCTAAGAGCCCACGTACAGCCACATCTGCTATAGTGACCTGACTTTGTTTGGAATCCTAGGGTCAAATCAATCCACACATAAAAAATGGGCAAGTAGAACACCACATGGTATTTCGATTAGGTCTGGGCGAAATTTTAAATATGCTGGTGTAAATTCACATACTTTTTGTAAATTTGTGTTTTAAAATTTATATAAATTACCGAGATTACATCATTACCTGCAATGAGACTCCGATTCTTCAAGAAATTTGTAATGCTAGATGTACCACTCAGGTAATTTTTTTAAATTAGCAGAAGTTGTTTTAATATAAGCAGCAGTTCCTTTAACACAGGCAATCAAAAAGCATTTCAAGTAAATTTTTTACCTGAGGGGACTGCTCAAGTATTTTTTTATGCAAAACTACAAATACGAATGGGGTGTGATAGCATTCTTGTGACATCTGTGGAACTGCATTTACCAACAGGCAAAGGGCCCCAGGAGGCGGTCCCAGGGACACCCTGCACCTTGCTGCTAAATGTGCTACCAAGTGAACTGATGCACCCCACAGTGCGGGAGTGACAGCATTCTTGGGGCAACTGTGTGACTGCATTTACCATCAGGCTAAGAGCCCCAGGAGGCAGTCCCAGCTGACCCCCTGCACCTGGTTGCTAAAGGCGCTATAAAGCACACTGCATCTTCCCACTGCGTAGGCTGAGCCTGGGCCTGTGTTTGTCATTGACCAGAAGAGGCCAGGCTTGGCCACCCCCCTTGACACGATCATCAGACAAATCCCTAATTTGTTGGCAGATAACAGAAAATTATCTTTGGAAACCACCCCTTCCAATAAGGTCTGTGCCGCCACTGTTTTGGTCCTCTATTTTTGACTAAGCACTGCCATATGATGAACATTGGAATTGTATGAGCACGGTCACTCTTTTGAAGAGGAAGGTTTATACGTTTTCTGACTGACTGCCCATTATATAGTGTTTTCCTGGGGGAGTACCACAATAGCAGATGCAGTAAATGTCTAATGCTGTACCACAAGTTTTGCCGATAAACAGCCTTCTGTTGTAGATTGCAGGGGGCCCTCCAGTTCATCTGGGCCTGAGGGGGAGTTTTGTACTCCACCCCGCGAGGAGACTACCAAGCCCAGAATTCATCGGGGGAAGAAGGAGGAGCCTTGCACTACTGTTGCAAAAATTGCCAGTTCCCACAAATGCACCTGGAGCTTTGCCACCCTAGGTTTGTAAATAAGCATTGGCATAGCCAATAGGTCTCGCCTTTGGGACCTTATAAGTGTTTAGTTATCCAGCACAATATCCTTGGTGCAACAACATCAAGTGTTCCATGGCTAAACACTTATAAGGTCCCAAAGCGAGACCTATTGACTATGCCAATGCTTGTTTAAAGAGGTCGGAGTTTCCTCTGCGCTCGCTTTGGGGGAAACAAATGGCGCTTGCACTGAACGCTGCATTACGGGTTATTTTGGTGAGGTGGAAATTAAACCGAATCCCGGAGCACATTCACTGGGTGCATCAACTCTGGAGCCTCCTGGCCATGGAGAAGCTCTCTATGACAGCTGCTGGGAAGAGCGAAACCTTTGCCAAAACCTGGGCCCCCTTTCTATCTATTCTCACCACTGAATTTCGAGAGCTGTCCTGTCCACAATATCTCCATATTTTGAAACTGGTCCCTGAGGAAATCTCTGTCATCCCTTGAGAGTACGCGGCACACGTACCCCTCCATTTCCCTCGGGTATAGACCCCGAATCATTCCACAGAGCACGGGCTGTTTTTTTTTTTTTAATATCCTCATTTGCGTGCATGGCTCCAATCTATCAAAACAAGAAATTGCCACAGAGCAGGAAATCAGGCTGTACTTCTGTACTGTCTCAGCATTAGCTGGCAGGGATATCGTAGGAGGGGGGGGCAGCCAGATCCCAGCAGCACATACACATAAGCCTTGAAAGTTCATGCATAGGGCTATTTGTAGGTAGATAGTGCCCGACATACCGAAGCCCCATAAGCACCATGACACCTTGCCATAGAAACAAGGGTGAGCAATGCCCGCATTAATCATAGGACCTGGGGGAAAAAAAAACCCAGGCTCAGTACGACTGCTCTGTGTCCAAAAAGCTCTCCTACTCGGATTTTCACCCCTGGCTAGGTCGAGTTTTGAGATCTGGAGGACCGACCGAAGAACGCCATTCGTGTATGGTGGGTGGCAGGGCGTCTTTCCAGTGTCTACAGATCTCCCTACGCGCCGCCAGGATAGAATAAAACAACAAGTTAGCAGCAGCATTGCGGGCTTTGCCCCTCAGGCCGAAAATAACAAGGGCAAGATCAATGGAAATGTGAAGGCCCAGTGACAAAGATAATTTGTTTCCTATGGAGTCCCAAAATGAAGTTATTTTTGGGCATTCATAAAACATGGGAATGTCGGATGCAGCTGCTAGTCCGCACCTAGGGCACGAGACCGGGCCTGTCGAAGAAAACTTTGACAGCCTCTGCGGGGAATAGTAGGCCCTGTGTATTGTAAAAAGATGGTTCCTATGGAGCCAGGCTGGTTTAACCAAGTCCCACAATACCTCACAAGAAGCTGACCAAAGCTCCTCCACGTCTATTCCTGGCATTCAATCAGCCCATAATGATGTTGGAAGGCAAAATTTACCGTCTGCTTCCTCTATGATCTTAATGTACCAGAGCGATATTTCCTTCTTTGCAGGGGGACTGTCCAGCAGGCATGTCACTAGTTCGCTGTTTCCACCTATAGGTAAGCTGCTGTTCCGGGTTGGCTGTACATTATATGTCTGAGACCAGCTTGATATTTGTATGTATTTGAATCTCGACAGGCTTGGCCCGACTTTGTTGGTTAAGTAGTCCCAAGAAAGTAAAGAGCCCTCCATGAACAGGTCTCCCCAGGTGATGATTCCGGCCTCTCTTAGTGGTTGTGTTAATGCGTCTTCTGCCCAAGCTGGGGGTGCGGGTAGGTCCCATATAGGAGCTTTCTCTGAGTAATACCCTAATTTGATCGCGTGCCTCACTTTATGCCACGTGGAAACTATCCCCTGCAGTACCTTCAATTGTATTTATTTTTTTAAATTTGGGGTCTCCGAATTTGAACAAAAAACTGCCCTGTCCTACTCCCTCACAATTCAGCAAATTAGAGAACATGTGACCTACCCCTGTTGCTACTGGTGTTTGTAGTAACATGCGTGTATGCGAGAGCTGAAATGCCCATGCGTAGACCTGGAGGTCTGGTCCCGCCAGCCCTCCCTTCTCTCTGCGGCGTCTTATTTTCTTCCAAGAGATTCTTGGGTTCTTATTATTCCAAATAAAAGTAGAAATCGCGCTCTGCAGCTTTGAAATTAACTTAGGATCAAAAAAGAGTGGAATTGAATTGAATAAAAACGAGATCTTTGGCAGAATACACATCTTTACCAGATTAACCTTACCTAAGACAGTGAGCGGAAGGTGTGACCAATCTCTCATGTGTTTTCGGCACTGCGCTGCTAATTTAGCAAAATTTAAAGAGGCAATCAAATCAATGTCTTTAACTATATTTATCCCCAGATATCGTAATTGAGGTCTTAATGTTTCATTGTGTGTAATTAAGTTAATATTCCAAGACATTGACTCTGTTTTAGAGGCATTCACCTCGTATCCTGAAATTTTACCAAATTTGAGAGCTAAGTGTATGACCTCTGGATATGCTGCATTAATATCTGTCGTAAAAATCATTATATCATCAGCATAAAGTGCCACTTTTTTTTCCCAGTCTCCGAAGACAAAAGGTTTGATAAGTGTGCTATCTCTTAGTATTTGCGCGAAAGGCTGTATATATAAATCGAAAAGGAGGGGAGACAGGGGACAGCCCTGTCGAGTTCCTCTGGTTACCCTAAATGGCGCCGTAAGGCCCCCGTTAATCAAGATTGTAGCTGAAGGGCTGCGATATAGCAAGTCGATTGCTCTACGGAATTTATCTCCGACGTTGAATTTTTTCAAGGCCTCCGACAGGTACAGCCAGTTCACCCTGTCGAAGGCCTTGGTAGCGTCCAACGTGAGAATAGATAGGGGAAGAATTTCTTTTATTGCCACATCTATGGCTCCTACTAGTTCATATGTGAGCTCATATAACTGTCTCCCTCTTATAAAGCCTTTTTGGTTGGAGTGTAGTATGTCAGGCGCAACCTGGCCAAGCCGTTTGGCCAGTATAGTGGCAAAAAGTTTGTAATCGGCATTTAAGATTGAAATCGGCCGATACGAGCCACAATCAGAGGGAGGCTTCCCTGGCTTCAAAATGAGGGTTATTGAGGCGTTGTCCCAAGAGGCAGGTGGTGCTTCTCCATCCCTCAATATTTGGTTAAATAAAGCCGCTAAAATTGGGGACACCTCTGATATCAATTTTTTATATATTTCGCTCGGTAAGCCATCGGTTCCTGCCGCCTTGCCCCCTTTTGCTCCCCTTATAGCCTGCTCTACTTCAGCAACAGTTATTTCCTCTTCCAGAAGCCTGCTCTGTTCAAGTGACAAGGATGGTAGGGAGATATCCTCTAACCAGCTCGTGATATCATTAGGTGTAACATTGAGATCTTCGTGATAGATTGATTGAAATTTTTTTTTAAAAGTTTCCCTGATTTCTGCATCACTTGAAAACGTGCCCTTATCTGATGTGACGGAGGCGATGTTATTTCGAACCCGGTCTGATTTAACTTTCCAGGCCAGTAATCTACCGGCCCCTTCCCCAAATTGGAAATGGGAGAGTTTGCTTGCCTCCCATATCTGTAAGACACGCTTATCTAGGACCGATGACAAGCTATTCTTTAGTCCGTCTAACTCTGCAAGTTTCAGAGATAAATCATGATTGTCTTCTGCCTACCGGTATCGATGTCGGACTGAACGGCAGACATGCTATTCTCAATAGAAGATACTTCTTCCATGTACTGCCTTCTTCTATAAGCCGCCCTGTCCTTAACAATACCTCTTAGTGTGCACTTGAAAGCATCCCAAACTATACCTGCTGGGGCTGTGTCCATATTGATAATGAAGAACTCACGCGCTTCTGATTGAAGAAACTCTATATCATCCGCAGATGTGAGGAATGATCTATCAAAGGACCACAATCTGGTGGGAGGCTTACCACCCCTCTCCAGTTCCAGCTTCATAGTGGTCAGATAGATGGGATGGAATATAGTCTACGTAGGTGATGGAATCGACCAAAGCTCTGCTAGTTAGGATAAAATCTATTCTTGATCGGTGTCTATACTTAAGATTTCTAAATGAGAAACCCTGCCTCTGGCCCTCTCTAAGCCTCCAAATATCGACGTATCCGTATTGATTCATACAACCTAATAGGCAGTTTCTAGATTTGGAGGAAGCTTGCTGTCTACTATTAGGAGATTTATCCAATAGAGGGTTCAAGGTGATGTTAAAATCACCGGTTATAATAACTGGCTCTGGAAATCTTAAAAGGTGTTGAAATAGAGATTCTAGTGCAGAAGGATCGTCGCAATTAGGCCCATAATAGCCTGCTAATGTTATTGCCGTACCTCCTATCTCTACTGCTGCAATAGCCCATCTCCCTCCGGAGTCTACTTTCTGCTGTAAAATTTTCAAACTAATAGGTTTTTTGAAAAGAATAGAAACACCCCGCGTGTTTAATGATTGAGATGTTGAGACTGAAGATTCTATCCACCTATTTCTCTTGGCTAGCTCAAGCATTTCGCTTTCAATTAAGTGTGTCTACTGGAGTATAATGATCTCCGCATCAGCGTCCGGGAGATACTGCAAGATTTTATTAGCGCGAGGTCTGGTGCGGAGACCGTTAACGTTCCAGGATAAAATCCTGAGCCTACTCATAGTTCAGGGAATAGGGGCTACATTGAAAGACTGCCAGTTTGTACAGTTCGATGTTTATCTGCTAGCTAGAAATTGAAAAACTTGGGAGAAAAACTCTTGAAAATACAATGATTGGAGCTCTATCAAGAATGGATATTTTTTTCTATTTTTATTGTGCCCCTTCACCCCCCAGTGGCCCCCGAAACCCCCCCCACCTCCCATGGGAAACCCTTGAACTCACTGTCCGGAAGTTTCCGGAAGTAAGTGCCCCTGCTCTTCCCCGTCCCCACCTCATGTGCCTCTCATTATTTCGTAATTACTCGCCTTACAAATATTATTATGTATTTTGTATATATTTTATTATATGTATATATTTTTTTATTTTTTTCCCTTTTTCCCCCCTTTTTTTAACAGATTATTGTTTTTATTATCACATCTAAGAGAAAGGCCAACACCTATATTATTCTCTTCTTTTTTATATTGTGAATATTTATGTTTGTGTGTATATTATTTTTAATTTTTCCTTCCCCTTCTACTACGTTGATTAAGCCTAAGCCTGAGCCTATGATAGTGGGGAATTACATTAGGGAGAGATCTTTTGTCGATTGAAGAATAAAGCATCTTTTACCACTCAACTGGCCCCCTTCTCCATCCTGCTGCCGAGAGACATTAAAAGCTCGTCTGCAGCCTGCACTGAACAAATATTGTGCATTTTATTGTCCAACATAATCTTGAGAGATGCGGGGAAGCCCATCTGCACCGTTGCACCCAGTTTGCGAAAGGCGTCCATTCTTCTGCCTAGCTCCCACTGCTTATCAAGGGTAAATCTGGACAGGTCGGAACGTATTTGGAAGTTAAAACCTTTGCCTGTTAGTGATTTTTGCTTAAAAGCTAGGTTCAAGATATGCTCCTTCAAGGAGTAAGTGTGAAAGTTTACGAGGATTTTTCTCGGCTTAGCCCTCTGCGGGTTGCGCCTGAATGGGTCCCTGTGGATTCGTTTTATATCAGTTGCTAAATCTTCATTAGAGTGCAGGAGTTTAAGAGATAGATTCTTTTAGTAACGAGATAATGAAGCTCTTGATATCAGTTCCTTCGGTACCTTCAGGAACGTTCAGGATGCGTATATTACTGCGCCTGGCGTTATTTTCCAAAACCTCCATTCTCTCCGATAAGGCCAGATCTTCCCTTTTTAATTTCAGAATGTCTTCCTGAGAGCCCTCAGCTCGCATAGAGATTTGTCCCATTGTTTCTTCCAAGGCTTGAGTTCTTATCGACAGACTAACTATCTTTTCATCTAGGGACTCGCAAAAATTCCTTATTTCTCTTTGATTTGAGGCTGACTCTACAAAACCTTGCTTAATCTCGGTAGATAGTGCTGCAAACATCTGTTGCAACGAGGCGACTGAGATGGGTGCTAAGTTGGAATCTAAAGCTGCATTTACTTCCAAACAAGGAAGAAGATCGCCAACAGCAGAATTAGAAGCAGGATTGGAAGCCAAAAAAGGCTCTGAACGTACTCCAGCTCCCAAGTTATTTACAGTATTATCCAAAGCTATACTACTGGGAGGGTCTTCACAACTACCCTCTGAAAGTGAGGACGCAAGAAGCGGTGTTGTAGCACAAACTTTCTCTGATTCTGAAGCAGTGTCTTCAACAACTGAACCTGCTTGTCCAGTCTGATTGTTATGTGGATCTCCGCCCCCCCGAACAAGGATGTAATGAAGAATCAGAGTCAAATTCCTCATGCTGGGCTATGCTATCAATAGGATTGGTAGGCGCTGTGGCTGAAGCTAGATCGTGTTCAAGTGACGCCATATCACTAGCCCCTGGGTTAAATTCAATAGAAGTACTATCCCTCTGTTGATATTCTTGTCTAATTTCCAGCACTTGTGGGATAACCTTAAAGTAAGAGCGCAGCGATGGAGTAATCTTAGGGATAGGGGCAGGAAGAGGCTTCGCCTTCCTACTCTTTCTTCCCCTCTTTGCTTTTACTTCGGTAGAAAGATATGAGGATGTTTTCAGGGACTTCAGGTCAGGGGATACTTTGGCGGAGTTTTGGTAACTCTCTGAGACTTCAGGTATCTCCCTTACTAGCTTCCCCCCTGAAGTTAACAACACACCTTTACCCCTCCTTTTGCAGGAAGCGCTAGTCCTCGCCAGGCTCTTCGCTGTACTTTTACCTTTATGGCTCTTGTCAGACTCTGCAGCATTCATGCAAATGGGGGGTAAGTTCGAGGCTCTCAATACACACCCTCCATTCTTGCCTTTTACCTCATAGACGCTGTCGCTGCTGGCTTCAACCTCCTCCTTGAGCGATGCACTTACATGAGACCTGGTTGAGAAATCTGCTGTAGAAAGGCACGATGTGACGCTGGAAGCATACGCGCCCTTACTGCCTCGGCTCGTGTGACTCGTATGGCTTGAATGGGAGTCTCCACGGAGGCTCAGTAAACGCCTGTTCCTACGGAGCTCCAGGGCGGCCTGTCTCCAGTGCAGCAGCTCAGGTGCACGCCGCCCGCTCGTTGGGCGTTCACCACAGCCGGCCTCGGAACTCCCTTCCTCAGTGCCGCGGTGCATGCCCTCGCCGATACACATCGGGACGCAGCCGTGTTGTTCGTGCTATCCGTGAGTCCGTAAGTAACAGCAGACAAGATGTGCGCAGGAGTTGTTCGAAATTTTGGTCTCTAACTAGATTGTAGATGTTTTGCTGTTCGTAACGACCCTAACAATTCATGATCAGCGAGCCGCGTGAGACATACTCAGGCACTCGAGAACGGGAACGGAGCGGAGCACTGCAGCAGTCAGCCGACTGCCGCCATGTTTCCCCTCAACCAATAACAGATGTTTATGAGAGCATGGGCTGTTGATTCACCTTTCCCCCTGGTGTGTTTTTTTTTCCTCCTGGATTAGCTCACTGAGGAGGCAGGGTGGGGGGTGGGGTGGGCGTCATTGTGTTCCGGGTTGTTCTCAGGTTGTTGGTTTTTGTAGTTGCTATGTTGGTGATTTATCTGGGGATTATCCCTTAGTGCCCGCAGCCCTTTGAGTTCCTTTCACAGCTCCAGAACAGCTTTGACCATCACCCGCTCTCTAGATAAGCCGTTAACACAGGACATTGTATACTGCATTCTTTCAGATGCGGCCGGCCCTTTTGGGTTGTAAGCGGCTGGCTGTGTTTAACATTCGATATTCATGCTCACATTGTCCCTTGATTTGCCTATCCTGTATATGCTTTGCCGGCCCACTGGGTTGTAGGCACCCCTGTCTTGTTTTTCGCACTATAAGCCATCAATAAATATGATTTAATACTAAAGAGGTGGGAGGCTCTAAGGGACTTGCACGAAGGGCTGTTATTTTGAGGAAAGCAGAGGGTCAGATGCTTGAGCTAGACATTTTGCTCTGGGTACTAGAAATAGAAGGCTGAGGGGACTCAGGGTGTTTTAGGTTCGTTTACTGGGGCATTATGGACAGCAATGGAAAATTTTAGCGGGGATGAATGTAATCTGATTATGTACTTGTCCCTATTTACATATGAATTATGTAAATGTTTATAATTTAGTGCACAAATAACCAAGTGGATTTTTATTGAAAAATTAGAAGTGGGTGAGTTTGCTGTTGGATGCGGGTGCTTGTAGGATGCTGAAGGAGTGTCTGACATAGTAACCCAACTGTCTATAAATACTCTATGCCTGTCTGGGGTCCCTCTTGACGGAGGGTCACAGTCGTTCATTTTGTAATTGTATTTTTCTTTTAAATCCGTATGTTCTGGGTTACGCTGCGCTCCTTTAGGTGGAGATGACGGTAGATGTTCGAGGACCCCTCAGTTTCCTCCTACATTTTGAGTGTACTCTTGCGTTAACCCTCCCTCTCTCCCTCCAGCTTAGCCCTGGTGTATGTGCTGGACAGCTGGGCCTGTTGCTGCATCGCTGGCTGAGTTACTTCCCGAGTATGGTGCCCTAGCGACGTTTTAGTGACGCAACATGCAAAGTCTAAAGGGGGGGGAGAACGTGGCTTTACCGTGCTTAATCATATACCCCGTAACTTATTATTTCCATTCCTTCAGGGATGCCTTTCAGAGCTGACCTTGGCTGTGTATGGACGTTAAATGCCATGTTTAGCCCAAGGCTCAATTCAAAGGGATATATTTTGTTTCCCATTATATACACTGGTATACCCGAGCGGACTGTCCTTTAATACACGCAGGGCCATAAAACCCAGCGTACAAACCATGGCGGGTAAAATAAAAAAATACAAACACACGAGTTTCTGTATGGCGATGAGCAGAAACAGTTTAAAAAACTTGGATCTAATAGGCCATGCTGCTGCTGCAGCATTAGAAATGCATTTAATCAGCGCCCCCTCGCACTGAAAGTAAAAAAAGAATTTAATCAGCGTGCGCCTCGCGCTTAAAGTAAAAAAAAAAGCAGCAGCAGGAGGGAAGAGAAGAGGGGGCCTGCGTATGATTCCCTTGCGGGAGCAAGCAGAAACCATCTGTTAGTAATTAACAGATGGTTTGAAAGCTCCATCCCGCAAGGGAGTCACCAAATTTGCACGCATTGCCATTCAAAGCAATGCAACGCGTGCCCGTTTTTGCTCGGAATGCTGTGCCCTTTACTAAAGGTCTTTTTTCCTATGCAATGCATGTGTGCTGCGTAGCCGAGACCTAAAAATAAATGCTTGTCTACACGTTCCTCACCAGAGCATCTGATGTCCCTCCTCCTAACTAGGAGATTCCAGCTCCAGCAATACACATATTTTGTCTGGGGAAAACAACCCCTATGCCATCTTGTACTCTGGTCCAGGCTATGGGATTCCAAAATGGAACCCACAGTCATGTATCACGCATGCATAGTACACTATCAATCCTAGTACACATGCATATGTAAAACACCGAGGATATTGGCATTGGGATACCAGGCTCATCGTGAGCAGTAGAACTTTAGATGAATGGACCTGTAAGGGCACATGTCATGTCTCAGAGAGATAAAAGTGTCTACCTCTATCATTCATCAGCCATGGTAGGCTGTACCACCGTGCTCTACTCAAGAAACCCTTGACAGAGATGGTAGTCCTCTGTCACAATTAAGTTGCACCCCTCACAGTTCAAGACAAGGTCCACAACCTATCATCATCAAAGACGAGGCCCAGGTCAACACGTTCACATGGTATTGCATGGCATGATCAAAAACTAAATACCAGGATCGCAGGTATATGTACTTCAGGCATACAAGACAGGAGAAATGACTATACATCATGCGGGGGACATTCTGCCAAATCACTCTCTCTCTCTGCCTTTCTTGAATGATCTTGGGCAAGTACCAATACATGAAATCAAGTTAAGGTCTCTCTTCCTCCAAATGCTGTAAGTGCCCTTTTGCCTTTCCTCAAGTCATAAAATAATCAATGTATTTCCATTCTCCAGATCCATGTGGATGAAAATAATTGAGACATCCACATACACACACTTTGAATCTCCAGCTGACGCATGCTTTTGTTTCTGATTCAAGAACACCAAAGCCTTTAGTCCTCCCATATCCTTGAAGTGAATGCTCTCCCAGACACTCTCAAGGAGGCCTGGCTCAAAATGAATCTACAAACACTGGAGATCAGAAATAGCCATGGTAGTTACATCAGATTACCTCATTAGGAACTCCATGGCCGTTATTTACCAATTTTTTTACACAATGCACAAAAGCACCAAAACTGCTGTGCTGATTTGCATAAGGCTAAAACATTTCACAGCACCATATCAAAAGGGTGGCCCTGTGCTGGCGCTTAAACAAGGCTACCTTGTTTGCACCTTGTTTGCACCTAGGAGCAGAGGTGCGTGTGCACTTTTTAGTACATGATTTGTACTTGATGCTAACCCTTGCAGTAGAAGACCTTTTATGAAGGTTACATCAGATTGCAATATGCACTGCGCAGATGCTGTGCACTGCAGCAGGGCTGGCTCTAGGGCGTTGCGATCGGTGCCACCGCAGCGGGCGCTGCCTAGGGGTGTTTGCAAGTATATTTTCGTTTTACAAGCACCTCCTGCCCCGTTCCTTGCTTCCAGCAGTTTTCAGCCATCTTTAAAAACGTCAAGATCACTCAGTGATTAATCTTCCTGCTGGAGAGATATCAAAGTTTGTCTAGTGGACGTTTTAACTCATTTTAAGGTAGTGCAGCGGGTTAATATGCCTGTTGCAAAGAATGTATGCCATGCAGATCACAATGTGCATTTAATGTAAATAGGTCAGTGGGTTACTGCTTGTGTCCCAGGGATCCTTTTATTACCTGCAGTTTATAAGTTAACATCCTAAAATAGCACAGTGAGCTATCAACTGTCATCTAAGCGCTGCATGAAAAGTGCAATTTATGTATTAGAGCTATATGTCTTTTTGCCCCATCTTTCATTATCCTAAACTTGCAATAAGGGTTCATTTGGGTAGAAATCAATTCTTATTATTAAAAAGAACCTCTAAGAATGATATTGTTTAAAATTCTATATTTGTGCATTTCCAGACCAAGGACTCTTAAACTATACTGCCTACCAGTATGTATGGCATGTGACTCATATACCTTGTAGGCCTGTGTCTTATGTAACATTCCTGTACACTGATTTACGCATGTATGATTGTCTCTGTGCCAATGTGTGTGATTTAAAGGGCTGTAATACCTTACTCTGGTATAAGTGGTGCTATAAAACTAAATCAGTCTGAGAGAGACTGGTTATAGAGACTTGAGAAGCACTGTTAAATTGGGGTAGTTAGGGAATCTGTGGTAAATGTGGTCATTGGGGGGCACCAACAAACATTGTCGCACAGGCCGCCACCAGTGTTAAAGCCAGCCTTGCACTGCAGTACACATGCAGTGGGTTATTTTTGTTGAGAAATTCACACACTTTTCTTTGTTTGCAGGAGCTTCAAGTAGGAGTTATTTTGTGGTGCAAAACCCAGTCTGGCTATATTAGCAGACAAACCATTATATCAAAACGATTAGGTGTTTGCACTGATCGAATCCAGTTATGCCTACATGATGGAAAGCGGTGCAAATCGTTTTTGTACTCTGAAAAGTGCAACTTTCCAGCACCAATTACCTTTGTAGCTAGATTGTAAAAAGAACACCCTGCTTTGCTAACTCCAATACAAAGCCCTATTCTATCTGGGCCTCTTTCTCAATCTCGTGGACATGTCTAACATTTAACACCTGGGATAATAAAACCCTCCTCCAATGCCTGTAGACTGTGACTATGATCCCAGTCTTCTCCTTCCAACCATTAAAAATTTACACTATTGCTGCTCACATACTTTAGTGGGCTCCTTCCACATATCCCAGTTCTACATTACTGTGGAACACAATAGGGCTCGATTTTGTATCTATGTACCAGGGGCGGGTCCTCTGTTGTGGCGGAGGAGCATCGGCCCACTGCTGAAAGGCAGCATATGAAAAAATAAAATGATAATAAAACTATTTTATTATCATTTTATTTTTCACTAACTCTGCAGAGTCTAGGTAGGGGTGGGGCCATGCCCTGCGTCAGCAGCAGCCAGGGAGGGTGAGTGGTAGGTGCACTATTAAGCGCACATGTGGTTTGGCCGGTCGTTTTTGGATGGCCAAACCGACTTGTGCACTTACATTTCTTCAACTCAGCTGTCTTGCACAGCTGGGAGGGTAAAGAGACACAGGCTCCCTGTCCCTAACTGAGCGGCATTTTAGCCTGCTCAGACCAATCCCGGCACTTCTCTCATGCTTCTCTCAAGTTCTTCTTTTATTTTTTTATTACTCCCCTCACGCTGCACCACCAAGTTATACTGACAGCAGCCACCAATGTTACGTACATATGTTTGTATAAGGCTATATAGTATGAAAGTTCCCTTGAGACAGAACTAAGCACAGGTTTGCAATACCAAACCTTACAATGTCACAAGTACATACAACAAAAACATATTGGAAGTTAAAAATTCATTTATTTTGAATAAATAAAAAAAAAACACAATAGTAGGGCTGACTGATCTAGATGCCTAGTCTTAAAACACAATTAAAACAATACACCCAATTGCGACCTGCACAATTGAAAACAGACAGAACAGGTACAACATAAAATTGTTGAGTACGAATTGTATATTCTGGCTCCGTTGTGATAACACCAGTATTGTACGCTACGACTTCAGCATATCAACTTTGGTGTTGGAGACTTAAATTATACCAGTTGTTGCGTCAACGCGTTTCGGTGGGTTCTCCTTATAGTTACCACCTTTATCAAGACATGTAATTATCTGTCACAACCAGGGAGTATATACAATCGCCCCTTGGTTCCTGATGACGGTCACTTATTGTGGTTAAAGATCTATTCCTGATCGAAACGTGGACTTCAACTGGAGACTTGATAAATTGCTGTTGCCAGTTGTCTATCCTGTTTTGCTTTATACAACATTTATTTATCCCACTTCATATCAGTATCCAAAGTTAAATTGGTAATAATAAAAATCTATTGGTTTGTTTGTTTCTAGGCCACAAATGCCATCAGCGGTATCCGTGTAGTCCCTGCTTCTTACAATGATCAAGGGAGTTAGTTGCTTGTAGTAGATGCCTCTTTATTGGCCTTCTAAAAGACTACCTAATAGGTAGCACGTAGTTCCACTGTCGGTCAATGCCTCTTTCCTGGCCTTTAAAAAGACTACCTGGTCAGTAGTATTTAGTTTCGCTGTCTGTGGAGGTCCGCGTCGTATGCATAGGTAGTCTTTTAGAAGGCCAAAATAAATGAATTTTTAACTTCCAATATGTTTTTGTTGTATGTACTTGTGACATTGTAAGGTTTGGTATTGCAAACCTGTGCTTAGTTCTGTCTCAAGGAAACTTTCATACTTTGGTTGGATAACCCCATTTCCCTTGGTCTATTCAAGGGGTACCTCTCGACTTTACACATAGGGCTATATAGTCACATAGTGGTCACAAAACACATCTTACCTCGTAATGGTGAGAGTGATATTGAATCAGTTGATAACCCACTCCAGGATGTCCCACCAACAAAACATCCTTGCATAGGAAATCATCATAGGGACGCAAGCCAATTCAGTTTTTTCTACTCGTGAATAGGGTAACATTGAGAAAATTCTAATAACTACAAAAACGCAGAAATCTGTTGAATCTACCATACTAGCCGTAGTAATAAAAATTGCACTCACCCCTATTTCCATTCCTGTGATCATAGGCATCATGCATAACAAGTGAGGCCATTTCTGCAGACTTTCCACTGGCTCCAGTTCAAGGAACAATGCCAATTTAAGGTACTGCTCATGGTCCCCAACGGCCCACACAAATAGGAGTCCATATTTCTGACTGACAAGACCTTAAAACTACTTCCCCACTGGCATGAACTAGATCAACTCACCACCCAATGATTTCCCCACCACTCCCAATTGAAGATTCGCAGTTAATCAGTGGGTTCCGTAGGGTTCCACCTAAAGATTTGATAGGGTTCTGTGACATAAGTCCCTCTGGAAAGAACTCAAAACCTGGCTTGTTGATTACACTTTTTAATGACTGCCCAATCGTCTAATGTGCTGTCTTCTGCGGGCACCTTAAGGCCTTTGTAATGCAGGTGCCTCACAAATATCCAAAAAGACCAAATGAATCATGTATGTGAAGCTTGACTGTGTCTCTATGTGCTGGTGCGGTACAGTCACAAGTTCTTAGGTGGCTTGTGAGATAAGTCAACAGGTGGGGACCTGTCAGTGTCAGCCGGGTTTGTTTACATAGTAATGGCTCCGCGAAGACTTCAAGAGAGCAGAAACTACCCCACCTTCGACATTCCCGGAAGAGTGAGGGAGACAGTCTGCATGTTTCACTAATGCCTGTGCGGAGTCACATGGAGGCTACCGGACCCTCAGTGAAACGGGCGCCAGATGCCCCGCTGAGATGCGGCACGCTGCATTGGAATTCACTTCTATAAGACTTTGATCTTTCACTCATAGGTCATTGCTTATAATTTATGCAAGAGTCATAAGAGAAACATGAAACCAGACGCTTGACTTGATCTTCTATTTATAATTTACGCACAAAAAATAATTCTGTATTTATAAAAATGTTGTGACTTCTTATGATATTTGTACAGGTTAAATTGCACTTCGCGAACGCAAACTGTGCTTTAGTTGAACACGGTGTTGTACGACATCTGGATAGTCGAACACACCTGGAAGGGCGCACAGACCTCTGACACCATATTTTCACAGTGCCTAATTTGTAAACAAAAAAAAGAAGTGCCAGGGCTCTCTTCAGGAGGTCATTACAGCTTGCACGACCCGTTTCCTTTGCTAGTGATAGCGCCTACACACTATTAGTATTAAAAGTGTGACAATTCCAGGCCCCAAAACTATAACAATCGCACGGCAGCAGAGGAGGGGGCCTGCGCGATTCCCTTGCGGGAGCGTGCGACCATATGGGGCCACCATATGGCTTTGCGCGCTCCCGTAAGGAAATTGCCAGACGTGCAGGCGTTGCCATTGTAAGCAATGCAAAGCATGCACGTTTTTGCCCCCTAAGCTGTGCCGATGGCATTAGGTCTCTCTCCTATACAGCGCATGTGCGCTGCGTAGGCGAGACCTAAAACCGGTGACCCATACTTTATCATAACATTCTAACTCTGAGCCACCAGGAGAACTTTGTTTGGACTGTGGTTTTGGATAAACTTTTGGGAAACGTAAGACTGACCAGTACTAAGTAGTACCCTCATGAGCCAATGCTGACCTTTGAAAAAAGGGCTGATGAATCCTATATTTTAAGGGTCCTTAAGAGGGGTAGTCCTTAAGTCGATCACAATAGTTCGGTTCACCTCTGATCGGCTGTCTGGCATTTGTTCATGAACTTCTTCCTAAACTATGTGTTAATTTATTGGGGGATCTGTTTAGCTACTACAATTCCTTTATTTAAAGACGAGTAAAAGAAAAGCCATGAATCATCACCCAAATAGGACGGCCCCTGCTAGGACCGCTTTTATCAATAGAATACTACACAGAGCTATTGTGGTCATAAGTACCAAGATTGAGCTCACTGAACAGTGAATGTCTCTACATTCAGAGATGGCGCCCGAGTTGGTGATTGATCAGGGTATATCTTCCACACCAATGCTTGAGTTCACACCCTCGCCATCATGCCCCTCTCTAGGAGAAGCAGAAATCCAATCCCTTAGTGCCACAGAGCTGTGAATGAATAGCGATGTCCAACCCATAGTGAGAACTAAGAAAATTAGTGAGCTCGCAGGCCATAGGAAACAAGAAGCACCTTGCCCCTCAGCCCCCACTTGGACTTATCATAGGAAAAAGTAGTCATATGTACCTCTTTTAGAGTCAAACAATGTGGTTCTGCTTGAATACTTTACTTAATTTAGGGATAAATGCTTACTCAAGGTCAGGTAACACCTAATGGAGCAATTAACTCCAATATGTGCTCACCTTGTATCCATAGAGAAGGAAGTGGTTGCTATGAGATAGGTACATGTCAGGCCTACTAAAAATAATCCCAATGTATATAGGGAACTTAGAGCGGTGTCAGAAACTGGGAGGAAGGAGCAGTCATTAAAATGGACTCAGGGCTGCCCCTAGTTGCATCACTCCCCGAGATCAGAACCTTTAGCGAACTCACTTGCCTAGTCCAGGGGCGGGATGAATTGAATCACAATATCTGTAGCCTCACGGTTGGACACTACAGGCCCTAGTAACATAGAGCACCCTGCTGACAGAGCATCCTGTCCGGGTATCACCAGATCAAATGCCCCTGGCACCAAGTTGCTGGTGATAAATCTCCCTCTGGCATCTTGTTCTTGGACAGAATTTGTGGAAAGCCCAAGGGAATGGGGAGATAGACATAGGTTGACCAACTTTGTCACCCCGCTTCCAGAAGAACTCTTAAAAATCTGCAGATCTGTAAAATCGGGATCTCCACGGGACCCTACCACGCCAAAACGCTTAGTGAATAGTGGTATTGGAACCTTACATTAGGCATCTACTAGACGTGTCTTTCAGTACCATGACCGTACTTAAAGACTGGAAAAAAGCAGCGGTCCTGCCACTTAGGAAGAAACTAACTATTAGCTTTGATAAATTAGAGAACCTACCGCCAATCTCTCTTTTACCCTATCTAGCCAAAGTGGCTGAAAAAACGGTCAATTTGCAATTAATGGACTTCGTGGAAAAGGCTGCCTTATTACACGATACCCAATTTGACTTCCGTCCTCGCCATTCAACGGAATCTGCGCTCCTGATAGCGGTGGAGACCCTACGTCAGGGGGTGGACGAGGGTCATACTATGGCCCTCGTCCTATTGGACCTGAGTGCAGCATTCAACACTAGCTCATACCACCTTGCTACAGGTCTGAATAGCGGAGGAATATCTGGTGCTGCACTCCAATGGATCCAATCCTTCCTGACTGGGAGAAGTTTCCAGGTCCGCCAGGGTGACCACTATTCCAGAGACATAGGATTGGGCCAGGGCGTTCCCCAGGGATCGTCCCTGAGCCCCACCCTTTTCAATCTCTATGTCTCTCCAGTGGCTCCGATTGCTGTGAGCCATGGGCTGCAAATTGTGTCCTTCGCCGACGACACGCAGCTGGTTATCTCCCTTTCACGTGCACCCGGCCTTGCTATGGACAACTTCAGGGCTTGCATGCAAGATCTTGCAACCTGGATGTCCACTAATTGCCTTAAATTAAATGGCAACAAGACCGAGGTGCTCGTGGTGGGAGGGAGCCCATCTGTCTGGTCGTCGGTGTGGTGGCCCCCATGCCTAGGTGAGGCCCCAATACCCCGGCAGGAAGTTAGAAATCTTGGGGTCTAGCTCGATGCTAACCTGTCTTTTGAACCCCAGATAGACAGAGTGGCGGGCGTCTGTTTCAGCGTTTTAAAAAGTCTACGGAAGGTCCTAGTCCTCCTTCCTATGTCAGCCCGCAGAACGCTGGTGCATGCCCTAGTCACATCTCGTCTAGATTATGGTAACCTGCTGTATCTGGGAGCAACCTGCAAGGCAATAAATCGCCTTGAGGTGCTACAGAATGCTGCAGCCCGCCTTATATTAAAACTCCCTAAAAGGTCGGACTCTAAAGTTGCCCTTCAGACCCTTCACTGGTTGCCAGTAAGGAGCAGAGTTGAATTTAAATCTCTCTGCACTTGTTACCGCATCCTTGCTGGCAAGGCACCAGTACCACTCCAGAACCTAGTCACCAGGTATGTACCATCACGAGCTCTGCGCTCCTCACATGGAGGCCTATTAAAGGTCCCTAGGGTGAGAAGGGCCCACATGGGAGGAAGATCCTTTCGCTATCTGGTGGCGAAGAGCTGGAATGCTCTACCTCTTAATCTCCGCCTGGATCCCTCCGAATCTAGTTTTCGGAGGAAATTAAAAACATTCCTATTCTCAAGATAGCCGAGCCCACTCCTCATTTTCTGCTTCTGAGTCTCTCAGTCTCAGCGCGGGGACACGCTTTCAGCGTAACCATACGCTTTACAAACTTCCCTTATTAATATTATTGTATGTGGTTGTTTTAAACGGAGTCCCTCATCTGCAGAAAGGCCAAATCTAGTCCTATGATGAGCTCTTTAATTGAACTTTGAGTGGCTAGTATGGGTTTTAAGGGTTTCTTCTTGCACATGCAAGCAACATTTTGTTTACCAGGAGAGTGGCTTAGATTGGACCCAACAGGATGGACTGCACTGGTGACTGAATTCTTATTAATTTTATATTTCCTTTTTTGTCTCACAGTGTTCGATTTGACTGTGTAATTATGTCAGGGTTCCTCTCCTGTGGCTTGCAGCCTTGCCCCTTTTTTTTGATGGAACCAACCCTTTATTTCCTGCCCAGCTACCTGAGTCGGAGCTCCACCTGCCCACAAGCGAGGATTCCCCTCACATCTGGCCCTTTAAGGAACCCGGCGAAGAGTGGATATGCCCCCCTGGAGGTGGTACAGCAGAGCGTCATCAGCAGAAAAGCATCCAGGAGCCTATGGGGAGGTCTCGCAAAGCCGGAAGAAGGAAGCAATCTCTCGAGAGCAGGAGACGCGAGCACAGGAGACGCGGGAACCACTTCCAGCTGATGGAGAACAGTTAGTTCACGGAGGACCAGGAGGAGCCATAGCGGAAGAGCCAGGTGGCCCCCCACACCTTCTTAGGATAGAGACAGGTGCTGCTCCCCTTCACCACCCTCCCTAACAATGCTTAAAATTCCCAAAGTGCTTCTCTTTTGTTTTTTTGTTTTCCCCAAATCCGCCCGAGCATCCTGAGCACCTACCCCGTTTGAGGAGATGTTAAAGAGGAGAACAAGCCAATCCCCCTAAGGAGAGTGTCGGCCACAACCTTGACATTGTGTATATCTATTATTGTTTCCAATAAACCCTAAGTTACACCATCTTTTGTGTTGTGGTCCTACCTGCCCAGCCTACACTTGGTCGAGAATGCGGTCACAGTAGGTCTATTGGGAGCATAAAAATGGAAGCGCTTATACAGCACATAGTTGAAGGGCAGAAAAAGTTAGAGTGGGCAGTAGAACGCCAAATGAACTCTGCCCAGGCTGACCGGGATACCCTGAAGGAACTTATTAAAACCCAGGTCGATGTGTTGCGAGAAACAACAGAGGAGCCTCTCCCTGACGTTACTAGGCAGAAAACCCCCCGAAGCACATTGGGAAGTCCTAACATATCACTCCAAAAGTACATCCTGGTGGAGGACCCGGTGGCCTTTATATTAAACTTTGAGCGAGCCGCAAGAGCCACATGATGACCCTTGGTGAAGTGGCCTTTCTTACTGGCACCGCTACTTTCGGGAGAAGCCCAAGCGGCCTACCATGTTGCTAACTCCGAGGGGGTCACGCCATACCAAGAAATCAAGGCAGTGATCCTGGACCGGTTAGGCATGGACCCGGAAGCCTACAAGATCCGGTTCAGGAAAGAAAAAGGCGCGCCGGGAGACAATCCCAAGACCCTCTACTTTAAATTAAAACTTGCAGCGGAAAAATGGTTACGACCTAAGGATAAGTCCAATGACCAGATAATGAAATCTATCTATCTGGAACAATTCCTAGAGTCCCTGCCTTACAACATCCAGCGATGGGTGAGGCAGCACTCCAATCTAACAGCAGAGCAGACTGTGGATATGGCTACTTCTTTTGCCAGAGCCCAGCCCCGGCTCAACCACTGGGAGTTAGAAAAACCTTCCAGGTCAATGCCCAACCCCAGAAAGGCACTCAGACCCATCAAGGAGCCAGGAAAGCCAGAATTCTGAAAACTGAACCTCCTCTGTAAGGACCCCAGTGCTTTCATTGTGGGCAATGAGGCCACATCGCCCTTGCCAGTCCCAGGAAGAAGACGGATGTGCCCATGGACATAAGTTATGTTCCGAGAAACCTCCTGCCCTGTTTTTATGTACAATGCCCCTGTCATAGCTTTCCTTGATTCAGGGTGTCATCAGTCTATTATCAGGGCGGGATTGGTTAGACCAGAACATATTATCCCGGGGAGACAGGTCCTCATAAGATGTGTACAAGGGGATGTTCACCCCGACCCGACGGCACTCATTCCCCTTCAATGTCCAGGGGGTCCCCTCACCCTAGTTGTGGTAGGTGTTCTTTCATCTTCTCCCAAAGACCTTATCCTCAGTACGGATAACCCCAACTTTCTGTCCTTATTTTCGAACCTGCTAAAAGAAAAAACCCCTACAGGTCCCATCAGAAAAGCCCTACTGTCTCAAGACCCATGGCAGTGCGATAAAAGCTTTCGTTGGGCCCAGAAAAATGATTCTACCCTTTCTCATGCCTGGCAAGAAGCCCTACACCTCCAAAGCCAACCAAGTCGAGTCTTCCCCCACTTCCAGATCACTAATGGCCTTTTGTATAGGGTGGCTGAGAAAGATGCACCACTCCAGCTTTTGGTCCCCAAAGATTTTCGAGACCAGATATTCTTTTTTGCACATTCGCATCTCCTTGCAGGCCATTCTGGGGCACACAAAACCACCCAAAGCCTGATGCAGCTTTTTTTTTCTGGCCAGGGATTTATGCCCATACAAAACAATATTGCCAATAATGTCCTATATGCCAGGAAAAAAACCTGTATAGACCTCCACCGGTACCTCTACAACCTTTGCCCATTATAGGCCATCCCTTTGACAGGGTGGGGATGGATCTCATAGGTACTCTATCGAAGTCCACGAACGGGTTCCAACATGTCTTAGTCCTAGTGGACTATTGAACCCGATTTCCGGAAGCCTTTCCCCTTAGGGCTCCCACTACAGCCAACATCGCTGATAAGTTGCTTGAGTACTTCTCATGCGTCTGCTTCCCTCAACAAATCCTTATGGATCAAGGGACCCCTTTTGTCTCCTGACTCATGGCCAAGGTAAACAAACTCCTGGATTGGAAACCTCAGTGTAGCATCCCCAGACCAATGGGCTAGTGGAGAGGTACAATGGGACCCTAAGACTGACCTTAAAGAAAATGCTGACAGGGGAGGGAAAGAACTGGGATCGCCTCCTTCCCCTTGCTCTCTTTGTAATTCAAGGGCAGATCCAGAGCAGGCTGGGGTGTTCCTCTTTTGAGATGCTCTATGACAGGCAACCCTGGACTCTGCTAGAGATGACAAGGGAAAACTGGGAAAATGAGGCCGATACCAGTTCCGATCTCCTTGATTACTCTCTTCTCCTCCAAACACACATCAGCAAGTTATGTGACCTCACACATACCAACCTAGACAAGAGCCAACGCCGTCAGAAAACCCTTTATGACAAAGGAAAAAAATTGAGGTTACTATAAGTAAACGATTGGGTCCTGGTACTCCTCCCCTCCTCCCTCTCCAAAGTCAAGAGTGAATGAAAGGGCCCGTATCGGGTAGTATCCACCATCGGTAAAACAAGCTATCGCATTCAACTGGGCCTCAATTGCTTTCAAACATACCACATCAACCTCCTTAAAAAATGGATAGTACCCCCTCCACGTCCTGTGGCTTACTCCCTCTTAGAAACTACCTTTAGCAAACTAAAATGTTTGACAGCTTCCCATTGTCCAAGCATACCGTTGGGTGGTTTCACCTGTAGGGCTCCTCCTGTCTAAATATGTTTGTAGTAGTAGCCTGGATTTTCTTCTTTTCTGGGGGCACTGACACAGGCATCTTTTGAGAAGTAGATGTTAGTGGTAGTCTCAATGTGCGTTGTTGGTGTGGGGCAGTCACTGTATGCCACAATGTCTCCATCATCTCACTCTGAGCCGTCTTGTGTCATTGTGAAGTCGCTGAGGTGGGTAAATCCGCTGGCACACTGCTGGGGACAGGGCGGCTTTGCGTGAAGAAAATGTCACCCTCTTCTTCTTCATCATCATCACCTTCCACCATGATTGGACTTGTAGCTGATGTATCCGGCTCTCCCAACCACCACTACCACATTCAGCAATTGTTTTAAGGTACTCCTTCAGCCTGATTGTTTGGTGTTTTTTTCCTATGGGTCATCTGGCCTCCAGTAACGTAATTTGTACCAGGTTTACCTTGACCAACATATGTGTGGCAAATGGTGCATACTGCAATAAGTTCCCCCTCTTTGCTAACTAAAAAAGCCTCAAACTGGGGAGGAGTACTTTTTACCGGACCACTGCCAAAGCCTGAAGAGGAACCCTTCCTTTTCCTGGTTAAAGATGTGGGTTAGATATATAGATATTTATTTTTTGCTTGATTAATTAAAATCTTTGCAAATACATAACAAAGAAATTCCCATTGTCCACAGATAAATACAGTTAAAAGCAATTAAAAACCACATAGTATAAAACAAGGTCATCAATTGCATATTCCTAATTTATACAATTTAGCTGTTTTTAAAGGAGATTCTCGTAGACTCTTATGTCTTAAATAATACTGACAATAACTGCCACAACTTCTCAGAGCAAATGGCACAGCTTAACCAGGTCCATTGTCCAAGTTAGAGGTTTGATAATTAGAGTGCAAGTATGACTAAAACAAGATAGACAGCTAATATTGCATTTAAAAAGCATATTAGCGTGTTTCGGGTAACAGCAGGGTTTTAAGTCTCTTCGTTGCTATCTCAAAAAATGTTGTTACCCGACAGTTGAGCTGGACGACAGTGGGGTTAAAGCAAAGCTTCACTGCCTGCCTACATGTCCGCATACCGTAATACCTACAAAAAAGGAAGTAACAGGGTGCATTTTATGTCCTTTAAGTTGGGGCAGTTGCAGAAGACATGAACAATATCTTCCTTACCACTTCCGCATAGACGGCAAGTCTGAGTGCCTCCTTTCCTTTCCCATGGTGGAAGATGGGGTTTGATCGTAATTATCCCCAAGCGCAATCTTAGAAACTTTTCCTTCCTGCTTATCTTAATTCCAGCACTCAATTAGGCTTGGGGTTTTGGCCTTACATAGTCACTGAGTACTATCCAGCCATGTGCCTTTTTAGTAAGAATTGCTGACCGTATTACGTAGTCAGTCATGCAGCACATCGTTCAGAGGCCTTCTGTCTGGTAGTTATATGGGTGATGTCTCTTCTCTTGTGATTCTAAAAGCAAAAAAGCAAGGAAAACTAGTGAAACATGGCATTGTTGCAATTCAAGTAGTAGTACAAACAAACAATATCATTTAGTGTGGTTACTTTAGTTATTATAAATAATTAACATTAGTATACAGTGTTCATTTGTAAAAAGGAAAAATTACGCAAATATAAACTTTCATGGTGACTTTACACTCAGGAAGGATTAAGGATTAGAAAGTAACAACAACAATAAATCAGTACACCTGTAACTGTTTGCTTTATGTGCAACGCACAATGGATGTGGCACTCAGGGAGGTGCATCTGACAAATGACAATTGAATTATGCATACACAATTATTGCTGTTAGGCACCTATAGCAGACATAGGGTTGATTCATTATTAACACAAGGAGGTGATGATGGCGCACTGAAACTTTTCAGACGTCACTCCAGTCACAGATCTGGGTAGAATCCATCATTGTTCTTTAGCTTACATCGCCACCACATTTCAGACCCAGCCACATACAAATCAGTCAACCATGTGCCTCATGAAAACAGGCCAGTCAGAAATGCCAAGCCAGGTACTTCCTGGACTGGAAACAAGCATCCTGGGACTGGTTTCAGGGTAACACATCATCAGCCAGGCTAGCCTGAATCCATTGGCAAAGTGAGCAAGGGACCCACGTCTGGGCATACCCAGCAAACTTAGGGCGAACAAAGCAAATTCAAGGAGGTGATGGACTCATTGATGCCAGATGTCATGAAAATGGTAAACAAATTATCTGAAAATCAAAAACAATTAAGATTATTAAAAAAAATAAAATTAAAAGATGAAAACTCAATTAGAAAAAACATAATATAACAATTATAAATAAGTGACATTATCCTCAAGCATATCATTTGTTTTAATGTATTAAACTTCTATTTCGTTGCTCTACCATCCATGCAAGCATATGGCAAAGGGCCACACTGGCTGACACACTAAATGGTTGCCTGTCATTGTCACATGGTCATCAATAACACAGAGCATGGCATTGGGAATGAGAGCAAAGAGAAGAAGACATGCATGCTTTTGGCAAAAGCACACTGGCTACCTATACAAAATGGCCACCGACTGACCACATGGTGAACCAGCAAGCAAGGAGGCAGGGCCACAACATAATGATAGAAGAACAACACATGCAAAAGAACACTAGATGCCTACACAAAATGACCACCAGCCACATGGTCAAACAGCAAGCAAGGAGGCATGGAGGCATGGGGAACAAAGAGAAGATATTCAGGCTTGTAGTGAAAGCAGTAGTACACTGGCAGGCTACACAAAATGGCCACCAGCCACATGGTCAGAACAACAACAACCAGCAATGAGGCATAGCCACAAACAGAGAAGACGTGTAGACTTATCGGGAAAGCACACTGGCTGGCTACACAAAATGACCACCAGCCACATGGTCACAACAACAACAAGCAGGAGGCCTGGAAAACAAAGACCGCATGCAGGCCTAGGGTGGACACCGACTATACAAAATGACCCTTGGTCAAATGTCATAATGATTCTTGAAAAACAAAGGTAGGGAGGAGCTATGCTAGCAAGCAAGATGGCCGCATAAGCTCCCGGCTCCGCTGACCTCTGCCAGCAGCTCGTATATCCTGCAAGTTATCCTGATTTCACACCGGACTCCCGTATGTATGAGGAGTAACTGACTCTGAAGGCGCAATCCCGAACTTTTTATCATACCGGGTGACAGAGATACGCCGTGTTTCATTCTCGGCCTACCCAGGAGCTGAAGCCGGGGCCTCGATTTCCAACCCATCCGGCCTGGAATTGAACAACATCGGCTGTGAACCTTGGGCTTGGTCCGGTCTCCCAAACGGAGATATAATCTTCCTGTTTTTAACGGCGATTTCGTATCCTGCCTGCAACACACACGCTACGGCGTGTCACATTGTTTGCTGCGGCCTCGTATCCGACGCCCGAAGACACAGTAAGCTTGTCGTGGGGGTGCGGATGGGAGCCCTGATCAGCGGCGAAAGAGTAACATCGTGAGGTGAGAGCGCCCGTCTTGGTGTCCGCTCCAGATTTGCCTGCTACCCCCGGAGAAGCTGGCCTCCGGGGTTTGCATCCTGATCTGTTGCTTGCGAGAGGAGATGGAGGGGACAAAAGACACGCCACCGCTGCACGCCGTAAAGGCGGCCATTAGAGCGCTCCACTGACAGATCATCGTCAACTACCAGGCACTGTCTGTAACAATGGACGATCTTTGCCGGAGACCGGACAGCGGCTTTTTGCCATCATCGCAGCCAGCGGTGCCACCAACGGAACATCGTATATCCGACTTCGAGGTCCCTGTGAAGAAGCCAGATCCCTTTGGCGCTGCGGATTCCTATAATACAGATCGCGCTCCCGTGAACATTGTCAGCGCTTCCTGCTTGAGCCCTATCTCGCCGAATATCACTATGGACAACCTTGACTGCCTTAACAAGATCACCTGTGACTATTGGAGAGTTTTATCATCCTGCCACGCTTTTCCTCGCTTGCTTTGTATAGATCATGAACTTCTATCCTTTACTTGGCTTGTTCGTACTGACTTGAATTTTCATGAAAGCTTTACGGCTCTCACTGTTGCTGTGGCCTGGGTTATAAGTGCTCCAGTGAACATTCGTACTGGCCAGGGTTAACTTGTGGGGCTTTTCAGGATACGGGACAATAATTTAATCTGCTGCTGGGATTGTGACCTGTGAACTGCGGGCGTCGGGTGGTATGTTTGGTACTTCCCCGGATTGATTGTGTATTTCGCTGCATTTTCTTTTGAACTTGTTTCCGGGGGTCGCATCTGGTGGGGGGTAGGGGAGTCCGGGAGTGTGTTTTTTGTTTCTCCTTCTCCGCTGCTTTCTTCTTTTAGGGATGCTTCTGGGCGACAGACACGCTGCTAGTGGGTTAGGCCGTAGCCATTGCAGGGGTGCAGGTTGGTAGGGGGTTTTGTTATTTTGCCTTTGTTTTGTTCTATGGCCCCTTTTTTCTTCTCTCTCTCTCTCTCTCTCTCTTTCGGGTATTCCACTGGGCGACAGGCACTCTGCTAGTGGGGTAGGCCGTAGCCATTGCAGGGGTGCAGGGTGGGGGGTGTGAGGGGGGTTTGTTATTTTGCCTTTGTTGTGTTCTATGGCCCCTTTTCTTTTTTCTTTTTTCTCGCAGGGTCCGGTAGCGATAACTCTCGGTTTCATCCTGAAGTATATGAGTGGGCGGGGTCTGGGGTGGGTGGCTGTGATGATAGATAGGTAGCTTTGTTCTTTACCCTTAGTGAACTTACTGGCGCTTGCATTTTTACTGTTGGTCTATTTTGATCCACGACTACTTTTAACACCTACCCGCATTTTTATACTTCCGAGTGTGTAGCTCCGGATATCCTGTATCTTCTTCTTTATCTCGTTCTTGGGGGGGGGGGGTTAAATATAAAATGAAACCTTATTCATATCCTTGATTCGAAATGTTTCCAATACATCGTCTATCCTTTGCCGCTGCCGGACCCATGGGTTGTCGGCTGAAGAGCTGTGTTATTGGCATTACTGATCCGTGTTGCATACATGTGGTACCGGCCCCTGTCGTTGCAGGGCTACTTTTGTATCTTGTGTTGAACGATATAATAAAGGTTTTCAAAAAAAAAAAAAAAACAAAGGTAAAAAGTGGCCTTTGCCAAACACACATATACACACACAGTGGCCAGACAAAAGAGGCATGTTAACACAGAGAACACAGCATTAATTCAGCAATGCCAAAAACGAAAATTAACAGGGCTAAAAATGTTCACAACAACACACATCCTCCAAAGGCACTACTCAAACTAAACACTGCTTGCAGGGTGGAAAAAAGTGAAAAACCACCAAAAACACATTTTGTATTTTAATCCAATGCCATCCATGGCCTAAATGATATTTCAATTCTACAGACACCACAGAAACAGTTGTTTTATGCACTCATGAATAGTACTGGGCCTACTAGCTGGAAGGCCCATTGGCAGACTAGGCCACATAGTGAAATAACTCAATCAATATTGCAGCCTTTTAAAAAAAACATGGAGAAAAACATTTACTGAACTGTGCAACAATTTTCCTTTACAAAAGAAGATACATTTCATGCACAAAAAACTAGGCCCCTACTAAAACTGCAGGGCACCCACTAAAATAAGTTAAAAATATTGAATAAAAGTACAAATAAATCCAGGTGCATGTGTCCAGTCAAACAAACAACAACCTTATATACTAGTTGTTCAACTTACTTGTGATATCTCAAAAACAAAGTCTTTACATCCAGCAGCAGACAAGGAAAGTGACTCTTCCAGCCCCAAATCCCAATGAAAAGTGGCCAGGATAGAGGCAAGATAACACCTTTCCTTTACCCGTATATAACTGTTTTGACTGCCTGGCAGGGGTGGGTTGACCACTAGAAGAAAGGCAGATGATATTTCCCAATTACAATCCCAAAAGACTGGAAGCTGTGGGTTTCAGCAACCACAGTCTGGAGAGATACTCCAGTCGGAACCTTGTGCTCCATACAGATCCCACTATGTGTGAAAAGGTCCCCTACTGTAATGTTGGGTACAGGCCTCTAGTGGGAAAGGGTTTGAGATAAGGGGGCACCTGATTATAGAACCACGTGAGGACAGAACAAACAATCTTACAATAAAATTTACAACAGTGGCAGGACAGCAGCCTTATAATTATGACAGTGGGAAACCTCCTGTAGATGGTCACAGCTTTAGACAGGATGACTTAAATATCATGGGCCACTAATGCCATTAAATTAACAACCAGCACATGAGAGATCAATGGGTGGGGACTGATGTGGGAAGGGGGATTACACCTGCAGTTCCGGAAATGGAAGCTCATTTCTTGGAATGTAGCAGGCCTGGCTGTCAAACTAGTCAGTTCGGATTGGTGCTAGTATATAGAACAGTTAGATTTATGTCTATTCCAAGAGACCTGGTTCCTGCAACCCCAGTATCATGCAAGTTATGTAAACTTTTCCAAGGAAGCCGTACAGCTGGGGCTGTACAATTTTGGTGAGGACAACATTGAGGGTTGTGTTGAGAGAGGTTGGGGTGGATTCCTCAGACTTATTGTGTGTATACCTAGTAGTCCCCCAGGGTGATACCTATTATATTTACAATGTATATATTGTAGACCTGTTGGGAACAATGGGGAATTGGTTGTTCCAGAACAACTGAATGTGCACTTATACCTACAGTCGCCTAATGCCAGGAAAATTGTGACTTTAATTGTCAATTTAACCATTGAGGCTTGAACATTCATCCCTGTCGGCTGATGGGGACAGCCTAGGGTTAGTCCCAGACCTTGAGATTTAAATTTTTAAGAATTGGACACTGACTGCAATTAAAATTAATGCGCTTACTTTAAATCAGGAGCTAAGACCCTGAAACAGCATTAAACAATTCTGATCGGACAGAGTCCCATACATTTAAATACCCTAATTCCACCAGCCTAGATGATTATGTTATCCTGGACCTTAAGCTATAGCCATATCTTGAGGATATGCAAGTAATACCACATCAGGGTAGTGACAACAGTGCCTTGGCCCTTAAGCTCAAGCTAAATGTCAAAGGTTAGATTGCTCACACTGGAGAGCCATTAGACAGGAGATTGAGGATCACCAGTAATAGGCGTAGGGTTAAAAGGTGTAGTATGGAGAACTCGCAAGAGGCCATAAGCCAGATTTCTAGTTTGCTGGCAGAAGAGTTAGAGGGAATACTTATTAACAAAAAAATTCCGCTATGGGGAAAGTGTGGCCCTTGTAAATGTAAATGTAGGTATACTTATATAGCGCAACCTGTCACCACAAGGGTATCCTGGCGCTTGCCTAGGCAACCCGTCCTGATATTCCCCTGTGAGAAGCCCCGACAGGGTGTCCACAGGGTGAAAGTCAGGCATCCCGCCGCGAGGGGCCGTTGTGGAGATTAAGCAAGCTATTGCCCAGAGTCACAGAGTGTGAACCCGAGAGTTGAGGAGGCACCGGGACGAGAATTATCGAGTCCGTGGAATTTTAGCCCAAGACCCGCCGGGGCGGGGGATTGAACCCTGGTCCAGGACCGATCTCAGATTCCGGGTCTGCCGCCTCTAACCCCTGAGCCACACTTCTCCCTTGACTTCCACAGCAATAATATTCCACCAGGGATAGAAGAAAACCTCTCAATCAAATGAGTTTCTGTAATGTTTTTAGTGAATTTAATTATACATGAATGCACTAAAGGCATAATTTCGCTCAGCATTCCATTTAGTCCCCAGCCCAACCCTGTGGCAGGCACTGCAAGAGATAGGGGTAACTAGCAATTTACTTGATATTATTGTGAGGTTGCATACAAATAACTATGTGTAGGTTAGGTGTGGCCAAGCCGGCAAGTTGACTGAGACATTCCCTGTAAAGAGGGGGGTATGGCAGGGTTGTGTACTCACCCAACGCTCTTTTCTCTCCATATAAATGGGCATATAGAAGTCCTGGGGCAGAATGATAGCGACGCTACTTGGGTGACAAACTTGAGGATCCCTGCCCTCATGTTTGCAGACTAAATCCTTTTATTGTCTAAACCACCCTTGGGTCTTCACTTTTGGAGGGTTTGAGGTCTCCAAATTAATGTGGGTAAGGAGATGCACATGATCCTCAATCTAGGGCCGTCGACCAGGGCTAATCGAGTATTAGCAGGTACTCCTTAGAAAGAATTCATACTTTTACATCTCTGGGCATCACATTAACTGAACACCTGGGGTGGTAGGCATATATTACTCTGCGTAGGCTAAAGTTGGCACAAGTTGCGGGAGGTATATCAAAGATGGCACACAGCTCGCAGTTTTGAACCGCCCGCCCGACCCTACAAGTATACCAACTGCAAGCCCTGGAGACAGCATTTTATGGTGCAGCGCAGTGTGGTCATTTGGATGCATCCTTGCTAGACTTAGTGGAAAACCGGTTCATCCAGCAGTTAGTAGGTGTTCCTATAAATACTCCCCATCTCCCCCTAAGACTTGATCTTGGGGTGAAAGTACTGTTGGACAGAATTGGCCTATGCCCCATCCTTTGTTGGAGGAGGACCTGGGCTTTCCCAGAGCTTCTTCAGTATCGGGTGGGCCTGGTAGATAAATGTATTCTCATAGGTTCCCCTAAATTACCTTGGGTCAAGTACGTAAAAACCACTCTGGGAGAAATTGGCTCACAACCTTGTGGAGATCCCCCAATGAGGTTGGAGAGATAGCTAAGAACATCATTAAAACAGCCTACTGGCAGCATAAAGACTCTACATTACACTCCCAGGAAAACCGAGGTTCCTTGAGTAAAGCATTTCTGATAGCTAAAGATTTTTACAGTAGATACGATGATCCTGGCGCTTGTTCCCGCAACTACGTCATAGTGCCATACCCTTTCATTCCTTCACAGCTAGGTTGGTCAAAGTCCCTAGGACTAGAGGCTGGTGGTACCTGGCCTGTGGCACTCCCAATGAGACCTTAGAACATGTTTTGCTCTTCTGCTTGGCCTATGAGATCAGTAGGTGATGCTGGATATTACCGTTGTGTAGACATTGGGGCGCCAGAGAGTACAATGTTGCCCTAAGGATGCTAAGAACTGATCTCAGCAAGCCACTGATTTTTGTACTTACCCGTTACCTGATGGTTATATGGAGAGTTAGGGCAAACATTTGCTTCTTTTATGATAAGCAACCTACTGTAGATGAAGTGATGTGATATGTTCTGCAAACTTATGCTCAAACCCTGGATGTCCACACCTGACTGCCCCTACCCACCCTTGCCTTTCTTTTCCCTTCAACTTGACCGATAATTGTGTTCTCCTCAGCCCGGTGACTACTGCTGCATATAAGGCTACCATGCTTACAGTTTGTGGTATAATGACTTGGTAGAATTTATCTGTATTAATGAACATTTTAACCTATTTATGTTTTGTTGTGTTGTATGTGCTTTTATGGCTTTGGAGCCGAAATAAAGATTGTACTGAACAAATGCGAATGCTAGCAGAAGTGTTGGAAATGTGAGCTGCAGGTCCTTTAAAGAGGGTGGTCAACAAAAATTTCAGCTAGATTTTGAACCTATGTGGATTTTTCAGCCGATTTTTTTGCGCAAATCTACAAATCTGAACGTTAGCACAGGTTTTTTGAAGGTGAGCAAATGGAAATCAACTTGAAATTACATTTTCGAGTTAAATCTTTACAGGCTATAAAAAAAAGGTGCTCGATTTGTTTATATTTGTGCAAGGCAGTGCTGTAGACTGTCATGTCCAACTGCCGAAGGGCCCTGGTATTGTGACATCAGTAAACCCATGAAATAAAGAGCTTTAAACAGTTAACATTTCTTTAGATTGAGAAGTTATTTTTCTGTAGTGTGTGTATTGTGGCAAAACATTCCATGCCCGTGGGTGCAACCTGTTTTATTTAGATTCCAAAAGACACCACAGCTATTGGCTCGAAGTAAGTTTACCGTGGTCGAAGTTAAGTGCAAATTTTCATTCTTCTGTCAGTTTGTGCTTGTTTGTTGTGCTGTGCGCCGTTTATGTTTAATCGTTGTGGATTCATTATTTTGTTAATCATATTTCCTTTCTTGTTTTCAGAATTTCTATGACAGTGTTGTCCGAAGTCAGTCTTTGTAGTTCAACAACTAATGCCTGCACATTATTGTTGGAGTTGCAACAATCTTCAACAAAAACATAGGAGATACTAACAAAAATAAAGAAAATCAATAATCGTGCTCTATTTAACAGAAGCGCACTCTAACTGGAAGTACACACTGATCAAATACAATTGACCCTTTAATCTCATATTGGGATGATAACCTCCTGAATATTTCCTAAAAGGGATTGCATCAAATCCACGGATATGTGCGCATACATTCCGATTCAATTAAACAGCCAACAAATTGAGTGGAATAATACCAATCATGTCCAATAAGGGGGCTTCAGTTGTCTTGGAATCTCTTGGACATGCATACGGATTTATTGAACAAGATCAACACAATTAACCATGGTTGATATAAGGTTTGAAAGGTCGACCCCTCATTCAAGTAGTGTTCCATTTTCAATTGCTGTTGCATTTCTTTTATGTATCACAGTGCATTGAGACAATCTGTTCTATATTCTGATTCTACATTGTAGGACACTCGAGGTCAGGGTTTTAAGAGGGCCGGGTCTAACCGGTGCTGAGCACCAGCAGTTTTTTAAGGGGGGGATGGGGCTCAAAACGGGTCTTTATCGGGCTCTGTTTCGTGCCCTGGCATAGGCGGTCCGTGTTTTTACCGGACTGCAGTGATTGTCTGCGCGAATAAAGCTTTATAGAAAGGGTGAGCAAACCAATATACCCTTGCGGGCTTGGGCAAATAGTATATTTGGAAAAATGGGCCAGCAAGGGGTTTTGTTTGAAATTCTCAGTGTCAGCAAATAAGGGACTCAGGTTGATTGCGTACCCACACTACTGTTCGTTAGTGGCTGGATGTGATTTCTCTAATAAATTATTTTATTTTCCAAATGGACTGCAGTGCTAGCAGGCACACCAATGTGTGCGTTCTCACCCTGCTCACTTCTCACTAGTGGAGTAGTTACGGCATGACGTCATGCCAGGTGAGCGTTGTAGGGGAAGGGAAATCCTTTAAAGAGAGTATTTTCTCTCTGGATTTCCATTCTCTTTTTGAAACTCAGGAACAGCAACAATGTCGTAGTGTCAACAGGGCTTTAAGTGGAAGCTTTTTCAATATTATATACAAGCCATAGTTGCTGCCTATTTATCTTATGCAACTAACAACCATTGGCAAAGCCAATAGTTCTGACTTGTTGTAGGTATGTAGGTATGATGTTACTTCTTGTATCATATATCTGGACACAAAGACAGAAACAGCAAAATACAAGTTGGGCGGTAGACTATGCTAAGCACAGATTTTTAGCTTAGGTGTTTTTAAGCCACACCCCTAATCACATAGGGCACGCCCCTTTGAGAGACCCCCAGTTTTTTCATACCACTTAAAGCCCTGCTCGAGGTATTGTGTGAGCCAGTTAGGGAGGTGCAAGAGGAGGTGCACACATGTCCAGGGCCTAATGTACGACCCTAAATTGCATGCGTGAACGAGTTAGCGACCCATTTGCGCTTGCAAAAATGAATAGTGCCATGTATAATTCCTAATTACTGAGTCGCCATTTTATTGCGACCCGCTAAATAGGAATTGCGACTCGCTATTAGGAAAGGGTGTTTCAAGGGCGTCCTTTCCTAATAGTGACTCTCTACCCCGTATATGAATGTTTTGCAACCGTAAAAAGAGTGGACAAATGGTGCATTAAATTAATTTCCAAAGAGTCCGCATCTCTGTCAAGTTGGTCAGATAGAGCTACATCCAAGACAGGCATTACGCTATCTTGAATGAACTCTATAGCTGCTTGTTGATTAAAGCCGGCTGATTCACTGTAAAGGTCCACGTAGTATAGCCTTAATTGCTCTAATATGCCTTGAGATTTTGCATAAACAATCCCATCACCTCCTTTAGTTTGTTTAATATGTGACTTTAATATGTAACTTAGCCCACTGGTCTGCTACCTGATAGGCCAAAACTCGTCCAACCCGTTCGCTATACTCGTATTGCCTCAGTTTGTGCTCATGAAAACTATTAGCTATTCTATCCCTTAATCTTCTGCTGAGTTTAGCTCTCACTTCAATAAGCTGACAATAAATCTGCGGTTCACCAGTGTCCTTTAAAACAATTGCTCTAGCATGTAGCTGCTCTAACTCTGAATATTGCCTACGCTTCGCTTCTACCAAACTTATATCAGAGCGGTTCTGCTTAATAATATATTGAAGTATTGCCCCTCTCACATATGACTTCAGACAATCCCATACTATTGCCCATGTCGCTGAATGTTGGTTAATCTCAATATATTCCCTCAGTGTTCCTTGCATGAAAGCAACATAGTCCGGATTGCTAAGAAGGTGCCTGGGGGGGAGGAGCTTCACGCGGATCCAAGATGGACGCGTGAGCACAGGGCTCCCGAGACCCTTTCCGCCTCCCGCATTTATCCTGCCACATATCCTGATTTTGACGACGGGTTCTACAAGCTGGTGCCCAGCTGACACAATAGCTTCTTTCAAAAATGTATTTGGCCGCCGGGAACCGGACTCTCTGCATCTTGAAACCTAACGGCCTACATCGACGATTATCCACGGACTCGAGTCTTCGAAGTACCCAGGTGGCAATTGAACAACAACGTTCACTGACTCCGACCGTCGCCCCTGTGGTACTTTCGGTTTCGTTTTTGGTCACCATCTACTGCGACTTGCTGCCTGTTGACACTGCTGGCCGGTGCCTTGCTGCCGGCTTCGGGCTTATCTCCTGCCTCTCGCCCTCATCCCTGACTTTACAAGTTGGTTCTGCCATTCTCACCAGATCTCAAACGGCCCGGCTGGGCTCGCTACCTAACATGGCGGGCAGGCCGGAGAGTGAGAAGCGGGCCACCAGGGGCACATTCCGAGGGGGTGTCGCCCAAACCAATACTATTGATCGCTTCGCCCGCCCGAAGGGATCCCCTGGTGGAGTGGGTAAAGTCTCGGATGAGACTGGAGATGGCTCTCCTGCAACGGAAGAATTGACATTGCGAGATGTCATGGGCGCCATTGCCAGTGTGAAGTCCTCGATGGGTCAGCAGTATGAGACCCTGGATTCAAATATAGACACTGTGAAGTCAACCTCATCAGGACGGATCTCGCAAAGACCAACGAACGAGTTAAGTCGCTGGACATTAAGACTGCAAGTCTCACTACCGATGTCTCGGACCTTCAGGCTGAAGTCCGTAATCTCCAGACATCAAATGAATTGTTTGCCCGTCGGCTGGACGACTTCGAGAGCCGGGCCAGGCGCAACAACGTTCGCATTATTGGTGTTCCGGAAAACTCCACGGAAGTATCCACTGATCTTTTGGTGGAGGACCTTGTGCTGCATCATCTAGCGCCTAAGGGCCTCAGCAACTTTTTCGCCGTGGAGCGCGCCCACAGAGTTCCAGGCGGTAGGCCTAAACTGGGCGCCGCACCAAGACCTATCATAGCCAGGATTTTTAATTTCCGGGACAGAGACGCTATCCTTCAAGCGTCACGCACCAATGGACCCACAAAATTTGACAACGCATCAATCAGTTTTTATCCAGACTTTACGCAAGCAGTGCAAAAACAACGCATGGGCTTCACGGGGGTGAAACGGCGCCTTAGAGACATGGGACTAAAGTACGCCATGCTTTTTCCGGCTCGATTGAGGATCGAATACGAGGAGCGTGCACTCTTCTTTGACCGCCCGGAGGTTGTCATTGACTGGCTTGATACTCTACCGGCACACTGTCACCAACCGGAACAATCAAAAGGCGCTGAAGGTGGCCTGGAGGAACAGGTGGAGTGAGTCCCTACCGGTGTGCCAGCTATACGGACTTATAGCAGTGGTTTGATTATTTCTATGTACAAAAATCGTTGATTACCCGGGGGTGGGAGGGCTCGGGATTATTCCTCCTCTAGGGGGTTCTTTCTCTCTTTTCGTAGATTAGTTTAATGGGGCGACAGGCACACTGCAAGCTGGGGTGGCTCTCGGGTCTAATGCAGGGGTGCAGGGTGGGGGGTGTGTTCTAGGGATTTTCCTGGGGGTGGGGTCTTTGTTTCCTTGTTTATTCCGAGGCTTTATTTTGCTGCATATTTTGTCCATTGTGCCTGTTTCGTTGTGGGGGGAGCACAGTTCACGTTTCTGGAATGGGGGTAGGGGGCTGAGGGTGCTGAGTTGGAATGTTAATGGTCTGGGTGATAGGATCAAGCCAGGATAGTTTTACAATATTTGAAGCGTCTTTCACCGGATATAGTGTTGCTGCTGGAGACACATCTGATAGGGAATACTTGCCATGCATTGAACAGAAGGAGATATCGTCTGGCGGCACATTCAGGATTTACTACTGGGTCGAGGGGGGCGGGTGTCCTAGTTAGGAGTTCCCTCCCCTTGGAGATAGATGATACTGTGCTGGATGATAGAGGCCGATATGCGGCCATTACGGGCCGCTGGGAGGGGAAGACGATCTCCATACTCTCTGTATATGTCCCACCGGGTTCACAGTCCACCACGTTTTCTGATTTGGGAAGGGTGGTTTTGAACTTCCCTGAGGGTATGCTGGTTGTGGGTGGGGACTTTAACTCGGTTGTCTGTGGCAGCGAGGATCGTAGCCCCCCCCAGGACTCTTTCGAGATCACAGTTATGGTTGGGCAACTTCCTGGATACGCTGGGTTTAGTGGACTGCTGGAGGCAACTGCACCCTAGACAGGCACAATATACCTTTTATTCAGGAGCGCATGGGAGTCTCTCGAGGCTTGATTATATCCTAGTGCCAGCGTTGCAGATGGGCTCTGTTAGGGAAATTCGACACCTAGCTAGGGGGATCTCGGATCACTCCCCTCTTTGGCTTACAATTGATGTGCAGCTTGAAACTGAGGGTCGGGTTGCTCCAATTAACCCCTGGCATCTACGTAATCCGAAAACTAGGGCTGAGGTGGTTAAATGTATGGATCATTATTTTGCCCAGAATGTGGGGTCTGTGTCCTCCTCCATCTCATTGTGGGAGGCCTATAAGACAGTTATCCGGGGTCAAACCCTGTCCCTGATTGCTAGCACGAAGAAAAGCGGAAACGAGGAAGTGGTATGTTTGGAGAATGAAATCACAGCTTTGGAAGAAGAGTTGGAAGCTGGGGTTACATCTGAGGGGTTGCATGTTTTGGCCCTTAAACAGGCTGATTACAGAGCTCTGGTGACGGATGCGGCCAGGATGATGAGTCGTGAGCAACAGGGGCGTTTGTATGATGTTGGTGATAAGGCAGGAAGACTGATTGCGTGGTTGGATAAGAGAGAAAGGTTGAATCGGGTGGTGCCTGTTGTGGAAAGAGAGGACGGTGCGCGGGTTGTGGACCCGGTTGAGATAGTTGCGGTCTTTGCTCAGCACTTTCAGAAGGTATACTCGCCGGTCTCGGACAGGCCGGAGGTGGATTCACATTTGCTACTTAGGGATATTGCGTTGCCTGGCCTTTCAGACTCAGACAGGGAGCTTATGGAGGTAGATTTTTCCATGGATGAAATAGCGCTCGCTATCCGCTCCCTTTGCTCTGGGAAGGCCTCCGGCCCGAATGGTATCCCGACAGAGCTGTACAAATTGTGTCCAGATAAGATGGCGCCGCACCTTTGCTAAATGTTTCTGGAATCGCGAGATCTTGGATCCCTTCCCCACAAAGACGGGAAGCCCCGTGACCAATGTTCGTCATACAGGCCGATCTCGCTTTTGAACGAAGAGCCCGAAATTTTGGCAAAACTTTTGGCAAATTGTCTGATTACAGTGATCAGTGATTTGATACACCCAGATCAGTCTGGGTTCATTCCTCATCGCAATACTGCTCTCAAGCTTCGCCGCCTTCATGGCGTACTGGCAAGGGCGGGTCACTTCGTGAGCCGGCCATCTTGGTTTCTTTGGATGCCTCGATGGCCTTCGAGATCATAGAATGGCCGTATTTGTGGGCGGCCCTCGCAAAATTTGGATTTGGCCCAAATTTTATCGGGTGGGTCAGACTCCTTTATGAACGACCACTGGCCCAAGTGGTGGTCAATGGTAGGGCCTCGGAGCCTTTCGTCCTCGGAAGAGGCACACAACAGGGCTGCCCGTTGTCACCGCTCCTCTTCGCGCTCGCTCTTGAACCCCTTGCCGCATGGCTTCGGTGGGAGCCATCGCTTAAAGGCATCAGTTGGTCCTCTGACTTTGAGCACCGTATATCGTTGTACGCTGATGATATTTTGTTATACATGACTTCTCCTCGTAAGTCATTAGGAGTGTTGTTCGACGTGTTAAGCTCCTTCGGGAGGAACTCTGGCTTGACTATCAACTTGGCCAAGTCCTGCATCTACCCGCTTACTGGAGAACTGCCCCTGTTGCCCCGTGTCTGTCCGATACCGGTGTCGCGCGACGGCTTTAAGTATTTGGGGATTTACATTTCCTTAGACTCAGCCATACGGTATGAGAGGAATTCGCTTCCGCCACTCTGCCGGCTCCGATCGGACGTCACGGCGTGGTGTGGTTTAAGATGATGTCTCTCCCTCGATTCCTGTACGCTCTCCAAAATACGCTTGACTTGGTGCCTGCCAGTTATTTCCGCGAGATCGAGGGCCTCCAGAGGAAGCTGGTGTGGGGCGGGTGGCCTCGCATTTCACTGGCGAAATTGACTCTGCCCTGGTACGACGGCGGCATAGCGCTGCCCGATATAAAACGGTACTACTGGGCATCCCAACTGATTGCAATTAACCATGCAATGTATGGTCCAGTCCCGAATCCGGCCTTGGGGATGGATAAATGGCAGCTACCGGGAGGCGATTATAATAGGGCGCTCTACTCTAGATCGGCTAGGAAAAATCTTACCGGACCCACTGGGGTGCAGTACGAGTGTGGAGTAGCGCGACTGCTGCCACGGGATGGACGGACAAGCTGACTAGAGCCACCCCGCTTTACGCGGCGAAGAGACTGGTCAGTCTTTGGACGACGAAGGGATTTGACAAATGGGATCTTATTGGCATCAGTCGGGTTGGAGACCTCTGGGTCAAGGATAGGATCAAAACCTTCGCGGAACTCCAACGAGAATATAAACTGAGCGATAGGGAGCACTTCCGTTATATTCAGATCTGTCACACACTTGAATCAGTCTTCCCGGCCGGAACCGTTATCCCAGAGTCCTCTCCCCTGGAAGACAGAGTGCTTGACGGGTATGTCCCTGATAGTACCATCTCTCTCATCTATAAAAAGCTTATCAATGACCGATCGGATCTTCTTGTACAGCTTCGTGGGGCCTGGACCGGTGATGGGCTGGAGCTGGATGATGAAGATTGGCAGGCCGCGATATCATCCCCTAAGGAAGTCGCGATTCCGGCGCATCTCAGGCTGGTGCAATTGAAGATTTTACACCGCGTATATGTCACGGGTCCACGCCTGATGAGTATGGGTTACTCTATGGATGGGTTGTGTAGACGCGGCTGCGGTATGCTTGCTACTTTTCTCCATATTTTCTGGGAATGTCCGGATGTTGTGGTATACTGGAGGCGTGTGGATGCTGTTATGGAAGAGGTGACGGGTGTTTCATTATTGCCTGAGGCCAGAAGGTGCCTGTTGAACGTTTGGGAGCCGAATTATTACAGTGTTGCGCAGACTCAATGGGCCACCCTCGGCAACATGATAGCGAAAAGGGACATAGCCCAGCTGTGGGGGTCCCAAAGGGCACCCCTGGTTTCAACATGGAAGGAAAACATGGACTGGTGCATGTTCAGAGAAAAAACTGTATACATCACCCGTGGTAGGCCCAAGAAATGGGGGAGGATATGGGGTCAATGGAATTCGTATCGTGGAGATATCTGCACCCCCCCCCTTTCGTAGAAACCACTGATATTCCTTTGTCCCCGTGACCGTGCATTCCACACATCCATATCCTATTGTATGTGGCTTGAATGCTTACTCTCGACCCCCCCTCCCTCCTTGAGACTCTTCATCCTTTTTCACATCAGCTTCTTTAGCTGGGTCGCTCCCCCTGCTACCTGAGACAGCCATTGATACTGTAGTTATTACCTCGGATTTTTGTTGGTATGTTTGTTTTTCTCTTTTTTTAAAAATGTAAAATGTGAAACCTTTCATTTATCCTCTTACTGTCATAAGATCATTGTATTGGCATATAATATCGCTGCCGGACCCACGGGTTGTCGGCTGATGACCTGTGTACTATTTTTGATTTTGATATTTACTGCTACTGACCGGCCCCTTTAGTTGTAGGTCTGTATTTGTATTACTTTCTTGTAATAAAGGTTTAAAAAAAAAAAAAAAGTGCCTGGGCAATGAAAATTCCTTTATTGACTCCTTCTCCTCCAACCTAAAGTGTACAGTGAGCATAAGATTATGGTCCGAAGTAATTTTTGAACATGGTTGAATATTCTAACACATTTTTATTGGTAAAGATCATATCGATTCTGGAGTATTGTGTATGTGGATTTGAAAAAAAAGTGTAGCCTGGTGTTGAAGGAAAAAGTTTTCTCCAGACATCCTCCATTTGATGTATATGGAGTAAGTCAGCTATAGCTGCCTTGTCTGAACCATTCGGAATCGTGCAGCCATATTCGAGGTGTCAATCTTTTTATCCAAAATACAATTAAAATCTCCCATTACTATGAGCTCTCCATCCCATTCCAATAATTCAGTACTCAAGAAAAAGATAACCTCAGGGCAGTCAACATTAGGACCATAAACCATACGGATCGTCAACTTCCGGCCAAAAATCTGAAGTTGGGCAATTGCCCATCTTCCCTTATAGTCGGCCAAAGTGTGCAACACAGAGGTTGTGCAAAATGTAGCCTTTAAAAGCGCCACTCCTCGAATTGACATTGTCTGCGAAGTACACACAATTTAATCATAACCGAGTTATTTAAAAAGCGCTAGATCCTTAAAAGCCAAGTGCGTTTCAGCAAGCCCAACTACTTGAGGCTTGAAGACTTTGAGTTCTCCTGCTGTCAAGCGTCTTTTACTGGCCTGATTAAGCCTGGCGACAATCCAACTCATAAATTTAACGCACGGCATTGTGTATTTTTGGAGCTTCTGACAAATCTCCATCCCCGGAGCTAAGAGTTCCTTAATCATGTGCTCATTTTGTGTATTTTTACTTATATCTTGGCTATTTAACCCCCTCCCTCCCTGACAGCCCACCCAACTAATCTATAAACCACCCATACCACAAACACCCCCACCCCGTGTCTTAGAAAAGGAATCACCCCCTTCCTTGCTGTCCTTGAGTGACAGCATTTGGTGCCAATAAAACCCAGCAAAAACAGTTTTTTCAAGCAAGCGTAATTCGGAACCGTTTGTCAGATGTCTCCCCTCCCCCTTTTTTTCCCGTCCCTTTTTTTCCTCCTCCTCCCTTCTTTTTTTTCCTTTTTTTGAGTTGCAGACAAACTTTAAACATTAAATCAATCTTTATGAGCTGCAAACTGAAGAGTGCCTTTTTAGCTTCATGCTCATAAAAAAAAAATGAGTACGACCATCCTTTATAATTTTTAAATGGGCCTGGCTCCTGTAAAAAGACTTGCGTACACACTGCCTTAAAGGGATCCATGAGTTGTCTAAGTTGCAATCGGGGAAAGAAGGATGGCGTATTGAGTCTGCTACTGGTGGACACTCACCTCCTCTCACTGGGGACCTGAGCCGCCGCTATCTGCCCACACAGTGGTATCGACTGACGATGGTGCTATGAGGAGAGACGAGAATGCAACATCGGAGTTGCTAAAAAAAACTGAAAACGGAGAAAAAAAGCAAAAATTGACGGCTGTACCTGGTCGCCTCTTTGATGCTGGATGTGCCAGATTGTTTGACGGCTGCGCAGTGAGGTGTTCGCAGCTAGATTGCTTCCGCTGCCACTACCACCAATTGTCTTGTATTTACAACTGCAGCGTACTATGAGGAGCAGTAGCAGATGACGAAACAAAATTCAATTCCAGGGGAGTACCTATTCGGGTCAGCCTCTATCTGGTGAAGGGGATGGCTCTGCAGCGGACTACACACTGCGGATGTGCAGAGCTACCGGGGGAAGCGGGGGCTACTGCTGAAGCTGCAGATTGTTTAGCGGCTCCTGAGTCTCGCAGAGACACTTGCGGTGGCGCTCAGAGCGAGGGGGCTCCGGTAAGCAATACCGGGCTGCTGGCTGTCAGTAATGTGAACCTAAATTCTGGTACTTTAACTGCCCCCCAAGTGGGGAAACCAATGCTGAAACTTTTGCATTCTGGGAGGGCAACAGCTCTTCTTTGATCCTGTGGCTCTGAGACAGTTATTCTGGGCTTTCACATGGCCGAAGTGTTGAACGCCGCTATACACAAGGGATAGGGACGTGCTGAGGACTCTGTCATACCAACCTCTAGCTCTGATAATTTGTCCAATGCAACTACTCTGGATGTGTTTGCCAGCAAGACAGTGCTGGAACCGTCCCCCCCAATGGTTCTGTTGTTAGTGCTCTGGTCAATGAGGATCAAATTTTACACCCCAGAGAGGACTCCTCGGACTCCTTCGGTAATGGGAGACTGCAAGACGGCAATTTGGCAATTAGGTGTGATGAAACCCTTGTAGATGGGGAAAACGGCATATGCACGGCACCTAATGGCAGAGGGAACAATTTTGTATCAACCCCTGGGTCGCAGGACTCCCAATATAGACCTAACTGTGCTCTACAGACCTTCGCCAGCCCCAAATCTAACACTCCGGAGCAGGGGAGAGCAGCTAAAGGGAAAGGGCCAAAACCAATCCGGGCTGGCAAAGGCAGTAGAGGTAGGGGGTTTGGAGCTGGAGCCAAGGAAGAGGTGACAGAGGTGTTCGGAAAATCAAGGGATCTGCAAACACTGTAAGGACTGGTGCAGGTGTAGGTGTGAGCCCACTGCGGAAGTGGGTGGCATCAAAAGGCGAGGTTAAATCTATTATCTATAGATTATATAACTTAGGAGATGCCTGCGCTTTGTCAAGTGTCACTACACAGTCTGCCCATTTAGAGTCAGTGGCAAATAACGTTACCAAGGCCTCTACTGTTGCTACTGTGGGTGCTGAAGTCCCTGTCACTCAGAGCTTCTCGCAGATTGAGCCTGAGGCTGGAGGTCAAGGCTCTTTACAAGGGTCAAAAACTAAGGAGACAGCCCAAGTAGAACGGTCCACGCCTACAAATACATTTACACCCACTACTCCCTTGGCCCCTCCTGTAATGCCCTCTGTCATCACTCCCTTAATATCGTCTCTCAAAGAGACAGGAATCGAGAGCGGTGTAAGTCATTTTCAGTATGAGGATGAAGAACCCTCGCTTTCCAGGATTATGCAGGCACTCGCAATTCAGAGGGCGGAAGCACAGAGTTATTACCAGCAGGCTAAGGCTGACAGTATCGAGATAAAGCAGGGTCTGTCAGAAGTAACCTTAAAGTCTCACATTTAACATCTGAGGTCTCTGACCTCGAACAATGGGTGGCAGCCGCCGAGGAGGTCAATACTCATACAGTAAATTTGGTAAAATCTCAAGATTCTCAAATGACAGCTATGCAACTTAAGATCAAAGACCTGCCAGCGATGTCAGAATCTAAAAATATTTGGAATCCCAGAAGGCAGGGAAGGATCTGATCCCCGTCAATCTGCAACAAAAGGCTTTCCCTGACCTAGCAGACTGGGACATGGGTACGAAGGTCCAACGTGCGTATAGACTGCCTCTATTTATTGCACAAAGCAGCCAAGCTAAACCTAATTTTGCTAGACCTATTCTTGTGTTTTTGGGCAACTTCTTGTTGCGTCAAGCAATTTTTATTAAGGCATGGCCGACAGCTCCTGTTAAAGTTGATTCTATGTCCATATTTGTGCATTCAGATTTATGCAAATCAACCATGGACAATCGCCCAAGATCCCAAGGTTTGGGATACCCGCATGGTAAGCACCAACAGAGTCCTTTGATTTTATGATGCACAGAGCCACATTCACAAAATATTTCCACTTGTGAGATAGACATGCATCAGAAAAACGTATAAAGTCTGCATATAAGTGCTGACAAGAATGCACAAAATGTGTATCTACTTATTTTTGCACATGCAGATACGAATTCCAAATTTGGAAATTTCAAACAAGAGGACAGAGTTCTTTGTAACTGTGACACTAAGGAGCATGAACTGTGACACTAATGAACGAGAAAGTTAATGTTCCTGAAGGAGTATCTAATAACGGTCATGGGATGAAGTAAATACTCACTGAGTTGAAATTTTGTGGCAATTTACAGGCATTTTTAATACCTTCTCTACATATCTTTGCACTACTAAACATACACCTTGCACAACCAGCCGCTAAGTGATGTTGAAAGAGTGAAACCAGCCGGGTAACATTCCATTTCCTTAATGTGATTTAAGAGAAGGAAGGTAATCACCTGGAAAGTTGTTTTCCAAGAGGCAAAAGTAAAACAAATGTTCAAATGTAAAAGTGAAATTTCACATTCATGCTAACTGAAGGCCTGCAGATTTCCCATGACGCTAATGGAGCAAGGATTCAAGAAAATGAAACTTGCTTAGAGCAATCCCTCACTAACAGTACTAATCAGTAAAAATAGTAAAGAAAATGAAATGAATATACACACAACATTTACATATGAGGAAAGAGCTTTACTCATGCTTAATTAATAAAGAATAGAATGCACCGCCACTAAAACCCGCTTTAAACTGGAACATGCTTTTGCGCATGTGCAAACCAGAATTACGTAGATAACAACGTGACTAACCCATTTGAGAGTGAAAACTCTCACGCATGCGCAGGAGTTACTAACATTAGGTCTTGAGGCACTGCATAAGTTCAAGTTCGGGCATTTATATAGCGCACTACTCACCCAGAGGGTCTCAAGGCGCTTGGGGAAGGGGTTCATTATTTGTCGAATAGCCAGGTTTTAAGTTCTTTTCTGAAGGAGATGTGGTTTTGAGTAAGGCGGAGGTGAGTGGGGACTGAGTTCCAGGTCTTGGCAGCCAGGAAGGAGAAGGATCTGCCACCCATGGTGGATTTTCGGATGCGCGGGACTGCGGCGAGGGCTTGATTGGACGATCTTAGTTGGCGGGTGGGTTTGTAGAAGGACAGTCGAGTGTTGAGGCATTCGGGTCCTAGATTGTAGAGGGCCTTTTGTGCGTGGGTGAGAAGATGGAACATAATTCTTTTGTTGATGGGAAGCCAGTGGAGGTCTTGGCGAGGGATGTCCAATATGAGTCTCGCTGATGGGTTTTGGATGCGTTGGAGTTTTTTCTGTAATTTTGCTGTGATTCCGGCGTATAGTGTGTTACCATAATCCAGTCGGCTCGTGACCAGTGCGTGGGTGACAGTCTTTCTTGTCTCGAGGGGGATCCAGCGGAAGATCTTTTTGAGAATGCGAAGTACGTTGAAGCAGGAGGATGAGACTGCGTTGACTTGTCTGGACATCGAGCGAGAGGAGTCTAGGATGAAGCCAAGGTTGCGTGAGTGATCTGTGGGTGTGGGTGCTGTGCCCAGAGCGGAAGGCCACCAAGAGTCATCCCAGGCAGAGGGGGAAGATCCTAGGATGAGCACCTCCATTTTGTCTGAGTTGAGTTTTAGGCGGCTATGTTTCATCCATTCGGCTACTTCTTTCATGCCTTCGTGAAGATTGGTTTTGGCGGTGTTAGGGTCTTTGGTGAGGGAAAGGATTAATTGGGTGTCGTCGGCATAGGAGATGATGTTGAGGTTGTGTTGGCGCGCGATGGATGCGAGTGGGCTCATGTAAACGTTGAAGAGGGTGGGACTGGGTGATGATCCTTGAGGTACTCCACAGATGACTTCAGTGGCCTCTGAGTTGAATGGGGGAAGTTGGACTCTTTGAGTTCTCCCGGCGAGGAACAAGATGATCCAGCCCAAGGCTTTTCCTTGTATGCCGATGTTGCTGAAGCGTTGTATAAGGGTGCTGTGGCAGACTGTGTCGAAAGCGGCGGAGAGGTCGAGTAGAATGAGGGCCGCTGTTTCTCCGTTATCCAGTAGTGTTTGGATGTCGTCTGTCGCTGCAATGAGGGCGGTTACGGTGCTGTGTTTGGCTCTAAACCCGGATTGAAATGGACTGAGGGAGTTGTTGGATTCAAGGAAGGCGGCGAGCTGGCTGTTGACGGCTTTCTCAATGACTTTGGCGGGGAAAGGGAGGAGGGATATGGGTCGGTAGTTTTTAAGTTCAGAGGGGTTTTAAGTTCATTGGAGTTTTAAGCTCAGGCAAGCATATGTCCACCATATGCTTGCCTGAGTTTAAAGAGAGCTGCTGCTGCTAACGCTTTTGCTTAAACAAACAGATAATGCCATGGGATAGAGTAGAAGTGGGTGGTGAACAGTGAAAATCACATATTTGAGAAATTAACATCTGTTTATGATTCCTTTATTAATAGTGTACGTTTGGGTCTAATGTAGCATGCAAGAGAAAAGGATGTCAATGAAAATGGAGGCAAGCTAATCCTGTGCAGTGGAATCATCATGTCACTGACAGACGGCCAAGAGTCAAGTACGGCAGCTGTGTGAAACCTCTTCTCAACTGTGAAACTGCATACAAGATGTATCTGATTTGCAACATTAAATATATGGGAAAGGAAATAAGACAGAATAATGAATGAGCTAAAGGGGAAGGGTTTGTTAGACAAAAGAGTAATCAAGTTTTTACATCATCAATATTTGCTACTTTTGATGGTGGGACATGCAGAAATAAAGACTACAACTAGAGTGACTAAAAGATTAGAAAGCGAGAGAGAACTTTTTGCAAGCAACGGTCGACAGTAGGGCAAGAGAGGGAGAGTGAGAGAGAGAGAGAGAGGCGAGATATGCTGCTGATAAGGCAAGAAGAGAACAGACTGGGAAGATTCACCTCTGAAAGACAACCTGATTAGATTAAAGATTCCGGAAGAATGTCGAGGAGTTGAGAGAGTGTAAGAGAGGGATGCGCCCTGGTGCGTCAGGTCTGTAGAGAAGTTTAGTAAGTATTGCCCTATCCTAAGCCTGTCCTACACTGTGTCTCCTGATTCTTAATCACTGGACCTCCACCAGTCCTTTGATCAGAGGGCTGGCTTTCCAGTTATCACCTTTGGGTAACTATTATTCAGTCTTAAAATATGCATATCTTTTGCAAATGAATGATTTATTATTATGCCTTTTCACTCTTCATCTATCCACTCTTAATGCATTGATTTGTTGAATGATTCTGTGAATTGAATGTATTGCTAAATATATTTTCTCTGCCATGAAAATTGATGGAGTTTGCACTGTGAATTTGCATTAAATGAGCGTTCATGTATGACTGCGATGTATGACTGAGATTTAGATAATATTCATTGAATCTTACTCTGAGTATCTGGTTATTTCACTAAGATCTGTACGTGAGTTAGTTAATTGTTTTTATCACCATCCCCTACTCAACTAATGGTAAAGGGGAAGAGAATAGGTAGTGGTGGTCCCTATGAGGGAAAGATACCGCAAAATCAATATCAGCTTATGTTGTACACCTTACCACAATTGTGTGTGAATGATTCTTTTACTAAGACTTGGTCGGGGGTGAAAGTATCTTAATGCACCCACTTTGGTTGGGGTTCTAAAGTAGCTCAATGCATATCGTACCCGGGCTGCAGCAACACGCATTGTCGTGTGTGCAGACTCTTGTCAGGAAGGGTCGCAAACTCCTCTTTAAAATATTGGGTCTACGGTACTGCTCAAATTAATGGATGATACTCATGGTTCTTAGAATATAACCGGATGTGGTTTGGCTCATTAATATATCTATAAATGGTCATAATTTCAGCAGTCCAGGGAAGTCTAAACTTACTGTCGTCACTCACGCCATTCCGCAGGGTGAGACCGACTGTCCGGTCCAAATTTATGTTTAGACTCTAGTATTTTTCTTAGAACGCAGCAGTATATGTTGGCCTGTGAAGTATCCATACCAGATAACATCAAGTCAATATTCCCATGTTGTCTTGAAAAAGTCTAAGAGTAGACAAAACACGTGTCGGCTAAATCTGTGCTGGGAATTTTTTGAGAATTTTTGAGAAAAACAATAAAGAGTTTATGAAAATCAACAGATGACGTCTTTAGACTGCTTACATGTTCCGTACACCTGTGGTCCCATTAGATTGTTCATGTGAACTCCTGCCAAGGATTACATTTGGAACCGAACCTTGTTCACTATTTATTCAATATTTGGATAATTATAGGTACTAATGCTATAACAGCTTTTTTCTTTGGTTTACTCAACTAATGGTCCATCGACCAAAGGAAGAGTGTTGTTCTGTGAAAATTAGTCATTAAATAAAATTTCTCAAGAATAAATTTGAGTCTACAGTGAGTTAACTGATCAAAGTGAATTACAAAGCTTGACCCCCAGTGAGACAGCCAGGAAACTTGCATGTGTATATGGGCCCAGTTTAATTTTTGTTGATTGTGAAGTGTTTATTCCTGGTCTTTTACTGGATCAGTTTTTCTGGTAGCAGAGCGATGGTTATTATTGATTAGTTTGGTGATTATTGATTATTAGTTATTGATTATTGATTATTGAATATATTTTTAACACTAAGAGTTAGCATCGCGTTCTATGTTGTCTGGAAGTACAGGTACAGAGATACCTGGGAATCCTGGGAACGGAATTTAGAAGAGTGTGGTAAGGAAATCACACTACAGAAGTTTGCTCGTCTGCTGTCATAATACCTAAAGGCTATGCAGGGCTGTAGGTGTTATATTAGGGACCATATCATATAAGAATAGAGTATGAGTGACAGCAGAGGTACTGCCTGTGAAACTTTGGCCATACCCAAAGGAGGGGTATCCCTAGAGGAGTAACAGGTCCTCCCCAAGCTTAAGTGAAGGGTAAATAGTGGTTTTTACTCGTGGCGACAGTATTTTCTCTTTGAAGCGAGTGAATAAGCTATCTTTGGTTTAGCGGAGCAGACAAACTAGCGCTATTTTTACGTTGTTACTAACAATAAATTAATAAAGAAAATTTACAAAAGACATTGTCATATTACCTTGTGAAGGGAGGGTCAGTAGCAAGAGTCATACTGACGTCACAGAGAGCCTCGCTGGTATTGGTTGAAACAGCAGGCATGAGAAAACTGCAGATTGTAAAGAGATTGTAAAGGGAGGGTCAGTAGCAGGAGTCAAACTGACTTCACAAAGAGTCGCGCTGGCATGGTCAGACGAGTTGGTGTGTTGTAAGCTCTGATAGGTTAATATACAAGAACCATGCTGACATTGGTTGTGGAAAAGAATACCTATTGAAACATAATGGAAGTGTTGGTATGAGTCGAGCTGGTATAGGACGAGTGGCAACAAACAGGATACATGAAAATGATACAAGAAGGATACAAGATACAAGAAGAGTTTTAGGGATTTTACTGACTAAATTAGACAGTTACAGGTATTGGAAGAATGAAGCTGATGAATAAGATCAAGAATTTCTTTAGGAAGGACAAGCGTATAGTAACTAGGGAGGGAATTCTTATGCCTCCTCCGAATATGCCTGCTTCCTAGATGATAATCGAAAGTGGATATACATGTGTGTGGTTGGAAAATTGGGTGGAATATACGAAATGTGATGATGTTCTAGCTTTTCCAGAACATGGTACATTTAATGTGAGGATTCTTCAGAATTTGAGAAACAGGATGAATTCATTAAAACCAAATTCAAGGTTAACACAGTATGAGGCTTTGGAGTAATGGGAAGTTGATTTGAACGAGAGAAATACAGAGGAGGGAGAAGATTTAATAGAGGTTTTTTACCCAGATACCCATTTGACACCTGAGGAGATCAAATGAAAAGATGGAGAAGGACTGTAGTAACGGAGGGTTTATATCCAGTGTTAAGGGCTGAAGATCAAGAAGGGAGTAAATGTAAGTAAAAAATACAACACATAGGTGTGTCAGGAATAGGGTGCGTTAAATCTGATGATGAATTGTTAGAAGATATTCTAGTCAAAAGACCTCCACATTATCAAGAAAGCATTAGAGATACAACTCCAAATGCCCCTATGATGGGAACACCATTGGTTCCACAAGTTCTATATGATCCAACAGTCATCCGAGCATCACAAGCAAAAGAAAGGGATGCATTGAATAAAACAAAATAAGAGATATTTCAGAAAATAAATTAGTTAGGTCTAAATGCTGAAGCATTGACTGCGCCAGTAACTATTGGTCCTGTTATTCCATTGTATGGTGACAAATGAGGTACACTAAAACCGCAAAATGTAGAAATCTCACAGAATGGAGTTAGAAACGAGATAGTGATGTTAGAAGATCAAACTAGTGAGAGTGATTAGAATGTCTTATTATTAGATCTCCCAAATCTTGAGACTGCGACCGATACCCCAAAGAGAATTTCACCCATAGATGCAAGGAGGAAAGTAACAATGGTTACCCCTGTGGCAGGAAATTATAGTGGATTTTCACCAGAAGTTCTAGAAGAATGGGCAAAAGGATTAAAAAAGCAGAAATCTCAACCAAAATCTATAGATGTAAGCAAATTGAGAGTGGATTTGGAGGAAATAATTATTGGTACAATAAATCCAGACAGATTAGGTTCATATGGAGATGAAGAGTTGTTGTTTTTGTGCAAAAGTATAACTTGGAGAACAAAGAATCTTCATGAGAAGTAAATGGAAGCAGCTATAGAATTTGGAATAGATGTGGAAAAATCTAAAATATTTCAAAAACCTAATAGATCAGAATTTACTGAGCAGGACTTAGAAAGTGTGAATGCATCAGGAAGGAGATTGCAAATAAAGGAACTGATACACATTTTAAAGAAATGAGGAGATGTAGATTGATGGAGAAGTAGATGGACAAAAAAGAGAGATAAAGCAGCTACAAAGTAAGCATTAACATTCCCGTTGAGAGAAGTAGAAAAGGTTGAAAGGATGTGTCCGATGAGGGAAGTTCCTGGTGGTGGATATATTCATGTTCCCTGGAGTAGACAGGATATTTTGTCTTTTATGAATGACTAGCAGCCTGTCCTGACTTTGTCCGGGTATGAATTGCTGCCGGCCAAGTTAGGAACTTTACTACTACTAAATTGAGAAAATCCTAATTTTAAGACTTACGGTATTCACAGAAGGCATTTAGGCGTCCTAAAGTTAGTAGTCCTAACTTTACTACTACTAAATTGATAAAAATCGTAATGTTAGGACTTTCGGTTTTCACAGAAGGCATTTAGGAGTCCTAAAGTTAGGAGTCCTAACTTTACTACTACTAAAATGAGAAAAATCCTAATTTTAAGACTTTCGGTATTCACAGAAGGCATTTAGGAGTCCTAAAGTTAGGAGTCCTAACTTCTGTGAATACCGAAATGAGTAAGTTCATTCTGTGAATACCAAAAGTAGTAAGTGCATTCTGTGAATGCCAAAAGTAGTAAGTTCATTCTGTGAATACCAAAAGTAGTAAGTGCAATCTGTGAATACCAAAACAGTAGTAAGTTTAGGATTGAGTCTTAAGTTCATTCTGTGAATCGGGCCCATTGTTTTGTAGGGTTTCGTTTTGATAGCATTTCTTAACTGTGACAGGCCTGTGAAATGCTCCGATTCACAGTGCACTGCTGATGCACTTAAGAGTGCGCGTTCAGTAGTGTGTGATCTCGAGTTTCCCTACTTTATTTTTCCTTGCAATATTATATAGCGCGAACTCGACAACATGCATGAGCACAATTTACATTACAGAAGGACACATTCATTTGTGGTAGGCACGGGGAGACAAAGCGATTTGCCTGGAAGCACAGGATGTTGAGCTGAGGCCGACATTTGAACGAATCTCCCCAGCTCTAAAGTTCGCAATTCAGAACTTGTGGCGGGAGGTGTGTCTAAAAGTGTATGTCGGTGCTGGCCATCAATGAGAGACCTGCGCATTTTTCAAATGGGTGGTGAAAAAATATAGTATGTTGCTGGAGATGTGGGCCGCTGTGCCACCAATGTACTTACCGGGGAGGGTAAACACCCATTATTCTGCAACTTTCTTTCCGCATACCATCACTCCGCATACTTTCATCACGAAAGTACCATGACTCCACAATGCCATTATAACGCATGGTATTACATTTTATATGCTTTTACTACGCATATATTTACAACGAAATTCATTGTAAATGCATGAATGGTAAAAGCATGTTTTTTATGTTTGGATAAGGTAAGTATGGGTATAGGGGTATATGTTTTGGGGTACTGAGGTATATGTTTTGGGGTGTTTGGGTATTTTAAGGGTTCAGATATAGTATTGGGTTATGGGGTACAGTGGTAGCTTTAGGGTTTAGGGATAGGTATGGGTTTTGGGGTACAGGGGTATTTTTAGGGTTCAGGATAGGTTTGGGTTTTGGGGTATAGGGGTATTTTTAGGGTTCAGGGGTAGGTTTCGGTTTTGGGGTACAGGGGTATTTTAAGGTTTCAGGGCTAGGTTTGGGTTTTGGGGTACAGGGGTATTTTTAGGGTTCAGGACTAGGTTTGGGCTTTGGGGTACAGGGATATTTTAGGGTTCAGGGGTAGGTTTGGGTTTTGGGGTACAGGGTTATTTTTAGGGTTCAGGGCTAGGTTTGGGTTTTGGGGTACAGGGGTATTTTTAGGGTTCAGGACTAGGTTTGGGTTTTGGGGTACAGGGGTGTTTTAGGGTTCAGGGGTAGATTTGGGTTTTGGGGTACAGGGTTATTTTTAGGGTTCAGGGCTAGGTTTGGGTTTGGGGTACAGGGGTATTTTTAGGGGTACAGGGGTAGGTTTGGGTTTTGGGGTACAGGGGTATTTTAAGAGTTTAGTGCTAGGTTTGGGTTTTGGGGTACAGCGGTATTTTAGGTTTCAGGGGTAGGTTTGGGTTTTGGGGTACAGTGGTATTTTTAGGGTTCAGGGCTAGGTTTGGGTTTTGGAGTACAGGGGTATTTTTAGGGTTCAGGGCTAGGTTTGGGTTTTGGGGTACAGGGGTATTTTTAGGGTTTAGGGATAGGTTTGGGTTTTGGGGTACAGGGTATATTTAAAGGGTTAAGATGGGTTAGTGTTTAAGGGTGTTGGGGTATTTTAAGGAGTAAGGGTGGGTTATGATTATGGGGTGCAGGGGTATTTAAAGGGAGCACGGTGGGATTAGCACACGATACGAGACATGGTATGAAGGGCGGAACGTACCACCAGCCCCCAGTGTTTGTCACGCCCCAGCACACGCCCACAGCACAACGCAGACACGCCCACAAGGGACTACTTTGCTGGCATGGTTCTTTTACCTTTTAAATGTATATGGTGGGCGTCTGCATAGACTATGTCCTTCTGCTGCAACTGCCCTTTCCAACGCTGTATTGTGTGTTGTGATTGGTGCTGTGGTTCCTGAGATTACCCGTCTCAAAGATTTGGGCTCTCTCTTTATTATATTAGTATAGATATAGTTTTCCCTAGATTGAGAGAAAAAAAATTTGAATGGGACAAGCAGGTAGTGAGATTGGCAAAGGTTTCAAAGGCTTTGTTGAAAGATTTGGATGGCCTGTTTGATATAGTGGTACGAACAAGTTTGTGGACAGAGTGTAAGATTACAGTTGATTGGTCAACTGAAGAATATCCTATAGACGCAAAGACAGGTGCGCTGTCAGAGGAAGTAATGAAGAAATATAACCAGGTGCTTATCTTTCTGAAAGGGAAAATTCCCCCTAAAGAAAAAGATTGGGTTAAGATAGACAGAACAACTCAAGACCCCAAGGAGGCAGTGCATGCATACTACGAGAGGTTGCTACAGGTGTTTAAATAGTATAGTGGATTTGAGAACATTGGTGATAAACATATGGGACATTTTGTCTGTAGGTTTGTGTATTGATTAAGACCAGAAATTAGGCAGATGATTCAGCAGCATATGCTTTGCTGGCCAAGTAAGCCGATTGACGACATTCTGAAGTATGCAAAGTAATGTAGTGATGACATTGATGCAAAGCACAAATGGTTAAAAGAGAAAATGATGTGGGCACAAGTGAAGTTAGCAGAACACCAGGAGGCAGCTTCTGGTTCTCAAAATGATAACCAGATGAATGGGCAAAATCAGAATAGTCAGGTATCAAATGGAAATAAGGGAAAAGGACGAATGAGTAGAGATGAAGCGAAAAAGAAATATCCTTGTCATGGATGTGGTAAACTTGGACATTTGAAGAATGAGTGTAGAAATATTCAACAGAATAATGGGTTAAATCAAATTGTAAATCCGCAGATGCAGAGTAAGGTGGTTGTGAACCAACAACAACAGCAACAGGTAGTTTCTCCTCAGTTGCAGGTGCCACAAGCCCCTATGCCCATCAATGTGAGCGCTCAGGTGCAGAGATACAGTGTGAACACCGGATTTCGTGGAGAAATTGGTAAGAATACACAGATGGTTCAACAATATTGGATGCAAAGTAATGAGAGTGATTCAGAAATGCCCCAATGACGGTGCCTGAGGGAGGAGGAAGGGTGCGTGCTTGGCGCATCCTTGGCGGTAGATCAGTCAGGTCCATTCGTTGATGGAAAGGTTGAAGGAAATTACATCACTTTTCTAGTGAATACTGGTGCTACCTGTTCTACTGTGAGAGCAGAAGAAATTACAAACCTATCCCTCTCAGGAGAAACTATCCAAGTTGTAGGAGTCTCAAACAAGAAAATAAGGACCCCAGTCACAAAACCAATAGAAGTTAATATTGGACATTTCAGAGACATGCATCAGTTTGTAGTATGCGACTCAATTCTAGTGAATTTGTTAGGTAGGGACTTATTGTATATTATGAACTGTACCATCTTCTGCAAATGCCTGATGAAGACGTAGCTTTCAAAATGATATTAGCAAAACAGGTAACAGAAGTGGATGAGATGTTTTCACTTCTTACTGAAAGCGATTTGCCTGATGAATTGAAAACCACAGTGATGTCAGATGTGCTAGGTCTTACCGGAAAAGAAATTGGTCTAATGGCAAAGAAAGACCCAGTTAAAATTGTGGTAAAGAAAGGTGCGCTATGTCCAAACACACCACAATACAGAATGAGTCCTGAAGTAAAGGCAGGAGTTGCCCCAGTAATTGATCAAATGATTGAACAGGGTATTCTAAAAGAAATATTGAGCAGTCCTTGTAATTTGCCAATCATGGGACTTAAAAAGCCTAGTTGAAAATATAGAATAGTGCAGAATTTTTTTTTTCTAAGTCTTTTTTTATTAACTTTGCTCAATGACTCATATAATACAGGGCAGTTTTAAGATAGGTATGAGTATATGTTCCTTTTTTGTAAGTGTATTGGTTCAAGGCTAAATCCTTTTCTCTTAGTTGCAAACACCATTCAAATGTAAGGGATTTGTTACAATTTCATTAAGGTTTTCCAAGAAATTCCTTTATTGATTCCATATTAGACACAGACAGTCGACACGTGTTTCGCCTTTTTGGCGAATAACGCCAGGGCTTTTTCAAGGCTATTTCAACTTTGTTTAGACATTCCTCACAGTTCTTCAAATTTTGTCAGTTTACAGAGATAACAGGGTGGTTTCCCACATACAGTTCTGTGTTGTTGCTCCAGATGAGTGCAAAGGCTTTGTTGATTCCACCGATAAAACAGCTCCCTGCAGGACTTCAGAGCGCTGTGTCCTGAGGCGCGGAGACACTCGAGGCGCTACTAATAGATGAGACTCAATAAAGGAATTTTTGGGAAAACCTTAATGAAATTGTAAAGAATCCCTTACATTTGAATGGTGTTTGCAACTAAGAGAAAAGGATTTAGCCTTCAACCAATACACTTACAAAAAAGGAACATATATTCATACATATCTTAAAACTGCCCTGTATTGTATGAGTCATTGCCTCACCTCTATAAAAATTGTGAAAAAAGATATAGGCGGTAATCCTTGGCCCTCTTGCTACTATTGAAACAATACAGGGCGGTGGTCAATTGGCATGTAAATGGATAGCATTACAATGTAGATTCCTCGGCATACAGGGTAGTATAATAGACCGGTAACAATTATCCCTCATGCCCAACCCCACCCCTCATGGCTCGGTACTTCCGCCAAGGACACCAGACCCTCTTCCATTTCCTCGCACAACCCCTGGTCTTGTAGATCATTTACTCCACCCTCTGGCTGCAAGCCAAGTCCTGCAGCCACTGCTCCCATTGTGGGGGCGCCTGTGCCCCCCAGCAACTGGCTATATTTCATTTTGCCACCCCAGCCGCTGTGGCCAACCAGAGCTCATCATACCTGGACCAGTCCGTGGGTCCTTTAATCATAAGTAATAGCCACCTGGGTTCCATCGGGACCGGCGATCACACTACTGTCGCCATGGTGTGTTCTACTTTGGTCCAGAAAGGCAAGAAAAGTGCAGGATTTGAGGAACATGTATAAAATTGTAGTACCTTGTTGTCCAGTAGTACCAAACCCAGCAGTGATTATTTATCGGATACCATGGGATGCTCATTGGTACACTGTGATTGATTTGTACCAAGCCTTCTTTTCAATTCCATTGCATCTGAATAGCCAAAATTTGTTTGCATTCCGGTCCGGAGAGCCTGTTTTGGCATGGTGCCGAGTTCCTCAAGGGTGCACAGTGAGTCCATCGATTTTCAATCAGTTTCTGAAAAAATGTTTGGAGACTTTGGTTATGACTGGAAATTTGGTCTTGATTTCAGTACCTTGATGAGCTATTGGTGGCATCAAAGACACAAGAAGCTTGTGTCATGGACACAATAGCTTTACTGAACCATTTAGCAGAAGGAGGAGACAAGGTGTCACCAGAAAAATTACAGTTTTGCCAACAAGAAGTTCAATATTTAGGACACAAGATAGGAGTCAGAAAAGTGACGCCAGAAAAAATAAAAGTGATTCGACAAATGAGTCTGCCTAAAACCAAGAAAGAAGTGCGAATGTTTTTAGGAGTGGTTGGATACTGTCGCTAATGGATCTCACTGCTTGCAAAACTTTTAATAAGGTTGACATGAAAAGATGTAATGGATCCAATTGAAAGGGATGATGAAAGTGAAGGCGCATTCATAAAGTTGAGAAGTTGGTTGTGTCAAGCGCCAGCATTGGGAATGCCAGATTATACAAAAGAGTTTGCTTTGTTTTGTTGTTGGGGAAAATCGTGCGCTTTCAGTGTTAGCAGAGAGACACGGATTGTCTCGACGTCCAGTAGCATACTTTTCTGCCACTCCAGATCCAGTGGCTGTGGCATTACCTGGCTTAAAGCAGTAGCTGCTTCTTTTGTGAGTCTGGAAAGGAGAGTGTACTAACTGTTATGGGACATCCTATAAAGGTGTATGTGCCACATTCTGTCAAGATCTTTTTACCAAGGACTTGCACTCAACATTTGACCCCTAGTCAGCTGACTAAGTATGAAAGAGTAATATTGGGTGCTGAGAATGTAAGTGTGACAAAAAGCACCATGATGAATCCAGCAACCTTGTTGCCTGATTCATATTGTGAAGAAGTGAAAGAAGAAGTTGATGGAAGAGGTGTGGCTAGGGCGACTGAAGCTGGAATCTGGGGATCACGGTTCGATCCCCGGCTCCAGCGCAGGTTAGCCCAGCACCATGTGACTCTGGGCAATAGCTTGCTTAATCTTCCCGACGGCCCCCAGCGCCTAGAGACCCTTACGGGTGATTGTGCGCTTTACAAATGTGGATTATTATTATTATTATTATTATTATTATTATTATTATTATTATTATTATTATTATTATTATTATCATGATTGTTTGAATGTGACAGAAATGTGCACTAAACCCAGACCTGATCTCCTTGCTGTTCCTTTAGAAGAGTCAGACTTTGTATTGTTTATTGATGGGTCATGCTTGAGAAGGGAGAATGGAGAATTGATGTCTGCTTATTCTTTATATACTGTGTTAGGCATCATAGAAGCTTCCTGTCTAAGAGGAGTCACGTCTGAACAAATAGCTGAATTGTTCGCTTTAACTAATGCATGGAAAATTGGGAGGAAATTGAGAGTAACCATATTTACGGATAGTCAATATGGTTTTGGGGTTGTGCATGACTTTGGCCAATTGTGGCAACAGAGGGGAGTTCGGACTTCTTCAGGATCTCCCATCAGAAATGGCAAAGATGTTAAAGAACTATCGGAAGCATTGCAATTGCCAAATAAAATTGCAGTGGTCAAATGTGCCGCACATAAGTCAGGAAATGATTATGTGACTCTGGGTAATCAGTACGCTGACTAAGTTGCACAATTTGTGCTCAAAATACAATGTCTTTGAACAGAGGGATGGAAAAAGAAGTTTCCAATTGCCAAATAATGTTTTTCTCTGTTTTTGAAACATGGGACGAAGTTAGACAGTTACAGGATGAGGCAGACGCAAAAGAGAAGGAAAACTAGATATAATCAGGTTGCACAAGAAGAGTGGACAATGAAGTATGGGTGTGTCCAGATGGTAGACCAATAATACCAGATAGTCTGTTGTCACAAATGGCTATGGTACATCGTGGAACTACACACATTGGGAGGGACACCATGATTAGACATTTCAGGCAAACATGGTATAATCCTAAGTTTAGGGTAGTTGCAGAGTCTCTGCCAGAGATGTTTGACCTGCCAACAGCAAAACCCAGGTAGGAAGACAGTTGTCAGTTGGGGAAATATTGGAGGCCCATTCACAAGATTGCAACTTGACTTCATTGAGTTGCCACAGCACAACGGTTTGAAGTATATCCTTGTCATTGTATATCTGTTTTCTCGATGGGTAGAAGCCTATCCCATGAGAAGGAATGACAGTCTCACAGTTGCCAAATTGCTGTTGAGAGTGCTCCTTCCAAGATTTGGATTTCCAGTCCCTTTGGGATCAGATAGTGGACCTCATTTTAATAATGAGATAATCAAATTGATTTGTACAGCTTTCAAAATTGAGCAGAAATTACATTTTGCCTATCAACCAGAAGCTTCTGGAGCAACTCAATGGCACAATAAAATCCAGGTTAGGGAAAGTGTGAGCATCCACTTCACTGAAATGGCCTGATGCTTTGCTCCTTGTATTGATGACAGAAAAACAGTGCCAAATTCTGGCAATCAGTGATTAGATTACAGAGGCCTTACCATCCTAGTATTGACTCTAACATCAAAGAAGCGGTTTGGAATTAATATCGATTTAATTACTTCAATGGCTCATTAAAAAAATTAGATAATACTCTTACTCACCAGGGTAACGTTAGCATTAGCAGTCCAAAAGAAGAAGCAACTACTCTACATTGTCCCTGTAAAGAGAACATTAGCAGCTTGTGGTCGATGCAGGGGGAAAAAGATTTATCAAACCAAAACTGCTCACCCATTGCAGCAGAAGAGTATAACAGCCCTGCGGCTCTAGCCATAAAGAAGCAAATAGCTAAAGGCAGATGGGCAGGAGCTCCCTGTCCCAATGGCATTCCACCAATACTGTTCAAGCAGGACCCTGAGTTCGGGAGTAACGCACTGGTTTCAGTTTTCAGACATGCTTTAAGAACTCCTTTACTTCCATAATTATGGAGAGGCTCAATTATCAGCCCTATATATAAACAAGGTTAGAGATCTATTCCAAACAACTACCGGCTGATAGCCCTTATAGACACTGAGGCTAAATATTAGGCAGGGATCATCTTGGAAGAAATAGCCAACTGGGCCTTAGAGAATAAAATTATCCCCACAACACAAACAGGATTCCACCAAGGCCAAGGAACAACAACTGACATCATGGCCTTGACCATGCTAATGGACGCTGCAAAAGAGGGCAAGCACCCCCTGTATCTGTCCTTCATTGATTACACAGCATTGTTTGACCACGTTGACAGCACTAAGCTCTGGAACAAGTTGGCTAGTTGGGGGATACCAACTTCTCTTTTAGACCAACTTAGGCACTTGTACACCAACACGTGGATCAGAATAAAACTAGGAGGCGGAACACACATTTCTAGCAGAATTACTACAACTAAGGGCCTAAAACAAGGGTGCGTCCTAGCCCCACTGCTATTTTACCTTTTCTTAGCAGACTTACCGGGTGAATTGGATAGCAGCTCATTACATGCCCCACAGTTAGGAGGTATGACACTGACAAACTTGTTATACGCTGATGATCTAGTCCTGATCAGTCAGACCCCAATTGGTCTTCAACATCTCCTGGACGTTACCAGCAACTTTTCTCAATGGAACGCTTTAAAAATAAATCTTACTAAAACCAAAACTATGACAGTAAACTACCATAAGAAGACAAGTCTAAGCTGGTATTTTGACAGGAAACACCTACACCAAGTAAAACGCTACAAGTACCTGGGGTTACTCTTAGATCAAAACAACTCCTTCAAGCCGCAGCTGGAATCCTTGCGAAGGAAGGGTGCTATGACCTATCTGGCACTTAAACCCTTGAAAAAGATGTTGCTGGACCTGTCATTAGAGTCCTGCAAGCCAAAATGCAGCCCACAATCACCTACGGCAGTGAACCAATGAGAGGAAGAGACGCTGCAACTTTAAACACCATAATAACAACCTCTTACCGAGCAATATTTCAGCTCCCTAAATACATTTCTCCAGCCCAAATACGGCTGGAATTGGGGCTACAAAATCAAGCGGCAGAGAGAATGCGAGCCTATGCAAAATGCTGGCATAAAATCAGAGCTGCGGAAAAGGGTTCCCTAAACAACCATCTTTGGGTAGAATTAACAAGCACAGGGAAATCACCAGCTAACAAATACCTCTTGGATTCCATCCAAGCTCTGGGTCTAACAAACCTTTGTAATACCTCAACGGCTCATTGTGTGTTAAAAAAACTAGTCACAAAGTCAACAAGACTTAAATCTACTGCAGAGGACAAGGAAGCACTATCAAAACGAGCTCATGGCAGGGTTGTGCTCAATAATTACGAAGCTGGTAAACCTCAACCTTACATAAATACAGGAATAAAGATAACAACTAAAGAAAACATTTTGAAGCTTCGCCTGGGAGTTAATTCAATGAATCCATTTTTACCCCCTTGGGAAAGTAGAGGAGGAGATCAGCTATGTAGGCTAAGTGCTCTTGGAGTCGAGAACCTCATCCATATCATTTGTATCTGCGACAAACTAAGAGATATAGGGAAAACTTTATTAAAGCCATTTTTCAACCTGCATGGCATCAGGTCTTGCTGGCCGGTGGTAATCCTGTGCTTCAACTCAACTTTAACACAGCTGAATTGCTGCCTTACAAAATTCCTTGATCTCACTGAACAGAGACTGAAAAACATATCTGTAATTACCTCGGCCTAAATTAAACTAGTCAGCGAGGTAAGCTAACCTTAATAACTTAAGCCTAGCATTAGGACCACTCCAGCAGTGATACCTTGATGCTGCTTTTGTTGCCTCGAATAATCAGAGTGGTAAGGGAACTCCATGGAGAAAGACATTAACATACTGCATAAAAACTCTCGACAATGGAACCTGTGGGCGAACTGCTCAATAATATAACCTCTATGAGACAGACTTTTATCCTGATAAGAATATTAATTACATTTTGTACAGATTAATGTAAGATACAGACTGAATCATTTTAAAGTTGATTAATTTTTCTATTGCAACAGTGAATTATTTTAGTAACTGGTCAAATGTTTACAATAATGGATATTGATTTTAAGGATTATTTAATGTATGCAACGGTTTTAATTAATCATGCATAATAAAAATTACTTACCTACTTACCTTGTATTGATGAGCCTTAGAAGCATTCCTGACCGAAGAACAGGATTAAGTCCACATGAGATCCTCATGGGAAGAGAAATGAGACAAGCATTTGCACCTGGAAACAAATTGATGAATATAACTGATGATCTAGTGTTGGACTGTTGTAAAGGACTAGCTGATCTGGTACGTTCTTTGTCTTACCTGGTTGGAGAAGATGCTACCATAGCATAGCTGAACCAAGCTCATGATTTGTGTCCAGGAGACTGGGTGGTGGTGAAGATGCACAGGAGGAAACTGTGTTTGAAACCCAGGTGGAAAGGACCACATCACATCATATTGGTTATGACAACAGCAGTGAAGTGTGCTGGCTTGCCAAATTGGATCCATACCAGTCATACCCAGAACGTCCCAAGTCTACCTAAATGACAAGAGCAGCAACTGGTAGAACAAAGAAAAGAACCAGATGCTAAAAGTTGTGAAGTCAAAGAAATCAAAGAAACAGACTCTGAAGAACGCATTGACAATGAAGAACCAAGTACAAGTCAAGTAGAGTGAGCACCAGTTACTGGGGCTGAAGAAACTGCTATAGAGGCTGAGAAAGAGCCAGAGCTTGAAAGACCAGAACAAAGTGAGCAAAGAATAGAAGAATCAACTACCGAAAATCCAGATCAAGCTCAGTCAGAAGAAGAAAAGAAAAGACCAGTGGGTCCAGAACAAATACAAACAACAGAAGAAGAAAAGGCAGAGAAACCAGAACAAGTCCAACCAAAAGAAAGAGAAAATACAAGGAGAATCGAAATAGGTGAAGAAAGTGAAAATGCAGTACAGACAAAAAGGGTTAAAAAGGTAGATCACTGGCCGAGTGGAGTAAAAAGACAGAGATAGTTTCTAAGAAGAAAAACAGGGAAAGAATTAAAACAAGTAAATGAGGTGTCAAGTCTAGTTGAGCAGGAACAATCAAGAAGAAGATCATCAAGGTTGTCAAAAAGAGGGAGGATTCCAAGTACTAAATGTAAGGCTCCAGAGTAGACCTACATCATCCTTGAAGATTTTGAAAATCTTTATCTAATTGGAGAACCAGAAAGTGACACTATTAAGGATCTGATGAAAGGGAATTGAGACCAGTGGTGGATTTATTGAGAAAAATGATCAAACAAGGGGAAGAAAAGATCTAAAGAAAAAGGGCTAACTAAAGCTGAAAGCTTTTGAAGTAAGGGATCACAAAAAGATTTTTACATTTTTACACTTTTTTAGAGAGAAAATAAATTTTAGAAATAATTGTTAACTGTTGTAATACCTGTTCTAATGGTAACTAATAATCAAAATAACATAAATACTAGTGAAAGAATAAATGCAGTCAATAAGAAAACTACTACTACAGATTTAGAACAAATGGATAAGAATGTGTATTATCATGACAAATCCAATAGCGATTCATCATTGAATGTATTTACCAAATTCCTTCATTAATATGTTGATCCGATGGATGTGAGTGACTGTTATGTCTGCATGAAACTACGTATTTCTGTCTGAGAAGGTGTAACATATCACCACCTTCCATTAACCTATGGAGTGTCCTGTTATGTTGTGTCTAGTTTGTTCTATGTTTCCGGCACATTGCAATACTACTATTCTAATATGGATTTAGTCTTTTCAGAAATGCCTACTCGTAGAAACTTGAATCCAGTGCTTAGTAGTAAAGATGCAAAGTTTATGGGTGAATTTTTCCTAACAAAGAATCCCATAGCTATAACACATGCTCATAGAAATAACTTAATATGTCTTTTGCGTGATGAAGAGAAAGATTTTCCAAATTTAGTAGAGGAAAGAAGACATCATTTCCAAAGAAAGGCTGTTGAGCAGAAGTCACATGTACAGCCATGGGCTACTCAGGAGGGTACTATAAGAAAGGTGAGACTCATGCTGCAATGTCCCTAGACTTTTCAAAATTGGGGAAAATCTGTCTACATAGACTAAAAATATAACCGTTTTTTAATTGGTGCTAGTGAATGTGAACATACCTTCCTGATAATGGGGGGATGGGGCCTGAAAGGAGGTACTGATCCTGTTTTCCAAGGTATTTATTACGTGTGCGGTAAAAATGCCTATTACTGGTTGCCTGCACGATGGTATAGTGGTTGTTATTTTGGCATTGTATTCCCAAAGGTATATCACATAACTAAGAACAATGACATGGATGTAATAAGTAAAGTACTAAAAAGAAATAAAAGAGCATGTTTTTCAGAAATAGTAGGTAACATATTTGGTGCACTGATACCGTCAGTTGGAGTTGTATTGAACTTACATAAGATATGTCAATTATCAACAGTAGTTGATCGTTTATCAACAGATACTGCTGCAGGGTTCTTAATGATTAATACTAAAATGATTGCAATCAGATCTATGGTTTAACAAAATAGACTTGCTCTTGATATTTCATTAGCAAAAGAGGGTGGAGTCTGTGGTATGTTAAAAGTTCAACACTGCTGTATATATATCCCTGAAAAAAGTAAAGGTATTGAGGGATATATCAAGAATATTACAAAGATTCATAAAGACTTGACCCAACTGGACGTTGACGGTCTTTGGGAAAGACTGAGTAAAAGTATTTCCAATATAGGTAGCTGTTTTTCCACTTTTGGGAATTGCTTATTAGGGAAAATATTAATTCCTGCAATTTCAATAGCATTAGTAATTTTGATGATAATAATGACCTATAAGTGTTGCAAGGGAAAATTGAGAACTGAATCAATGATTGAAACCAAGAATACAAGGATGGAAAGAAATAAAATAAGGGAAGAAATAGAATTAGAGGAAATTAAAGAAAATGTATGTGGAAAAATGAAAGAGCAGAACATGAAAGAGAAAAGTAAAGAATATGTAGAGAACAACATAAATACCAAGAATAAAAAATAAGTTGGCTCTTGGTAATGATGGGTATTTTATGATGGCTCTAAAAGGGGGGATTGATGGAGTAAGGATTCAAGACAATTGCTCGGAGTAATCCCTCATTAACAGTACTAATCAGTAAAAATATTTAAAAAAACAAAATTAATATGCACACAATATTTACACATGGGGAAAGAGCTTTACACATACTTAATTAATAAGGAAGAGAATGCAAAGCGACTAAAACCCGCTTCAAATTGGAAAATGCGTTTGCGCATGTGCAAACCCGAATTACGTACATAACAACATGACTAACCCGTTTTAGAGGGAAAACTCTCACGTATGCGCAGGAGTTACTAACATTAGGTCTTGAGGCACTACATGTCTGGCATATGCTTGCCTGAATTTAAAGACAGCTCTTGCTGCTAATGCTTTTGCTTAAAGAAACAGATAATAACATGGGATAGAGTAGAAGTGGGTGGTGAACAGTGAAAATCACATATTTGAGAAATTAACATCTGTTTATGATTTCTTCATTAATAGTGCACATTTGCAAGAGAAATAGATGGCGACAAAAATGGAGGCAAGGTAAGACTGTGCAGTGGAATCATAATTTTACTGACTGCCAAGAGTCAAGGACGACAGCTGTGTGAAACCTCTTTTCTGCTGTGAACCTGAATACAAGATGTATCTGATTTCCAACATTAAATATATGGGAAAGGAAATAAGACAGAATAATGAAAGAGCTAAAGGGGAAGGGGTTGTTACACAAAAGAGTTTATTAAGAAATTAAACATGTCAGCATGAGGTGATGACATCTCCCCTACCCCTGGCCAATTAAGTTCGTACATCATTAATATTTGCAACTTTTGAGGGTGGGACATGCAGAAATAAAGACTATAACTCGAGTGACTAAAAGATTGAAAAGAGAGAGAGAACTTTTTGCAAGCAAGGGTAAACATTATGGCAAGAGTGAGATAGAGAGAGAGAGAGAGAGGTGAGAGCTACTGCTGATAAGCAAAGAAGAGAACACAATGGGAAGAGTCACCTCTGAAAGACAACCTAATTAGATTGAAGATTACGGAAGAATATCTAGGAGGGAGAGAGTGAAAGAGAGAGATGCACCCTGTTGCGTCGCTCTGTAAAGAAGTTTAGTAAGTATTGTCATGTCCTAACACTGTCCTATAGTCTTTGTCCCCTGATTCTTAATCAGGGTACCTTCACCAGACCTTTGGCCAGAGGGCTGGTTTTCCATTTATCACCCTTGGGTAACTATTATTCTGTCTTAAAATGTGCATATCTTTGCAAATTAATGCTTTATTATGCCTATTTTCTCTTCATCTATCCACTCCTAATGCATTGATTTGTTGAATGATTCTGTGAATTAATGTATTGCTAAATTAATTTTCTCTCCCATGAAAGTTGATGGAATTTGTACTGTGAATTTGTACTAAATGAATGATCATTTATGACTGATATTTAGATAGAATTCATTGAATCTTACCCAGAGTCTGTGGTTATTTCAAAAAGATCTGTAAGTTAGTTAGTTAAGTGTTAATATCACCATCAACTATTCAACTAATGGTCCATCAACCAAAAGAATAGTGTTGATCTATGAAAATTAGTTAGATATTGAATAACATTTCTCAAAAATAAATTTGAGTCTACAGTGAGTTAACTAATCAAGATCAAAGTGAATTACAAATCTTGACCCCCAGCTAGACAGACAGGATACTTGAATTTGGGCCCAGTTGAATTTTTGTTGATTGTTAAGTGTTTATCCCTGGCCTTTCGCTCGATCAATGCGAGCATTCCACACTCATATGGTTAGGGAATACAGGTGTAGGCCAGCGACACTATTACAATCATTCATTTCGTTTGTACATGCTGCACTTATGCCTGTGGTCATTTTTTGACTTCTTCCCAAACCCTGCTCTTTAGACCTCGATGCAGGCGGCCATGTTGCATTTATCCTGTAATTTCCATTGTGCCAAGCCAAGAAGGTGGAGTCTTTTGACAAACCTATCAAGATCGGCTAAGTTAGTTAAACTGTAGTTACCTTGTGTAGGGATCTATGCTTCATGGAATTGTGAGCAAGTTGCTAGGAGCTTAGAATGTTATGATGTGAAGGGGAGTCAGTAAAGAAGAAGCTGTGGAAGGAGCTGGAGGTCTCTTCACTATTGACCATTAAAGATAAACTTTAACCACCAATGCAGCGTTTTAGTCATCTTTACATTGGCGACGAGGAACAAGGAACTCTGGCAGGGGACAGATGCCATGACCTCCACCCCTGGATTATACTACTTGGTAGTAGTATACATTTTAACTCCTTTAAACTGGACTTCCTATGAATAATGGATGTGGATTCTTTCTGGTATGTACATTTTCCTATGCTATTCTGAGGATTTTGAACCCATCCTTTGTCTATTTACAAGAAGAAGCTCTGATTTCTTAACTTTTGCCGTTTGATGGATTCATTGAGATTCTGCTTGGATCCTACATTGTGGAGCTGCATTTTTACTGTGGAGTGCCACTCGAATTATTGGCCATTGTTTTTCTTATGATTTTTTGTGCTATTTATCAGAATTGCACCTTCCGTGACTCATGCGCATCATTTGAAAACTTCAGCCGTCTTACCAGCTATAGCGTATCTCCATATGCGCGCCGTTTCTTCTGCCCGAGTTCTGTTTCTATCGTTGCCATCGGATGCTGGAAGCTGGAAAAGAAGCTCGCGTCATCGGCATCAGAAGCTGGGAGCAGTGGTCGCGTCTGTGAGATTCTCGTCACGTCTGTCAAGTATGCAGGGTCAAGAGCGTGACCCTTACATGGCGGCCATCTTGGTTATCCTTTTTGTAGCACATTTGAAGCCAGTTTGGATTGTTTTATACTTCCCAACTTACGACGAAGGAGTGCTTTAGCGGAAGCTTTCAACATAGCGCGTTTGAAGCCAGTTTTGGATTGTTTCACACTTCATGACCTACAAGGAAGGAGAATTTTAACGGGAGTTTTCAGCAAATAAGAACATCGACTTTGACAAGGTTACATCGCAATGTGCTAACTTTGGCGAGTAGTATTTGCACTCTGTCCACTCCATTCTCTTGGTTGCACATTGTGACAAACTGTAGAGCCCACATTTGGCATATACTGATTCTGATTTGAATTTCCAGTTATATTAACTATTTTTAATTTCCAAGTTTGATCTATTCACTGTGTGTGTGACTGCTCGAAGTGTGTGTGTGATAGTTCTTTGAATTCATCCTCATGGCTGATCAAACTTTTGCTGCTCCTCCTTCTTTTCTTCCCACTCCTGGTGAGCCTTCAATACCCTGGAAAGAATGGAAAAATTTGTTTTTAACCTATATTTTGGCTTCTGGTGCTGACAAATATGGTCCAGTTCGCAGACAAGCAATTCTACTTCATAATTCAGGAGTAGAAGGCAGGAGGTTATATGAAGATTTGCCTGAAATATCTTTGGGTGTGGGAGATGGGCAAGCTGGTAATGTCTATGAGATGAGTATGCAAATGTTAGAGAAGAGAGGAGGCGCTAGGGGGCGCACAGTGGAATGGCTGTGTGATTCACAGCTCCGCCGGGCGATCACCAACGATGTGAGCTGTCCCTGTCACAAACCCCACCAAATCGCCCAAAAAACAGCCCCACTTGCGTGGGAAGGAGTGGTGCATTCGCTGGTATGGAACGGGACGCGGTCCCTTCGCGGCGGTGAAGATATTTAGCGGCGATTGCGGAGAGACGCGGCTCGCCGGACAAAATGGCAGACTGCCGACTCGCCGACCGGCTGGAAGACACAGCGAATGCCTGTTCGACTTGAGGCGGATGGCGGTTGGACGGACTAAATGCGGGTAAGGACTGTCCTTCTGGACCTCATTGCCACCATAGAGCGCGCTATAACACAACTCCGCCGTCCGCCACGGACACTGCCCCGGACCGTACGCCTGTCAAAATGGCGGCGCCCATGATACCAGCATAGACGCCCGAGTCCTCGCGCTCCCGTGTGCAGACCCAGACTGTCCGTGGCATCCTACTAGCTCCGCATAAAGCACTCGGAGACGCTGCACCACAGGCAATGTACCCGCAGATGCCCGCCACCAAGTGACCCTGCACTACAACGTGCCGATGTGCAGACAGACTTGCAGAACCGCAGGAATCGGCCATAACGCGCCTGTCTAGATCGACCCTTAATGCGAAGTACCGAGCGTGGAGGATTAAAAATAGTGAGCAGCCCTACCCATCTGCTGCCTGTACCCTCTCTCAACCCCGTCTGCCTCACAAAACAAAAGGTCGGTCTCGGGGCTACTGGTGGGGCGCCGAAGGGTGTTCCGGACCCCCGGGGTACAAGAAGTGCCACAGTGAAGTCAGCCGAGACCACACGCTCCACAGTCCACACGTGCAAGCGGACATCATCCCCCCGAGGGCACCACGGTGACTGCGGCAAGAGTCACGAGGGCGACGGGCCCTGCGTCCAAAACAACGACACCTCAGGCTGGGGCGATGGGTAAGCCAGATAAGCAACAGCCAAAGCTCTCGTTCGACAACAGAAAATCCAGCAGAATTTCAGAGGACGCGGCGGACACCGGCGGTGGCGCAGCTGAACCACTGCCAAATAGCAACATGGAGAAAATGTTGCTAGCCATCCAATCAAACTTACAAGACATTAACGGCAAACTAGACAATCTGACTTGTATAATGGATAGCATGGCCGCGAGACAGGAAAAACGCGGCGAGCGCCTAGATGAGGCCGAAACGCGCATATCAGCAGTTGAGGACGAGGCGCGAACTTACACCTCTAAATGTACGGGAATGGAACGCATCCTGGAGGTGATTAAAGCGAAGGAAGAGGACTTGGAAGCGCGCTCGAGGTGCAATAATGTGCACATTACAGGTTTACCGGAGACGACCAACACAGGACGTATGGAACTGTACGTCGAAAACCTATGCAAGGATCTCTTTGGGGCAGAGGCGTTGTCACCGGTATTCATTGTGGAGCGGGCCCACAGATCACTGGCACCTCGACCACCGCCTGGAGCGCCGCCGAGACCAATAGTGGCGAGAATACTCAATTATCGAGACCGGGATACCATCCTCAGACTGGCGAGGGAGAAAGGTAAAATCACTCAGCAGGGCAACTCCCTGGAGTTTTATCCAGATCACACTGTGGCGGTTCCACAGGCGAGAAAGGAATACACCACTGTCAAGGCGAAATTAAGGGACCTAAACATTAGCTATTCTATGCTGTATCCTGCCAGACTACGGGTAACATGGAAAGAGAAAGCAATTGTACTACCTACACCCAAAGCAGCCCAAGACTTCGTCAAAAAGGTGCAAAGGGAAAGCAGATCGAATGTTCAGGAAGAACAGCAACGAGACTCGGACTGAAATCGCTGGTGAGTCCCAACAACACTTGGCGGTAAGTCTCCCATTGGTTTATGGGCAGTAACTGCACGCTTCTTTAGCCCACATCTAGCAGTAACTATTGAGGTGGTATAGCTGTGAAGGGGCAAACTATGTAACACAGCCAGGTGTGAGACACTCGGAGAGAGGTCCAGGACAGATTCCGTTGACTTTCCTTGCCGCTGTGGCTGTATTGACTGAGAAGGCCTAGCGGAGTGCCGCATACTGCGATCTGCAATGCATAGTCCTGCGGTAAGGCCGAAAACTCTAATACCGCACTCACGCTTTGATTGCCCATTGGAGATTCCCTCACTGTACAGAGCGACTACGTGCAGGCCTAACAAACTCAGCTCACAAGCGGGCACAACTGACAGCTTGTTAGAGGGGTGTGCCCGAAGCAGGCAATCCCTGCGACGGCACTAGAACGGCGCTGCAATATCACACGTACTTTATCACCGCACATATACGCAAGAGACTCTATACAACTGTGTGTAAGTGATGTGCCGGGCTCTAAGTGGGGGAGGGCTATGCTCAGCACGATGCAGGACGTCTTGCCTGTTTACATGGACTGCAGCATGAGGATCGGGCTGAAAGACTGATGTTATTCTGAACTTCATTACATGTTACTGCAGCTACCAGAGGGCGGGGGGGAAGTGGCATCACAGACGATTAATCTGCATGTATGTAAGCTTTAGAAGTATCGCCCACACCCGACACTTCGGGTGTAAGGTTGTGCTCCCTGCGGTCCTCCACGAGGGTAATACCCAACACAAGTTCTACGGTATGAGTATTGGGTTGTTTGTTTCATGTTTGGGGGATTTGTATTCAAAGGGAAGATGGCTTCGGCATGTTGGGGTTGCTGGAGTGGGTGGGAAGGGGAGCTTTAAGAGTTTTGAATGTTTTGTTAGACCACAGACATTGAAATTGTTCGAGACACGGAGTTCTCCCTGGCTGGGGACTGCCATCGCTAGAATATGTACTCAGGTTGCAATGATGCACACATCACCTTTGACTAGGGTTCACATAGGGATGGATCACTGCGGGCTTTTAGATGACTCAAGGTTCTAGGCACATGAATAGACACCACTTGAACGTCCTTACTTGGAACATTAGGGGCTTCGCCCAACCACGGAAAATCTGACAGATTTTTGCGAGCCTCACTAGATGGGAAATAGATATTGCATTCATACAGGAATCCCATCTAGCACCCAACACACACACACATGTAGGGGCAAGATGGGCGGAATCGACCTATAGAGCACCCTATTCATCCTATTCCCGAGGAGTGATGATTTTGGTCCGGAAAGGGGTAAATTTCAAGTCACAGCACGTTACACAGGATCCCAATGGCAGATACATTTTGGTTTCGGGCACTCTGCGCGGTCAACACGTTACACTCCTTAACATATATGGTCCCAACACGGATACACCAGAGTTCTTCAGGGAGGTGTGGGGCCAATTACAACCACATGCGAACACACATATAATTTGCAGAGGGGATTGGAACGTGACGTTGATGGACGGGCTAGATCGCTCCTCCAATTCATTGGAGCAGCATAAACAGGCGAGGACAATGATTGGCCACATGATGAAAGATTTGGTTTTAGCAGATATTTGGAGACTTCGATATGCTAACGAGCCAGGGGCCACTCACATCACAGCATCTCATAGCAGCTGGTCTCGCTTAGACTATTGGTTAGGTACGAACGATATCGCACTGTGGGTAAGGGAGTTAAAGGTGTTGCCGCGCACATTGTCGGATCATAACCCTGTCCTATTACAGATCTGTATACCACAATACGCACCACCTCCATTTCAGTGGAGGTTCAATTCACAAGCCTTATCCAATTCCATCTACACAGACACCATAACGAAGGCAATCAGGGAATATTTTCACATAAATTCACAAACTGTCGATGATCCGGGTCTCTTGTGGGAGGCCTTTAAGGCCACGATAAGAGGCGTCTGTATTGGCACCACTGCAGGGGTCTTGAGGGACATCAGACGCCAGATACAGCGCTGTGAGACACGCATAAGAAATATAGAACTGGATTTCGAGAACACACAAGATATTTCGCTGCTACCAGAGCTGCGTACCTTGCATACTGAACATACTGATCTCGTGGCGGCTGAAATCACATATTTAGATCGCAAACACATAGCTAGGAACTTTGGAGAAGGCGGCAGACCGGGTGGGACATTAGCGAGGAAGATATGCAAAGGGAGGGGACACTCAGCCATACTTAGAGTCAAATCAAAGGAGGGCCAGATACAGACACAATCAGCAGACATTCTAAAAAGCTTTGTGGATTCCTTTAGCACACTATACAAATCACAACCCACAGCTTCGGCACACGAAATTTTTGACTATTTACATGACATAGCGATTGGTTGGTTATCGGATGCACAGAGGGAGCACTTTGCAATGCCCATTACAGTGGAGGAAGTGACAGCAGTGATTAAGTCACTACCTAATGGAAAGGCTCCGGGCCCCGATGGGTACACTAATGAGTTCTACAAACACTTCGCAGACATTATTGCACCTCACTTGGTGGACATGTATGGCACTTCTTTCGAAAAATCCATACTTCCCCCTACTCTTCGCGAGGCGTTAGTTATTGCCCTTTTAAAGCCATCCAAAGATCCCGAGGAGTGTAACTCATACAGGCCGCTATCACTCATTAACGTAGACTCAAAAATACTTGCAAAACTGCTGGCAGTACGTTTATCCCCTCTGATGACCTATCTGGTCCTTCCAGATCAGACTGGATTTATCCCCACGAGATCGACTTCCCACAATACAAGATCCCTTGTTGCCACTACCTCCAACACTCAGTTAAAGCCGTAGCAGTCATGCTCGATGCCGCCAAGACATTCGACTCCATTGAATGGAGCTATATGATTGCCATTCTACACAGGATGGGCTTTCCCAAACGTTTTGTCCAATGGATCTCGCTGATATACACCCAACCATGCGCCAGAGCCCGGATTAATGGTTATATCTCGCCTCCCTTTAACATAGAATGTGGCACTAGACAGGGCTGTCCCCTTTCCCCTTTACTTTTCGCGTTAGCATTGGAGCCCCTAGCATGCATAGTGAGACAAAACTACAAAGATTCAGCCTTGCACTTTGCGTCCAGACCTTTACACATTTCTCTGTACGCAGACGATATGCTGCTGTATGTAAGAGATCCTGACATTCATCTGAATAATTTGCTCAGGGAATATATTAGGTTCGGGGGTCACTCGGGATTAACAATCAACTGGCCCAAATCTTCCATCATACCTCTAACAGACACTACTGCTCGCTTTGAGATCGACTACCCATTGGAATGGCAGCGTGATCCAATTCGCTACCTAGGGGTCATGTATCACAGAGACCCAGAGGAAGTCATACGCGCCTACTACGGAGTGGCGATATCCAAGCTGGAGGATAAAGTCCAGCGCTGGATTCATTTGCCTCTATCCCTAGCTGATAGGATCGCGATAGTTAAAATGAACATTTTACCTAAACTGCTATACCTTTTTATCAACATTCCCATCACACCTCCTGGAGAAACTTTTCGCCACATTAAGTCACTGGTACTGACACTGATATGGGCCGGCAAACAAGCCTGAATATATCTTCAGACATTAACACTCCCATATACACAAGGTGGTTTTGGAGTATCTGACTTTTTCCTATACTACCTTTGCGCCCAAGCACAATACGCGGCTTATTGGTACCACAAGATACCATATCTCACTCATACAGCCATAGAGGAGGGAGATGCGGATCCGGTCCCCCTGTCAGTGATCATAACACACGTCAGACCGCCGCTGCATGCGAAAGACATTAACACCATCGATACCACGATCAAAGCCTGGCGTAAACTCGGACAACTGGCCCGCAAGACCCCATTATATGCACCAGCCATGCCCCTGCATCACCATCACGCATTATCAGTCACTAGTGAGAAAGTAGGCATGTCTTTACTGCGGAACGCTGGCATAGACACAATGGGGGACGTGTTTCCGGAAGGCACATTCCAGGATATCGAACATTTCACATATATACAAAATAAGACCCCCATGTTCCGTTTCACATATTATAGATTGATGAGAGCACTAAAGGAACACTATCCAACATTTCCAGTAGAGCCAAATTGTTTTGCACCACTCCAACTAATAATCACCACGCAGGACTTATCACATTTGGTGTCTAGATTGTACGCAGCAGCGCAATCAGAGTTTGCGCGGCCTACTACAAAGGCTAAGGCACGGTGGGATTTGGAGCTGGAGACTTCATTAACAGATAAGGAATGGCAACAAACCTGCGCCCTGACACAGATTCTAACGCCAAACGGAAACTTGAGAATTATACATTACAAATTTATCCATCAGGCATACTACACCCCTACAAAACTGCTCAAATTTGGCCTACAAGACGAAGACAGGTGCAAGAGGTGCAACGGGGAATGTGCAGACTTTGCTCATCTGGCTTGGTATTGTGCCAAGATCTCAGAGTACTGGAAAGAAGTTACATCCACATGCTAGAGGAGGAGGTACAATGCACAATACAGGTCTGTCTGCTTGGGATTGTCCCACAATTTCGTGCACTAAAGCGTAAGTTCTGTGTTATATCCTTATTACTTGCTAAAAGACAGGTGGCGCAATGCTGGCATAGTCGAAAGGTACCTAAAAAGTCCACATGGCTCCATGACATGTCCGTATGTAGAGACAAGCTGTTGACATACGAGGAGAACCTCCCTGTGAAATCTAGACAAAAGGACTACTGGTGCTTCCTAACAGACTATATTAATTCCTTGGAGGAGGAAATAGAAGTGTCAACTGTCTACCATTACATGATCAGATGGCATCATATTATGAATAGATCGAACACGGCTATTGAGTGGTCTGGAGGGATGAACCAGATCCATTAATGTAAATGTACAGTCAGACATGAATGGTTTCGATGTCAGGTCTTGAAGTTGAGATTTACTACTGTTCCTTTTTTATAAAATAACAAAATGTGAGACTCATGTTGAAATGCTAGCTGCGAGATCTACAGAGGTTACGCCAGGGGCGGCTCCGACCAGTGGCAAAGAAGGATTTTTATTACACCTGTATTTTATTGAGTATCTGTAAACACATTGCAAGCCGGCCCCCGGGTTGTAGGCTAGTAGCTGTGTAACCTGACAGTTGTTAATAAAGGTCTTACACAAAAAAACAAAAAAAAACAACAAAAAAATGTTAGAGAAGAGATTTGTGACGAAAATCAACTCTGTTTTAGAAAGGCATACATTTTTCTGTCATGTGCAAAAAAGCGATGAAGATATAGCAACTTATGTGGCAGCCTTAAGGGGTTTGTCTCTAAATTGTCAATTCAAAGATTTAGGTGATTCCCTCATTCGTGATCAGATCATTAGGTGCACCAATAATAAGAGTATAAGGGAGAAATTACTTATAAAGGATTGTACATTAGAAGAAGCAATACAAATTGCTAAAGGTTTAGAGAATACTGACTTGTAGATAAAAGAGATGGATAAGTGCACCAGTTCAATAGTGTCAAAAGACAGTACGGTGAAAGAACTTGAACTTAGTACAAAAAGTTCTCAAGTTCAAGCTTGTGTTGATGAAACAAAAATTGTAAAGGGGAGTGGAAAGTTTGATTTTAAACCCATAAGTAAGCCATCAGGGTATCGTCCTATTAATGTTGGGCAGCAAAGTAGCCCTCCTGTGGTGAAATGTTACAGGTGTGGTGCTCCCGGGCATATTGCATCCAGTACACGCTGTACAGCTAGAAATGCTATCTGCAGAGCTTGTGGAAAAAGGGGCCATATAGCTAATGCTTGTAATGCTAAAACACAGTATGTTAATGAGATTGATGATTGTAGTGAAAATGTTGAAAAATTAATGTTGTGTGTTGATGGATTAACTTTGAACAAGGATGGTGTGCGTACCCAGAAGCCTGTATGTCTTGTTGATATAGCTACTGAGAGTTCAGATAAGTTAGAAAAACCACATTGCTTGATCAATTTTGACTGTACAGATCCTAAGCATCCTGAGACTAGAAATGTCAAGATGTTAATTGACTCAGGAAGCTTGTACACATTATTATCCAGGGATATGTACATCAAAATTTGGGGGATTGACAACAATATTAATTCTTGGGTTGCACCAGACATAAGGACATTCTAGGGCTAAAGTGGATGGTAATAACCTTTTGTGGTAGAACAGTATTTGGACGAGTTTATCTTACAAAACAAGGATCTAACTTACTAGGTTGGCGTCACCAGAAGGACTTAGGTATTACGTTAAATCCTAATGCAGCTGAACCCGTTTCTTCGTTATCTGTCCTTAATGTTGAGTTTTGAAACTGACATCATGAAAAAATTTCCTAATGTCTTTTCTGAAAAGTTAGGAAAACTCAAAGGGTTTTCTCACAAAATCATCCTCAAGAAGAATGCGGTGCCGGTAGTCCACAGAGTGAGAAATGTACCACATTTAATGAGGAGGCCTCTCAAAGAAGAATTAGATAAGTTGTTAGATTTGAAAATTATAGAACCTATTGAACCCTCAGAATGGCTCGCGTCCATTGTAGTCGCGCCTAAGGATGGTGGTGCTAAGATTCGGCTCTGTGTGGACATGCGCGATTTAAACAGGAACATATGGGTTGATAGACAACCGTTACCAAACATTTCCAAAATGTTGAGTGCAATAGGTGGAGGTGTGCTCTTTAGTGTAATGGACATGTCTGCATCCTACCACCAAATAGACTTGGATGAGAAGTCTAGACATCTTATCTCGTTTATAACACCACTGGGGGCATTTTGCTATTGCTGAATGCCTTTTGGTTTGGCATCAGCCTCAGCGGTGTTCCAGAGAGTGATGCAGCAAGTCCTGGTTGGTATCGATAATGTCCTTTGTTTTCAGGATGACGTATTGATAGTTGGAAAAAACTGTGATCATCATGATAAGGTCCTAACGGAAGTATTAGAACGCATGGAGAGTAATGGTTTAACCATAAAGAAAGAGAAATGCCAGTTGAAGCGAGATAGAGTGACATATCTAGGTCACGAAATATCTGGTCTTGGTATTAAGCCTAAGAAAAGTATAATCTCTGCGATTAACAATGCTCCTACTCCATCAAACAAAGATCAGCTAAGATCCTTCTTGGGATTAGCTGAGTATTGCTCGAAGTTTATAAAGGGATTTTCGGATGTAGTTGAACCCTTGAGGCAATTGATGAAGAATGGTGTTGCCTTTAAATGGAATAAAGCTTGTGAGGAAGCGTTCAAATGTGTAAAGATGGGAATTTTACATGCACCTACACTTGGTCATTTTGACGTTAAGGCTAGAACTTTGCTCACCCCTGACGCAAGTGCTGTGGGAATTGGAGCAGTTCTGTCTCAGATATGTGATGGTGTGGAGAGAGTTATAGGTTTCGCTTCAAGGAGACTTCAGGGAGCCAAAATTTCTTATTCAGTTATTGAGAGAGAAGTTCTCGCTTGATCATGGGGAATTAGACACTTCAGGTATTTTCTTTGGGGTTTACCTTTCAGAGTGCAAACAGATCATAAGCCCCTTGTGCATTTGTTCAAGGAGGGAAGAGGTTTGGAGGGCAATGTTACTCCAAGAATATCAAAGTGGATTCTATCTATGCTTGAGTATAACTTTGAGATGGAATATATGAGAGGAGAAAAAAATGTGATTGCAGACTATTTGTCTAGAATGCCGGAAGAGTTAGTGCTTGGGGAGTCAGAAAACGACAACGCAGTGATTAGTTGTGAGGAAATACTAGAATTTGACAAAACAGAGTGGGAGAGTGCTATGTTTGAAGATCAGCTGATTTCATTGGTTATAAAGAATATCTCTGAGGGATGGTCTAAAGAATCTTGTGCTGATATTCGTCTGAAGGGTTTTCATAATGTAGTGGGTGAATTGAGTGTCTCTGAGGGTAAGTTGTGGAGAAGGAACAGATTGGTGCCACCATGCAATCTTAGGTCCAAAATTATGAAGATAGCAAATGAAGGCCACTTGGGAAGGAACATGACCAAGAGAAGAATTTGTGAGTCATATTGGTGGCCAGGCATGGATGGCAAAATAGATGATTTGGTTAGGAATTGCCATGCATGTGCAGGAAGCGATAAGACGAAAGTAATTAGGCAACCTTCCCTTTCTTGTGTTGATTTTCCTGCACGTCTCTGGCGATAGATTTTTTAGGTCCAATTTCTAAATTGGGTGCTCGTAACAAATTTATAATGGTCCTTGTGGACTATCACTCAAAATGGTTTGTGATAGAGTCTACTGATAGCATTGACACTAGAAGAGTGATAAGTTTTATGGAAAGAACGTTTTTAAATGAGGGTATTCCGAAATCTTTAGTATCGGATAATGGAGTGCAGCTAGTTTCAAGAGAGATGAAAGAGTTTTTGGATGGTATGGGAATTTGCCATGAGAAGGTTGCATTGTTTAGGCCACAGGCCAATGGTCTAGTTGAAAGAAATAACAGATTGCTGATGGAAAACATTCAGTTATCTCTGGCCAATGGTCTAGCATGGTCTGAAGAGCTAAAGAAGATGGTATGGTCATAAAGAGTAACTCGACATTCCATTACAGGTGTCTCGCCATTTGTTTCTCTTAAGGGGCGTGAGCCTGGTGTAAAGGAAGTTCCGGGTTGGCTGAAGAATAAGGAGTGTGTTTGGGTTGATCGCTCTAGTGTGAAATATGGGGTTGATAAACAACAGTGTGACTCTGCACATTCATATAACTTAAGAATGAGGGTGAGAGATTCAGACATAAAAGAAGGTGAGTGTGTTGTGACAAAGAAAGGTGGTATTGTAATCAAAGGAGAGAGTAAATATTCACAACCTAAACAGGTGAAGTATGTTAAAAGAAATGTTCTCATCTTAAATGATGGTTCTGCTTGGAGTTGTGGCAATGTTGCTAAGTGTCCTGCTCCATAATTGTCATTATTTCATTTATTTGGCTTTATCCTTGTATCTGTAATGTGCAATTCAATTGTTTCTGTTTATTCAATATAATATTTTTTATTGTTATTTGTAGTGGGGGAGATGTGTAGGGATCTATGCTTCATGGAATTGTGAGCAAGTTGCTAGGAGCTTAGAATGTTATGATGTGAAGGGGAGTCAGTAAAGAAGAAGCTGTGGAAGGAGCTGGAGGGCTCTTCACTATTGACCATTAAAGATAAACTTTAACCACCAAAACAGCGTTGAAGTCATCTTTACACCTTGCTATATCTGATGAAGGTGAGTAATAGTGAAAACATACACTAATAACTCATTCTAAAATGTAAAGAGGAATGGCTCCTAAGTGGAATGGCTCATTAGAGTATCCAGTTTGTAAACAGGGGCAATCTAGCTTTGGTTCGGATTTTAGAACGATCAGGGCAACAGTTGGTCCTGGTGACAGAAGAACTTGATGGGGTTTCCAGGCTACAACAACCAAGAATGAGTCTGTGTTTTTTAGTGGTTTCAACTACTGCCTCTGTCACTAACCAGCAACTCCTATGACTAATTTTAAAGTAATTGGCTGTTTTTTGATAAATAATCAAACACGCTGAATTTCACGAACAACCTCGGGTATATGAAAATACGTAAATAATTGTTGTAATTTGTGAAATGCTTTATTTGACACAGTATGATGGTGACGTCACAACACTTTTATCCCACGTACAGCAGAGACAAAGCTTTTGGCATCTCTTCACACTCCTCGATTTTGAAATGGGTGGGTTCAAACCTCTGATACAGATTGAAGCCAAACTGGGCCATTGAGGGAATGGCCAGAGGAAGAGGCTTTCTGAAATGCAATACAGAGATCAAGAGATAAAAAAATAACAAATGCCCACTTAAGTATCATCATACGCACAAAAATAACCCTGATCTGGCGACCCATGCCATAGAAGGATAAACGTAAACGAGCAGCGAGCTCGCGCCCTTGGCATGCTTTATTGTGAAATGTTAGTTAGGGTGTGCGTTGTATTTCAGTTGCAGCTCGCCATACTCGCATGGGGGTGGGTCACGTGGGGGTTACCGCGGGGGTTTAAAATAAAAAGAAACTTTACTGACCGGGTCCCGCTGCCACTGCTCCTGGGCCGGGTCCTGTGCCGCCTACGCTCCTGAACAGGAACAGGCATCCTCCCCTACCACCAGTAAGCCAATCACAACGCTGCAATGGCAGCCTTGTTATTGGTACGGAGTCCTGGACAGCGCCCAGCTGGACACCAGGAAGGGAGGCCATTTTCTCTATGTATGATGCATGCAGCAGCCTACATAGAGAAACTGTAGAGTGTGCATGAGTGCTTTGGTTGGCCCCAGGGCTGCCCAAACAGTCAGGGTACTCAGAGTGGTGCAAGCCATTCCTCCCCAACCCTGCTTTCTCACAGCGCGAGAAGCAGAAACATAAAATGGTATTTAGAATGCTATTTTATCTTTCTGCTTCTCGCACTGTGAGAAACCAGTGGGGCAGCACTCCTCCTCCTTAATGGAGGAGCCGCCCCTGTAAACTAATCTCAACACTAGATGCTAGGACGTGTAAGCGTCATTGCACACAATCACATCTATTTGATCCTGTGTGGCAGCCATCTTGTGTGGCCCAACTTCAAAGTACAACTCATCTACACAGCAAATTTTCTAACTGTCCTGAGATAAATAACCTCTAGACTACAATTTTCCTGAGCCATATTGTGATTTTCATTGGATCACTGTTGGAGAAAATATTTGTGGGTGGGTGAAGAGAATACATTACTTGAATCTAATCATTTATACTGGCAAAATGAATACTAAATGGATTAATAAGGAATTACAGTATATTAGAACATTGGAATGTTGAGTGCTTCATTGAAGATAATGGAGTGCTCAAGGCTTCTAATGGCTGGTAGAAGCCCAGAGAACAACATTTCAATGTTTTTTTCATGTCCCAGCTGTTGCCTGTAAGTGATTTTATTGACACGTGAACCAAGGAGCAAGTGTCAGTCCTTGCGGCAACAACCCCTTAAACCTAGTAAGGTAACAAATGGTTTGGGTAATCTCAGAACATCACAACCCTGACTCCCCAAGGAAACATGCTAACAGATCTTGAAGCTTTTCGCTCAGTCACGCAGGCATACTCAGGAAGATGCACAAGAAATACACAAAGAGACGTTTCAATATTTATTGAACCATTGGGATTCTTGTATAGAAGATATGCGCTGCAATGATTAATAGACAGAAGCAGTATAAGAACAGTAAAAGTCATAACCAATTCCACCATTGTGCTAAAACAATATATATATATGGGTACGTAATTACTGTGTATAGTGTACTCCTATCATGCACTCCCTAACCTAGTTGCCTAAGGCGGATGTTGTGCCAAGAATTCCCTACTGAATGATGTAACCCCCCCCCCACATTACCTGAAGGTAAGTGTATGGAGGTTTCTGTCTTGGTCACAAGTTGGACATCCCTCCTCGCAGAGGATAAACAGGAATCAGTTGAGCTAAGACTCCGACACAGCGACCTCGCAATGACAGCAGTTTGCTCCTCTGATTTGGACAAGGAAATGCGTGTGTATTTATGATAATAGTATCCATACTTCTCTGTTTAGCCTTCAGTCAAGCTGACATTGTTAATTATCTTGTGATAGACATACAGCCTCATGGACAAGTAGCAAACAACACAATTTTTAAAATTTTAAAATGCATGTTCAGGCCTTGTACTAAATGTACTAAATGTTCAAGTGTTGTGATAGTGTGCTTACGAAGTGGAATTGTGAGCAATATGGTTTCAGAGAAACTAATTGTGGTATTCCATGTTTTGATGTCACTTGGAATCAATTCATGTCATTTAGAATTGGTCCAGGTCATTTAGAATGTTTTGGCTTGATTTTACTACTGTTTCTGAGAGGTTGATCCTGTGAGAAGTTCACCTCTTACTTGTGGTTGTTAAGCTGTCCTTCTAACAATAAATCTACCTGGAACCTACTACTTGTGTGTTTGGATTTACCACACATTTACTGGCGACGATTGGGATGACTAGATTTATGAAGACAGCGTTCACACGTTTTTTTTTGTTTTTTTTTAAGTTAAACAAAGCCTATTTTCCTTCTCCGACTAAAGAAAAGCTCATCTGCGGTATACTTTGGGACTTTGTCAAATGAACTTGTTCGATCTGACTTCACAAACGTAAGTTTGTTTTTCTTTCAACTCATTGTGGATTTATGTCAAAACAACGAGCAGGAGCAGGGTTTAATATAACGACCTCTCTACGACCGCACTCATCGAACGGTGTTTCCTGTCATTAATTTGGAATTATTTCGCTGGATTTGGCAGTCGGACACGCTCTCTTAAGTTATTTACTTTCAAAAAGTACTTAAAGAAGTTTACCTCGAGCTCCTGTGTTCCCGGAATTCGTTTACTGCTCGGAGTTCTTGCAGTGTATTCTGGGATACCGACGTCATCGCGCACAACCAGACGTTCTTGGCGGCCATCTTTGTGAAGTGTGAAGTAGTTTGGATGCGAAAGCTTCGCGTTTATTGAAAAGTTTTCGAGGAAAGAAACGTTTTTCTTCGAATCTGCGCAACTTTGTTATTTTCCTTTAAAACGCTTCGCTGCAAACATCCACAGTGATTTGCACACCTCTTCCCAGATCTTCAATTTAAAAAAAAAATTCTATGTTAGCAAATCCACAACTACGGTGATTTGCACACCAATACTGTTATTATAATTTTCTTTTATTTTATCTTTATTTATTCACTTATATTGTTTCAATATTAGCTTTTATTTTACAGAATGTCAAATATTGCTGCACCTCCTCATTTTCTCCAAGTTGCAGGTGATCCTAACATAGAATGGGATCTTTGGTACCCTGTGTTTGTTGCATATGTAGAGGTTTTAGAGAAAGATGGTTGTTCTGCTAAAAAGAAAACTTGCTCTTTTGAGACATTGTCTTGGGGGTGCTGGGATTAAAGAATTTGATAATTTACCACCTTTAGAGGATGCTGGTGACATGGATGTTTTTGATAAAGCCGCTAAGCAAATGAAAATTCGCTTTGGCAGAAGAATAAATACTGTAATGGAAAGGTTCAAATTTTATTCTCGTGAGCAGGAACCTGCCAAAACTATTGAAGATTATGTTGCAGCATTACGTTCACTTGCTTGTACTTGTTCTTTTGAAACTATATCATACGAGCAAGTTCTTAGGGATCAAATTATGATGAAGACTAAAAGCAAAAAGATCCAAGAAAGACTTTGGTTAGGAACTGAGACTACATTAGCTGCAGTAGTGAATATAGCAAAAGGTATAGAACATTCTGAAATATTTGTGTCTGAAATTAGAGGGAAAAATCAGAAGACATATGTTCCTGATGTAGAAGTAGCTCTTGTTAAAAGTCAACCTACTTCGAGTGTTTCCAGTAGTAAAACTAATTTCAAAAAGGAATATATAAGAAATGCTAATGATAATAGAAGTTTTGTGAGGAAGGGTACAATACTTTGCTATAGATGTGGAAGTGCCAACCATGTGGGCAATTACAGAGGTTGTCCTGCTTGGGACAAAATCTGCGTAAAGTGCAAGAAAAAAGGGCATTTTGGTAATGTATGCAGGTCAGGACAGAAAATCAACTACATATCTCCTGAAGAAGAAGAGGTTCTTAATAGTTTGAACTGTATACTTTCCGTTGATGAATGTGTTCAAAAGAATTTTCCTTCTTGTACAATATTTATGGATGACAAACCTGTTGAAATTTTTGTTGATTCTTGTGCATGGTACACTATTATTAGTAAGAACATTTTTGAACAATTGTGGCACCAAAGAGAATTATTAAGTCCAGATATATATCCTGGTGGGTACACGGGACAAAAGATTGCTCTAGAGGGTTTTTTTCTGGGCGAAACTAACTTTTAAGAATTGGGACATCAGGGCAAAAGTTTATGTAGCTACTAAAGGTGTATCTATTCTTGGTTGGCCTCATCAACGTGGTTTAGGAATCAAACTGGATCCTAATGCTAACCCTCCAGTTTATGTTGATGAGCCCCGTTTTGAAAAGTCAACAACTGACTCTATGGTGAATTTAACTCTAGATGTATCTAACAGTGTTAGTTTCACTAAGATGGTACTGGAAAGGTGTCCTGAAATTTTTAACGACAAGTTAGGAAAATACGTTGATTTTAAACACAAAATCATTTTGAATGATAACGCTGTTCCTGTTAGGCATAGAGTAAGAAATGTTCCTTTAGCTTATAGGCCTAAATTAAAGGAAATGTTAGATGATTGAGTCAAAAGGAACATAATTGAGCCTATTGAATCGTCCCCTTGGGTTTCGCCCATTGTGATATCACTTAAGAGCTCAGGCGAACTTCGCTTATGTGCGGATCTTTGCAGTCTTAACAAAGAAATATGGATAGATAAACATCCTTTACCAAACATACACGAGTTAATTGCTGCAGTATCTTGCGCTACTGTTTTTTCTTCCATTGATTTGGCTAGCGCCTACCACCAAGTGGAGTTACATGAGGACTCCAGGAAGTTAACTGCATTTGTCACTCCAGAGGGGATGTTCCAATATTTGCGTATGCCTTTTGGTTTGGCCAGTGCGACCTCTGTTTTCCAGCGTCTTATGAAAGAGTTATTGATGGAATGCAAAGGGGCCATAGCTTTCCAAGATGACATTTTGATTTTTGGGAAAGACAGCATTGAACATGATGAGAATTTAGTTTCTGTTTTGGAAAAAGTTAGATCTAGGGGTCTTACGTTAAAACTTACTAAATGCAAGTTTAGACAAGACAAAGTTGAATACTTAGGCCATGAAATTTCAAAGAATGGCATCAAACCCAAGGTTAACCATGTTCAGAGTATTGTCAATGCTTCTGCACCTAAATCAAAAGAACAATTACTTTCCTTTTTAGGCTTGACTGAATTGTATGGTAAATTTGTAAAAAATTACTCAGACATTGTACATCCATTGAGGACCTTACTAAAAAAAATGCTACATTTGATTGGGGCAAGGAACTACAGGAATCTTTTGAAATTTTGAAACGCAAAATTGTTGAGGCTCCATTTTTGAAGCCATATTCAGTGGGTAAGGAGTGCATTGTCTATGTTGATGCAAGCAATGTTGGCTTAGGTGCCGTGTTAATGCAAAAAGATAGATCTGGTGAGTTTGTTGTGTCATATGCTTCTAGAGCCCTACGTGTCGCTGAAAAGAATTACTCAACTATTGAGAGAGAGTGACTTGCCTGTACTTGGGCATCTCAGCACTTTAGACAATTTTTGTGGGGAACAAAATTTTCTTTGAGAACTGATCACAAACCTTTGATCACTATGTTGTCTGTAGGTGGTGGAAGAGTACTTACTGCTCGTTTAGCAAGGTTAGCAGCCAAATTGCAAGAATATCGCTGTGAGGTTGTGTATGTCCCAGGACGTTTGAATGTCCATGCGGATTGTATGTCACGTTTTCCTGCGAGTGTAACCGTTGGTAAAAGCGTTGATTGTGATGTTGCATACTCGTTTGCAGATGTGAATGTGATTTTAAGTCAAGAGGGTTCTTTGGTCTTTTCCGAGAAAGATTGGTTAGAAGCTATGAAAAATGATGATGTTTTGAACCAGGTTAAGCAGTTCTTGATTAAGGGTTGGCCTGAAGAAAGGAAACTTTCCGGTGAATTAGCGTCATTCTACAAAGTCAGGGATGAATTAATGTTGAGTCAGAACATTATTGTCAGATCTGATAAAATGATTCCTCCTTTGAAGCTAAGGGAAACGATTTGCAAGTTAGCACATGAAGGACACATGGGTATGTCTACTACTAAAAGGAGAATTAGGGAACACTACTGGTGGCCTGGTGTCGATGCTATGGTAGATAATTGGGTCAGGAATTGTTCTCCTTGCTTGTTGAGTGGCAAGTCTGTGAAGAGTGTTACCGTTGACATGACTCCCATTGAATATGCCAATGGTCCTTGGCGGAGACTAGCTATTGACATTATTGGACCCTTCAATTATCAATCTGGAAAAGAGTTGTTTGCTTTGGTCCTAGTTGACTACTTCTCATAATGGCCCGAGTTGAAAATTGTTGAAAGAACTTCTTCTGGGTGGTGATTGAATTTCTTGATGAAATATTTGCAAGGGAAGGTTTACCTGAGGAACTTATTTCGGACAATGGTCCACAGTTCATCAGTAACAAATTTGAAGATTTTCTTAGTAAATGTGGAATTGTACATAAAAGAACTTCTAACTACTTTCCACAAGCCAATGGCCAAGTTGAGAGATTTAACAGGGTCATCAAGGAATCTTGCCAGTTGGCTGTGAAGAGTGGTTTGAAATGGAAGAAAGCTCTTCAAGCGACCTTGTTGACCTATCGTTTGTCTCCTAATTCGGTAACTGGTTTGTCTCCGTTTGAGTTGTTACGTGGGAGGAAACCAGGTTCTCGACTTTTACCTTGGTGGTTAAAAAGTAATTCTTCTTATGAAGTGGATTTTAAAGAGTTAAAGGATAAAATTGGAAAATACCAGGAAAGGATGGTTCAACATACTTCCAAAAAGAAGTATAATTCTTGCAGAATAAAGATTAGTGATCTTGTTCGTGTAAAATTGGGCGGTTTACTACACAGGAAGGTATCTAGATGGTCTGATCCTGTCAAGGTCATTGAGGTTTTTAGCAAAGCCGTCAGAGTGGAAGGAGGGAAAATATGGAATTTGAGAAGAATCTCATTATGTAAGACTACTGTTGTTCCTTTCACTCAAAAGACCATTTTGCCAGAAAAGTTTGTTTTAGATCACAATTCTGATGGCTTTTCTGGTACACATGAGGTATATGACAACTTAGAAAATAAGTTTGTAAATAATTCTGATGTTGTGCTCAATTCTGATGTTAGACCTGATCCTTGTATTGAAGTCGACAACCATTTATCGAATGTAGACTGTGAAGAAATTTCTTTAAGACGCAGCGAGCGTGTAAAATGTGTTCCTTCAAAGTTTAAGGATTATGTTAGAACTTAACTCTTTACTTTTTATCTTCTTGTTTTTTTTCTCACTTGGGTTTTTTTTGGTTTTTTTAAAGGGGGGAGGTGTGTGGTATTCCATGTTTTGATGTCACTTGGAATCAATTCATGTCATTTAGAATTGGTCCAGGTCATTTAGAATGTTTTGGCTTGATTTTACTACTGTTTCTGAGAGGTTGATCCTGGGAGAAGTTCACCTCTTACTTGTGGTTGTTAAGCTGTCCTTCTAACAATACATCTACCTGGAACCTACTACTTGTGTGTTTAGATTTACCACACTAATCATGCACTGTCAAGCAAGCAAATATGTGTCAAAATGTATTGTATAGTAAAGAAGGCAACTTGAGAAACCTGTGCATGTAATATGGCAGTACTTTGTCCCGGGCCTAACCTAGCGCCATGACAATGGGTTGTTGGGGTTGTTGTCCTGGCTGCTGCTCTCTTCTCCAAATTACTACCATTTGTAAAAAGTGCCACTTTTTTTTATCTCCAATGAGTCATTTTTATATGTTTTTTTTCACTTCATTCACTGAAAAGTGAAGCTACGGTGTTTAGCTTTGCTTTAAGTGTCGCTAACCAGCCTTATGTCACTATTGCTCTTAGTTTCCACTGCGATATCACGCCAAAGGAAGCATCAGATTTTTGGGATGCACCCTGGACATTACGTCATGGTGCGCCATACCATAAATACAGCACATCCCTGGCATTCAAAAATGACGTCGCAAATTGCAAGTCATTAAGACGCAGCGAGCGTGTAAAATGTGTTCCTTCAAAGTTTAAGGATTATGTTAGAACTTAACTCTTTACTTTTTATCTTCTTGTTTTTTTTTCTCACTTGGGTTTTTTTTTTTTTAAAGGGGGGAGGTGTGTGGTATTCCATGTTTTGATGGCACTTGGAATCAATTCATGTCATTTAGAATTGGTCCAGGTCATTTAGAATGTTTTGGCTTGATTTTACTACTGTTTCTGAGAGGTTGATCCTGGGAGAAGTTCACCTCTAACTTGTGGTTGTTAAGCTGTCCTTCTAACAATACATCTACCTGGAACCTACTACTTGTGTGTTTGGATTTACCACACTAATCATGCACTGCCAAGCAAGCAAATATGTGTCAAAATGTATTGTATAGTAAAGAAGGCAACTTGAGAAACCTGTGCAGGTAATATGGCAGTACTTTGTCCCGGGCCTAACCTAGCGCCATGACAATGGGTTGTTGGGGTTGTTGTCCTGGCTGCTGCTCTCTTCTCCAAATTACTACCATTTGTAAAAAGTGCCACTTTTTTTTATCTCCAATGAGTCATTTTTATATGTTTTTTTACACTTCATTCACTGAAAAGTGAAGCTAAGGTGTTTAGCTTTGCTTTAAGTGTCGCTAACCAGCCTTATGTCACTATTGCTCTCAGTTTCCACTGCGATATCACGCCAAAGGAAGCATCAGATTTTTGGGATGCACCCTGGACATTACGTCATGGTGCGCCATACCATATATACAGCACATCCCTGGCATTCTAAAATGACGTCGCAAATTGCAAGTCATTTTGACGCATCGCTGAAACAACGCAGCGATGCATCAGTTCTTGCAAATGAGGCCTTTGGAGTCCCTGCATTGATTTTCTGTCACGAGACTACAGAGAACTCACTTGCCCCGGATAACTACGGGTGCACAATCAGACAAAGCCGGCTATCCTTTAGTTTATATATAGCTGCAACTGACTTTGCTTTCTACTGGACCCACATACAGCGTAGGGAAATGTTGCTACGGACAGCATGATTAATAGTCAACTTTCTGAATCAAGAGGGAGATTAGGGAGGATTTGGGTGCAAAATGTCCTTTATGGAAATAATGTGTCTTGGCCTTCCGTTTCTTTTTATGATCTTCTATTTCATGTAGACTGCACTTAAAGTTATGTAACGTGGAAATCGTACGAATGTGAGTTTATACCGAATGTGCTAATGTTTACGATTGTAACTGCTATCTTCTTATTAATACTCAAAATATTTCAATAAAATAGACGTCGATCATAAATAATAAAATTCAGAGCTTCAGGAGAACTTTAAGCAAAGCATATACAAACTGTTTGGTTCAGTGGCCTAGTATGTAATACAGGCAAGCTGATGATGTGTTACTGAAGCATTTTATTATACTTTCTCAAAATAAAGACCAGCAATCTCATAGTACAAATATGCAAATAAAGACATCACTCCTAAAGTGAAACTCTTTGCAACTTAAACAGTAGAAAGGTCATCCCATGCACGAAGCCAATTTTAAAAAGATATGGGCCTCATTTATGGCATTTTGGCTTAGCGAAGTGCAAAGAACGGGCAGAAATGCACCATATTTAACCAATACGGTGCATTCCAGCCCTTTCTGGCTGTGCTGGCGCCGTTTCGCCAGCCGAGCGCAAATGTATGCAACCTTGCACCATGCAGGCAGGATTGATTTTGTGCAGGAAGGGGCTACTTCTTGTACAAATCTGCAGCACACATGGAAAGAGGAAAAAACAAGGAGAAATAAACATATTGCTCCTCGTTACGCCTCAACTCAGGAGGCATACAGATTTAGCGCTGCTCAAGGTTGACATCACTTTGTAAATCTTGGGCAGTGTCAAATTCCATGAGTGTTGCATGGGGAAACCCACTGTAACGCCCATGCAATGCTCCCCTTGCACAGAGTAAGGCGATGCAGCATTTTGCGCTGTGTCCTCATGATTTATGTGGCCACTCATAGCCATGCAGGGTGGCTTTGCGTGGCTTTATAAATCTTTATGAGAGCCCTGCGTCATGCATGTACCACTTTACAAAGTGCAAAAGTGTTGTTGGCCTCTCACAAATAAGCCCCTTGGTGCACAGCACAAATACGTCAGTGTTTCAGTTTCAGGATGCTAGCGTTGCTCCATTTCTAAGGCAGTGCCAAGCGGGCGCAGAACACCACCCATGCATACTTATCCACAAAAGAAGCTTCACCTGCTGACTTATTCTATACGAGCTCAACATGTTATAATTTGTATTGTCCAAAGGACTAGATTGCATCAATTTTGCACGAGTGCAAACAAGAAGTACATACTCTTTTGTAACGTTTTTGCTGCATAGATATTAGGGAAGAAAACAAATATGGTTTGCATAAGGGAATGCTATGTAAAGCTGATTGCACACAGGCAGAAATTAAAGGCAGCAGTTTTGTCTATCTTTGTTGCGTTGGCATATAGTTGAATGTAATAGATATAGTTTCCATTTTGTTTATCAGGCATGCAGTGAAAATAGTGAAACTTCACTTAATGGTACTTGTATGGTGTGAAAAAGACAGTGAATAACTGACCAGGCTCCGAGGTAAATATATAGTCAGTCATTGGTTGGGAGGTTAGTTGGGTTCTGATAGGAGAAGTGGGCTGTTACTCTTTCTTGAGGTATTGTTTTTTACAGAGGTGTGTTTTTAGCACTTCCCTAAATTGGACTACGGCTGGGTGGTCCAGAGGAATACAGGAATGTAGGGGCATATTATCAATGCTGGCGATATGCTATTTTCGCCGCTTTAGCAGCCGTTTCGGCCGCTAAGTGGCGATAATACTATCGCCCAATTAGCAAGCTAACATCAGTTAGCGACAGCTTTGAGGTGAAAACGAGCGATTTGGGGCCCACTTTGCATGTTAACGATAATTATCGCTAATGACATGCAAAGTTGGCGTTCCCAACCCGTCAGCGACTGAAAGCAGTCGCAAACGCCTATTAGCACGGCAGGCTTAAAGATGGCAATGTTCGCGCTAAGAGCGAATATCGCCAAAAACTAACACCTGCCCAGACCAGTTCTTAGCCATGTTATCCAATGGGAGGTGGATTACATGGCTTAGAACATTTAGTCGCTAATGCGTGAATATCGCTGTATTCTCAGCGATATTCACGCTATTGCCATAAAAATTATCGCTTTGGAGATAAACGTAGCTAATAGCACGTTATCTCAGCGATCATTTCCGGCGATGCTTAGTGAAAAAAAAATCGTTGCTAAGCCTAGTTAGCGATAAATATCGCTAATCGTTGGTAATATGCCCCGTAGTTCGAGATCCTGGGTGCAAAGATGGAGACTGCCTACTGCCTTGTTATCTCTTTTTTGTACTGCTTTGTCACCAGTATTATGATGTACTGACTGAGAGCTTGTCAGCCAGATCGGCTAAAGTAATAATTGTTACAACTTTGTAAGTGATGCAGCTGGTTTTGATAATGGTGCCACCCGACAAGGGGAGCCAGTGGATTTTCACTAGGATGGCAGTGTTACATCCATATTTCGTCAAGCCCCTTGAAGAGATACGGTATGCAATTTAGAATGACCTTAAAAGGAGTCAGTGTGGAATCTGGGAAGCTGGTGCAATGAAAAGATGTAGTGTAGACTCTAACAAAATCTGACACTTAGAGCATGCAGTATACTCCAATGTTACACCATTTGCACATTTCATGAAACACTCTCAAAAGTGTATTGCTTTCTTTAGAGATTGTATGCTGTATGCCAAACCCAATGGGTTTTTAGAGTGCTCTACAAAAGAATAGTTGTGTAGTGGGAACTTTGATGTTTTGTTAGATAAAAAATTCTAAAAAAGTAACTGCCGGTGCACAAAGTTTTGCTAGAAGTCTGCACCTGGGGCTTTTGTATGTCGGAGCGCCGAATACCAGTGATGCATAGTCTTGATATCACCTTATGCCTCTTTCATCCACCACCAAACACTCCCTACCTCTTTAACTCATTTTTTTCAGGTGCTTTTTCGTCCTTGCTTTCTTTTTTTTGTCACTGTCTTTACGTCTTTCTAAATCTCCTTTGGGCCCTCTTTTATGCATTTCTCTCTCATGCTCTGGACCAAGGTCCAATGAGAAAAGATAAGTATCAGCCCTCAAAAATGAGTACTGGTGGGCGCCACCTGCAATTACTGCCTTAAAGTAGGCACTGGTCTACATCAGTGTCGGGGGCAAATTCCTATAACTGAGAGCCTAGATCTGCTTATTATCGCCCGTCTCATGGAATTTCAGCATTTCAGCCAATGCCTTGCTTCGTCAGATAATTGAAATAGATCAGATGATCTAAAAAGAAAACTACTGGCATGGCCTCAATAAATATTCAAACTTGCATCATTGGGCATATTCATGAACTCGACCAGTATCTGTGCCAAACCACCTAGACACTATATTCTTTAGTCACGCACTGCCTTCAGAAGATATCCGCAAAAAGGGTCCAGCTCCACCTTAGGTCAGGTGCAGAGCCCAAGATGCCTCTGTCAGCAACTTTAACTAAGAGGCATCCACTTTTCAAGGAGGTGGCTGCCCCTGATGCCTGGCAGAGATCCTTCAAGCCCTTTAGTTGGTCCCTCCAGCATGCCACCTTTCCTGTTTGTCTCTTTCTCCAGACGTACCAGCACTCCTGCTGGGTCTCCATTCCTGCTTTCTTGGTCTCACGGCCCACTTTGGGAGACCACACTTTACCACCAACTTCTTCAGCTCTTTTTAGTCAGCACCATCCTTGGGCTAGGTCACAGTTCAGCTCTCTATGTGCCATTTGGTGGGTAGAGTGTTCCAGTCACAGCCTTATCCTATCTCCATAGCAAGGTCAGCAACCCGCCAGGATCCTTCATGCTTCCATCTGGTAAAACTCAGTCGCAGGTGGGGACTTTGTCTAGGCTAAAAGCTTCATGTAGCAGTGATGACTGTAAGGCAGAGACACCTCCTCAGTTGAGACTCCAGTCTACCCCAGAAAGAACACAGATTCAGTCCAGTAAATGGGTTATTAGTTGATTCAGTGGTAGCCCCACACAAATAAAAAACACAATATTTGTCAGGGTGAACCAGAAAAGTCCCTAAATATACCTATGCTTAACCTTCTGGTAGTTTGGCACACACGCAGTCAGGTCTAACTTAGAACAATGTGTAAAGTATTTATGGATCACTCAAACAGTAATAGAGTGAAAACATAACACCAATAAAATCCCAAACCAATTTAGAAAAATAGAATAATTTTGAAATAAATTAAATGACACCAAAACAACAAACAGGAGCTATGATTTTTTTAAGATTCTAGGATGAATAGGGCTAAAAAGCACAAAGCGCCAATTGTGTTTTTAAAAAAACAAACTTTCTTTATTTGCATGTAGAACTGTCTTGATCATACACTAATAATACCCCCGTTGGAGGGTGTTGGTAAACCAAGTATTCAGCTTACATCTGTACAACTTACAGAAAAGGGGCTCCAGGGCCATCCAGTAAACTCATTATTTACCAGCAAATGTATGATTTTTGTCCCCATGACCTGGTCCACTGTAGCATATCAGTTCTCCTGCATTGGAACTACAACTCCCCATGCAAACTCCCCCAACCGCATCCAACACTCCCCCCCCAACTACGGGTAGCTTCCACACGTAAGCTCTGCACGTTACCTAAAAGGCAATAGTAATGTCGATTGTATCTATTCTATACTCCCCCAGTGAGAGAAGCGAGACTCCCATCATCCCGTCTACCATGAAGCCCCTAGTTTAGGGGCATAAAGTCCAACTTGCCAGCCTCCGTTAGTACTGCATCCTTCCCAGCCAGGAAGAGAGTCTCACTCAGCCACCTCTTCCTCTTCTAACATGGACGCTAGTGAATGAGTTTGTGCTCCCGAGGAGAGCAAATCCTCAGGCAGTTCTTCTCTCCTTGTACGCCACTTGTGACCATACTCCGCACCTGTCCACTCAATCATATCCTTTCTCCAATTGGTATCAGTGGGGGGACCTACCAGGCCATCTTATTGCTATTCGTCTTATGGCCACTATGAGACCCAGATTCACAAAACACCTGCTCAATTTCTTCGTTGGGTTAATTAGGAGTAGTCCCAGCAGACATTGTCGCGCTGTGCCACCTCCCACCCGGTAGCCTCCTTGTTATTAGATAGCTCTTCTGCCCAGTAAACTGCTATGACTGTGCACCGCCAGAATATATGAATAATATCCCCCCCCCCGGCCACACATGGGGCATGCAGAGGATCAATTAGGTTAAATAATTTGGAGCCGTTGGGGAGACAGGTAAGCTAAATGTTCATAATTGCATTGCACCCGTTTACTTTAACCGTGGGTTTATTGACACTGTTCACACTGCCTTATGAATTTTGACCCAATCCCCATCTGACAATGGTCCCTCACACTCTCCTTGCCATGTTTCCTCCAAAGTGTGTGGTTTTACTTACCAGTCAGCTCTGAGCGCCCGGTACAAGTGTGTCGTATGACTACGGCCCCCAGCCTGGGACAATTTTATAACCAATGTAGATGAGGGTCTCGAAGCCTCCGGGATTGTTGGCCACAGTTGTCGGTATGTTGCTGCTACTTTTGCATATTGTAAAACTTGTCCATGCCCAAGTGCGAATGTCTGTAAGGCATCCTGAAGCAAGATAAATCGGTCCCTCGGATACAGATGCAAGATCATTTCATTACAGACCCTCCTTCTGTCCACTTGCCTGTGGACATGTCTTGTGCAAACAGAGCAAAGGGGCGCACCAACCACAGATCTAAGTCCCGAGCATACCAGGCCCACCTCAACACCCTTCATATCACCCTCTCCCAGATCCAACACAAAAGTCTAATTATATGGAGCAGCCACTTAGGGGTCCTATTCCCCGCAAGAACAGTTCTCCCAGTCTAAATCCCTCATGTGTTCCCACCACAGCCGCTCACAGTTGTCGTCCACGTCAAACCTGTAATGGCATGGTGCAGCTGTGTTGCCAAATAGTACGACTACAAGTCCGAAATCTCCAGGCCTCCCTGTCCCCACTCCCTTTTCAGGGTTGCCAACCCAATTCTGCAATGTTTCTCTGCCCATAATAGGCGGGTCAAGAGACTGTCTAATTCCCTGAATACCCTATGAGGGAGCTCATACATAGCACTCTGCAGAATATATAAACTTCTTGTTAACACTATCATTTTACCAAGGGCTATTTTACCCATAGGGGATAGCTGCACTGAATTCTAGAAATCTATAGATGGTCGAAGACCCCGGATCACCCTCCCTAGATTCAGCTCATAAGTTTGTTGCTCCCCATGTGTCACATATATATCCAGTTACTTGGCTGTATCCAGTTTCCATCATAAGGCGGTCTTTGGCAATTGCTCCGAGGGCAGCTTTGCTAACAGTCCGATCGGGAATAGGGCTGATTTGATGCTATTAAGGTACAGACCAGAACATCTGCCAAATTCCTGCATGACCTTTAGTAAAATCGGGATTGAGATGTCCGGCTGATACACATAAAGCATCGCATCGTCAGCATACAGTGACACCACATGGGTTGTCTTGTCAACCTGGATACCCCAGCCTCGCATGACATTCCTAAGATGGCACAGCAATGGCTCCTTTGCCATGATAAAGAGCAGGGGAAGCAACGGGCACGCTCGTCGGGTGCCCTGCTGCAGGTGTATCTCTACCGAAACACACTGCCTGTACTCACCCTCGTCCTTGGACGTGTATACAGTGTTGTGACCTGACAGACAAGGACTGGAGGACTCTACGACCCTGTGGGTCATGAGGGAGGTGACCAGGTCACCGGACACCACATCCGGTTAGGGGACAGGAAAGGGATCAGACTGACCAGGACGGACATGGGGATAGACGTACATGTAACCAGCTATGAGAATACACAATAAAGAAATCATTGCACAACCAACCTGTGTCCTGCGTGTGATGTACTGACCAGCGCCCACACCGGGGACATGACAACTGGCGACAAGGCGACGCACCCATCTGCGTGCTCACTAGAAAAAACAGCGATTTTATGCCAGGAGCCCACCCTCGATCGCGTTGTGCCCAGAAGAAGAAGAGTGCCCAAGAAGACTGCCCAAAGCGCCAACAAAGGAGACCAGCGACGTGGGAGCCCACCCCAACCTCCGCGAGAGAAGAACAGACTCTGCCGGTAAGCGCCGTGCAGAGCAGCGCAAAGTTCAAAGGACTGGCCCGAGCTCACGCGAGAGTCTCGGCGGCCATTTTGAGGTCAATCAGCAAGCAGCATCGCGCGGGTGGCCATTTTGAGGTCAGGCAAGAGCGCAATTGGCTGCGAAGTCTCGCGAGACTCTTGGCGGCTATTTTGAAGTCAGGCACAGGAGCCAATCAACAAGCAAGAAAATCGGGCGGCCATTTTGAGGTCAGAAAAGCCACGAAAATAGTTAAAAAACGCCGATCTCAAAGAAAAAGAAGAAAAGAAGCACAGGCAAAGTCAAGAACCAATCAAATAAAGGAATTGAAGTAAAAATAAGAGACAAACAAAGGAATACAAAAGAAATACTGGAAAGCAGATAGAAAAACAAAAAAAAAGGGAAGAAGAAAATAAGAATAGAAAGACAAGAAATAAATAAAGGAAAGAAAAGAAACAGTGCAAGAATAAAGAGAAAAAGACAAAGAAAAAGAAGATAAAGAGAAAGGAAGAAAAGAAAGGGGAAAGAACAGACAAGGCAAGAAGGCAAGGATGGCAGACCCAAAACCCAGTGCCCAATACAGGAGGCCACTGCCGTTCAACTTATCGGAGCCACAAACAGGAATAAGGTGGGAGAAGTGGATCAGACGGTTCGAAAGATATATGGAAGCAACGGACGTAACAGAAGGAAAGAGACTATGGTTACTGCTGAACTTAGCAGGGGATGACATCGAAGAACTTCTAGTGACACTGCCAACCGAAGAAACAAAGACATATGAGACATTAAAGAAATGCCTAACGGCCAAATTTGACCCACAACGGAACGTTGATTTCGCACGATATACATTCACTATTGCGTGGCAACAAGTGGACGAGACGCTGGATGACTTTGCGACAAGGCTGAGAAAATTAGTGACACATTGCGAGTTCGACAAGTTTGACAATGAACAAGTAATAAGGCTACGGATCATTGAAGGCTGTCGCGACACAGGATTCAGGGCAAGGATCCTTAAAGAACCGATCTCATTGGAGAGCATCCTGTCTCTGGCAAGAGCAGAGGCGAGAGCAACGGCACATGCCAAGGAAATTGAAAGAGGAAAGAACGTTGAAATAGAAAACACACACTACGTGACGAACAAATATCGCACAGGCCGGTGGAGGAACGACCAGAGAGAACAAACAGGGAGGAGACAACATGAAGAAACGTGCTACAAGTGTGGCATGGAATTTCCACACAGAGGTCAGTGCCCAGCTTTTGGCCAGACGTGCAAAAGATGTAACGGGAGAAATCACTATGCCAGCATGTGCCAAGGCGGACAGTTCAGAGATGACAGGAGAACAACTGGAAGACAACAAGAGTCGACTACAAGACACGTCAGATATGTCGACAGAGAAAGAAGAAGTTCATCGCAAGGATCAGGTGAAGATGAGGAAGAAGAGAAAGTGGAAAGACTACACCACATGTCGGAGATTCACATAGAACTGAGTGGGGAAAACAGAAAAGGAGAGACCACAACTCATACAGGCAGAAGAACCCAGGATAAGACGGTCGTGGCAAAGATAGGAGTAGGTGAACATGAAGCGGAGTTTGTACTGGACAGTGGTGCAACATGCAATGTCATGTGTGCATCAGAATACGAGAAAATGGAATCCAAGCCGACACTGAGAGCGTCCAAGGTAAAGATCTTCACCTGGGGGTCAAAGAAAGAGATAACAAACTTGGGAAAGTTCACAAGGGAACTGAAATATAAAGACAAAAAGAACAAAGAAGACATACATGTGCTGAAAGGCGACGCTCCAGGACCATGCCTGCTAAGCAACAACACCGCCCAAACAATGGGTCTCATAACTATGACATATGACAAAAAAGAAAATGAACAATGTACTGAAGGTAAGCATAGAGAAGAAACAGGGACCAGAGAAAGAGGAAGGGCACGAAAAAGAACGACTGAAAGACCAGACAAAACAAAAGGCGGCCGTAGAAAGAGAGGAGCCAACAGAGATAGCGCCAGCTGGCCCAGGACATCGGACACACGACAAGGAGCTAGAAGTGGAAAGATGGAGGCTGGCATGCAGAGAGCAGAAGGAGCAGAAGGAGGACAACAAACAAACAAAAGAAAAAGACGATGGCAGAGATCAGCGACCAAAAAGGAATGCAAGGAGACAGAGAGACTAAGCGATAAAACATAGGAGTTAGAAAGTAGAGAGACGAGTCAATCACGACTCCTGGACTCTCTCTCTCTCTCTCTCTCCCTCTCTCTCTCTCTCTCTCTCTCAACAAAGAACGGTACCATGAACATTTGTTTGCAACAAGGGGGAGATGTCGTGACCTGACAGACAAGGACTGGAGGACACTAGGACCCTGTGGGTCATGAGGGAGGTGACCAGGTCACCGGACACCACATCCGGTTAGGGGACAGGAAAGGGATCAGACTGACCAGGACGGACAAGGGGATAGACGTACATGTAACCAGCTACGAGAATACACAATAAAGAAATCATTGCACAACCAACCTGTGTCCTGCGTGTGATGTACTGACCAGCGCCCACACCGGGAACACGACATACAGTAATCAAACCCATTTTAAAAAATCATTCCCCACTTCCATCTCAGTGAGATCCTGCCTAATATAGTCCCAAACAACTGAGTCGATCACTTGTTCTATGTCTAAAAAGGCAAGTGCGTATGATCATTGTCCAGGTGAAGGGCTTGCAAGGCATAAGCCAACCACCATAAATTATTTAGAGTATCGAGGCGGGTAATAAAACCAGACTGATCTGGATGTATCAATTGAGGTAAAAAGGTCTTCATAAACCTTGCCACCAGCACATGACTAAGTAGTTTTTGGTCCACATTTAACATAGACAATGGTCAATTGGAGCCCATTGCCATAGTGTCCCGTTCTGGACTCAGCAGCAGTACAATTAGTGCCTCTCTCATGGTGGCAGGCAGGCTGCCCATTTGCCAGGCCTCCGCGTACACCAATCAGAGTTTGTCCAATAAGGGCCCCATGTAGGACTTATAATATTCTGCCAGTAGCCCATCTCCCCCAGCACCTTAGCCGTCTTTAACGACTTCACAACTTGTCACAGGTCTTGCAGGGTTATAGGTTCCCCCAGGGACTTTGCATCCGATGGGGTAAGTCAAGGCAAGTGTAAATCCAGGAGATATAGGGTCTGGGATGGAATACCAACATTGCATGGTTTGGCACATACCTCCTGAAGATACGTTTCAAACACTTTGTTTACTGATTGTTGAGTCATGACATCCTGCCCTCGGACCCCTCAATGCCACTACCAGTTGAGCAGTGGTGTCTGCCCACATAGGTCTAGCCAGGTATTCACCTGTTACAACGCATTTTTTACAACGCACTACCACTACAACGCAGGCATTACAACGCATACATTACAACGCATAGCGCGGGGGGGCGCTCTAGGATAAGAGGTAAGTTTAATTTACTATCCAACACCTTCCCTAGGGTCCACGGGGACTGGAGTTAGAATAGTAAATTATACCTACCACTATCCAGCACCCCAAAGCGCTATGCGTTGTAGTGGTATGCGTTGTGAATACCGCGTTGTAATGGTATGCGGAGTAAAAGTATGCGTTGTAACGTCATACATCCGTCTAGCCAACATTCTATCCACCATATCCCCTTCCATATAAAGTCTCCTCCTGCTCGCTAGGTGAGTATATTTCTTCAGCCGGTCCCAGTGTCACAGACCTGGTGTCTTTGCAGGTCCCACTGAGGTGTCACCGCAGGATCCCCCGGAAGTGAACGTTCCAAGGCTTTCAGCCTTTCCTCCCCTTCAGTGAGTTCCCGTTCCAGCAATTGGTGCATACCCACTTTCGCAGACATAATAACCAACTCTAGCGTTTCCCATTCGAGGACCTTACTGCTCGCACTTTCCCAGTTGGATTCAAAATACCGCTCAATGGTCCCCCGCAAGGTATAAGAAAGACAGTGTCAGTAAGGGCTTCAACTCAAAGTTCCCACGATGGCACCCTGGGCCGTGTGCGGTGTAGGGAATTAGTCAATAGCAGGGGTGAGTGATCTGAAATGTATCGTCCCTTATAGGCCAAGTCAGACACCCTGTGTGTAGCATGCAGCTGTATAAAGAAATAATCCAATCTGCTATATATGTGGTATGCCGGCGTGTAGCAGGAGTACACTCGTGAGTGTGGATTACGCACTCTCCAGATATGTACAAGGCCCACTCCTGCCTATAGCTGCATAAGGGCTTCTGTCATATGGGGCTTGCCAGCAATGCCCTAATAAATCCCCAACAAACATAGATGCAAGTTCCCCAATTCCATTTCCACCTCCTCCCATAGGTAGAACTAACAGAACCCCAGACACAACCTGTGGCCTAAAGGGTCCTAAACCCCGCCCCAGAAGCCTACTCCTCCCCAGAACCCCCCTAGTTCAAGTTCAAGTTCAGGAATTTATATAACGCACTACTCACCCAGAGGGTCTCAAGGCGCTTGGGGAGGGGGTTCATTATTTATCGAATAGCCAGGTTTTAAGTTCTTTCCTGAAGGATATGTGGTTTTGTGTAAGGCGGAGGTGAGTGGGGAGTGAGTTCCAGGTCTTGGCCGCTAAGTAGGAGAAGGATCTACCTCCCATGGTGGCTCTTTTGATACGCGGAACTGCGGCGAGGGCTTGATTGGAGGATCTTAGTAGGCGGGAGGGTGTGTAGAAGGACAGTCGAGTGTTGAGGCATTCGGGTCCTAGTTTGTAGAGGGCCTGGTGTGCGTGGGTGAGGAGACGGAACGTTATTCTCTTGTTGACGGGGAGCCAGTGGAGGTCTTTCAGGTGGCCGGTAATGTGATCTTGGCGAGGGATGTCCAAAATGAGTCTCGCTGATGCGTTTTGGATGTGATGAAGCGAGCTTCAGAAAATATTTTATTCTGACTTGTGGATTCAATTCCCTATAACATGAACTAATCAATTAATGAATTTTTGCATGATTTGTTTGATTAAATCAACCTAGATTAAGTTTGCACCACACATGAACACGCGGGAACTAATTACATGTGCTCTTGTTGCATTTGCAAGTCTGTTTTGTAACACATGATTAATATTGTTTTGTCTGTTATGTCTGTCCTATTGTCTTTTTCACTATTAATATGCGGCTGATCATTCATGGCATGTGCTTTATTATATGTGCTTACATGTTTGTCCTATGTTGTGTTTGTCTGTCTGTGTATTATTTAATCATCTTTTTATTCTTTCAGAAACTTAAAGCTGGACACTATGAAGAATGGTAGATTTTAAATGTGCTGCTTTTCTGTGTGCTTCTGCTAGGTGACTTATACTAATGGGTTAACATTAGTTATGTAGGTTGGAAACAGAATGACTTTCATTACCTGAATTAATTATTGTTTTGTGTTTGTTTAAATAATAGTTTTCTGTAAAGTAACGCGAGCTAAAAGTGGCGCAGTGACGCAAGCAGAAGTGGCGCAGAAAAAGCCTGCTGATGTTAAGCCACAGGAGAACATATATTTTGAAAAAGGATGACAAGCTTATGAACTCTTATTATGAAAGCTTTGAAAAGGAACTGCTAAAGACGACTCTGTGGAGTGGTTTGGTTGTGCCACGGAAAGCTCCGAACGGACAGGCTCAAGGTTGAAAGGAAGAGGCGTGACAGATTTTGTATTGCTTGAACATCTTTGCTACAAAATGTAGCAGACTAAGGAACTGTCGCCAGGATTCTGTGCATGAACAATGGCTCTGTGTAAAAGCCTGGTCTCGTGGTGGAAGATGTCACAGTTTACTGTGGCGTGAGGTAAATCAGCCAATGGGGAGCCAGAATTCAGCTAATGGAATGTGAAAAATAGTTAGCTCAGCTTAATTTAGGGTATAAGAATAGGCTTTAGCTGCAGATTATTTGGCTTACGCTTTTGATTCCAGAGGGACGTGTTCTGCTGTCCGATGATTACACATAAGGAAATTTAACTTTTTAAGACTTTGTTTTCAGGCGATGAGGGTAGAGACAGAGAGTTAGTTAGGATTTGGAAATGCTCTTTTCACTTATTTCTGCTAATGAATAATATTTTCTTGAATTAAGCTCTCTTTATAAATGCTGAATAAAACTTTCTTATGACTTTTTCTAATGCTTGCTTAATAAAGTTCCAAAACTAAGTTTTCTTAAATATGTTTTAATAAACTTTTAAAATGACAAGCTGGTCTTGTTTATTGAAAAGAGTTAAATTTCAACATATAAGATCCATTCGCCTCATGATTCAGCTGCTCTAATGTTTCTTATGGGCCTGGTATTGATTGGTAAGTGTGATAGTGGATTGTGACATCATTTATAAAGTATTTTAGTTGGAGCGCTGGATCAATTTTGGTAGCTTCAGACGGTTATATGTTGTTTTTGACATGTATGTTACATATATGTTGGTATAGTCATAGGATTAATGTTTAACATATGTTGAGTTTTTGATTTTGTCAGATTGTTATATATGTAGTATGTAATCTTTAAGGGTTTTTCCAGCAGTGTGAAAAATTCCTGGTATGCCATGGCAAGAGTAGTGTGACTAGAAGAGTTACACAGTGCATTTGTCTGTTTCAAAATTGTGGTATAGAATATATCACGTGTTGTGGACGTACAACACAAGTTTAGGGACCTTATATTGAATGGTTGAATGTACAGTGAGGATTGCCTATGAAATTGTAGCATTAAGCAGAGGGACCTGGTGAGCCTGTTTTAAAACTTTCTGTGAAAAGAGTAGTAGGATTTATCCAAGCTTGAGAGAAGGGTGAGATAGCGTTGTCTATTCTTATCAACGCTTGACGTTTTCTGTGGTTGGTTCAAGTCCTGCCAAGATTTCGTGGGTGTATGATTAGGGTTTTCTTGTTTGGAAGTGCGTGAATGATTAGTTATCTGTTAGAAGGGTAGGGTAAGAATTACTCTATTGGCAATTGAGATTATTCTGTGAGAATAGCGTCGTCTATTCCACATTGAGGATACTTGAATGAATGTATAAAACTATCTCTTTGTTAGAGAAACAGACAAATGGTTTCCTTTATGTAGTTATTAATTGCATTTTTAAAAAGTAATTGGAAAGTGTTTTAAACCCTTCTGGGTACAGTAAAAGCATTGAAAGGTGTTTTGTGCTATTTAAATACCTTCAAAAAGCATTGCGCGCTATTTAAATTCATTGAAAAGTGCCCCGATCAAAAATTGTAAGGGAGGGGCTATTTTTGAGAGCGTGTGGGGAGAGCCTGCAGCTGCAGCTGCTGTATACGTCAGAGCCCGCCGCGCTCTGATTGGTTGATGTGCCTGGAGTGTTAGAGCAAAGCAGCGCTCTCATTGGCTAAGGTGTGATTAATAGTTTAAGGTGATTCCTGGCTTTTGCGGATGTTCCCCTGTTCTGGGTTCTGTTTTTGTCACAGATTGTGCTAGCTGATTATTTGCATATTGTGCGTGGCGAGCATTGTATTGCTTGGAGCGCGAGGAGAGATTACAGCAGCAGCAGTGATAAAATATCTACAGCCGTGTTGTGATTGGCTGAGCTTACAGGGACAGCGCGCTGATTGGCTGAATCGCTGTGCAGTGCACTGGTTTGGACACGTTGTTTGTATTCTGTGAGTAGAATATAATGAGCAGTGGATCAGTTTCCGTTGAAATTGCGCTGTCCTATGCGAGTGTCCCGAGTATTTTGTGAAGGAGGGGGGCTGTGGGAGCGAGTGGGAGAGCTGTCAGCTGCAGTGACTGACTACGTCAGCCGCCGCGCTCCAATTTGTGGAAAGGCCGTCGCGTCATAAGAAGAGCCGCGCTCTGATTGGGCGAGGCTCCGTGAGCCGCGCTCTGGTTGGGCGTGGCTCCGTGACTACTGTGTGCTGGTTCTGAGGAGGAGCCGCGCACTGATTGGCTGTGATGTGTGCTGTCACGAGAGGAGCCACGACCTGATTGGTCAGAGCTTCTTGTTGTTGGACTTCTTCTTTTTCTTTAAAGGAGTGCTGAGCGCTGGCTTTGGAGAGCGATGGTGGAATCGCGCTATACTTGCTGAATCCGATTTCTAATTAGGGGGCTTGGTTGAAGTTGGTTTGTTTATCGCACGCAGGAGAAGAGCTGTGTCGAGCTGTGTCCTGGTTGGCTGGAGAGTTGCAATTGGATTGGTTGGACTTCGTAACCGGATTGGTTGAGGCTCAAGTGAGCACTGGTTGGTTGAACATTGTAGCAGCAGCGCTGATTGGCCCAGACATTTAAAGTTCATTGTTTACTTCCTGAGTTTAATTTTCTACGCTAGTAGTGCCAAAAGCTTTGTTTTTAATATTTGACCACAACATTGGGAAGGTAGATTTTTCTATAAAATATTAAATATTACAGCAGCTATCCTGATAAGAATAGCAGTAGCAAAAGGTGACTGACACTGATTATTGGAATATTAATTAAAAAGCAGATAATTAACAGGTGCCATTAGAATTGCAAATAAAGTTATAGCCTGTCAGTGAAGTGCATGTAAATAAAAACGTTCTTTCTCACACTCCATCGTTTTTTTAAATAATGTAAATCTTTTGAATAGCAGCATTCCTAGACGGATAAAAGCTTATAATTATTTTACTGCTTTAGTGATAGCCTGTTAAGGTACACGTTCATAGCGTGCTTCACAAAAGAACCCCTTAGGAGATGTTAAATTCTTTCCTGTGCAAAAGAGTCTGTGTGCATGTTTAGTGTCCACAAAGCTGCATATAAATTATTAACAGCAGCGTAGCAGCAATCCTGTTCAAAGGTGGTCGCGCACGCAGAAATATAATATTAAAAAGTATATACAGTCCTTGTTCTGTTTTCAGTTGGTTCTGTCTCTTGTTGGATTTATTAGTTAGATTACTTACTGCCATTAGTGATTTTTGTGTGTTAGTTAGCTAGTGTTGCAAGGTCAATGAGGTAAACACAATTTTTTTAATTGAGATTAAATTTTAATAGAGGTGAGTATTTTAAAACATGGATAATTATTATCAAAAGAAGAAGAAAACGTTTTTCTGCCATCAGAAAATGAAAAATGTATTTAAAAAGGTTAAAAGGGTTGTTGCTACATGTGAGAGCAAATTAATGAATAAACAGGTGAGTAATGAAGTAACTAGTAAACATAATAAAAATATAGATGCTAAAGATGCAGTTTTAAATGACACATATTCTGAAAGAATACCACCTCCCCCAAAAGAAATCATTTATAATGAAAATTTGATTCCCAAATCAGCGAATGTAAATAATAAACATGTCAGAGAAGAATTTATTGATCAGTGTAAAAATGATGTTGTAAATACAGATCAGGACAGAAATTTAAGAAGACTCCCAGAACAGACTAATGTAACGCCAAGAGTCTCAGTTCAGATTAATGGAGTCCCAGTTCAGACCCCTTCTCAAGGTGTCACAACAGGTAGGTATGATGAGATGCCTAGTACCTCTGAAATTATTATTCCTGCTCAGAAATATAACACAGATACAGGATTCAGTGGAGATAAGGAAAACAGACCTGATCCAGTTAAAATTGCAAACAAGCAGGGAAACTCATTTCCTAATATTTCACAGTACAAGATGAAGTCAGAAACAAATAAAGGAGTTGTTCCTGTTATTGAAAACCCTTGTTGTCCTATTGTGCGCAAACCAGAAGAGATCTTTTGTCAGATACCACATGATACTGAGTGGTATTGGGTCCCAATGCACCCAGAGAGTCAAATAATTTTTGCTTTCAGGCTCCAAGAGAGAGAGAAAATTCTCAGTCAGGTAATTATTGAGAGAATTAAAATGATTCAGGCAATGGAATTCCCAAAGACACAAAAACAGGTAAGAATGCTCCTAGGCATGGTTGGTTACTGTTGCCAATGGATTAGTGCTTTCTCAGTATTTGCAAAACCATTGCAGAGACCGGCAAAAGCAGATATAAAAGACCAAATTGTCCTGACAGAAATTAAACTTGAGGCCTTTGAGCAATTTAAAAAGAGTTTGTGTGAAGCTCCTGTTCATGGCATGCTAGACTTCAATAAAGAAATTCAGCTTCTTGATCAAATAGCAGTGATAAAATGTGCTGCAAATGGAAAGAAAAATGATTATGTCTCAAAAGGCAATGAGCACGCAGGTACCATTGTTAAATTTTGTGCTCAGGAGTGGGTTGCAATCAATGGGGAAAAATTCAATGAACATGTTTCAAGCATCTTCATACTAATCTTTGCAATTCAGACATGGCAAGAATTAAAACAATTACAAGATGAGGCACATGATGAGGAGAAAAACACATGGCTCAAAGAAGTTTACAAAGATGACAGACCTGTTATGCCCAATTGCATAATTGCTGACATGGCACAGATGTACCATGGTCCAATTGAGAATTTGGGAACCATTGGCCGGGAGGGTGGTTCATTTACAAATATTCAAACAGATCTTTTTGAAATGCCCCAACATAACAAACTGAGATATGTCCTGGTCATCATTTGTTTACTTTCAAAATGGTTAGAAGCTTTTCCAACAAGAAAAAATGACACAATTTCTGTATTCCATCAATTGGGAACAAATGTGTTTGCAAATGAAAAGGAGCAGGCTCATGATCTATTGCCAAGAGACTTGGTCAAAACAAAGGTTCATCGGAGGAGAAACTGTCTAGTACCTAGGTGGCAGAAAGCAAGTCAGGTGACAACAGATACTGGATGTATGCATATCAGTAATACCCTGTGTGTACCTGAACCTGATAACACTGATGAAGTTAGTGAAGACACTACAACTGATTCAGACTCTGAAAAAGAAATTTCTGAAGAAAATACAGATCTTGAAGATCGACAAGGTGGTCGACATCTGGATGATGATGTCAATGTGAATGAAACATTGAATGAAGAAGATCTAGAGATTGTGATTCTAGATTCTGAAAATAATGAGAATCTGCCGGAAAAAGAATCTCAAGAAAAAGAAGAAGATTCAGAAGCAGAAAATTCTGAGCAAGACGAAAATCTAATCCTGGAGAGTATTGAAAGGCAAAGGAGTAGCTCTGTATGCAGGAACAAGAATCCTGAAACTGGGAAGCTGAAGGTGATCCCTGAAAAAGAGGAAGAATTACCAAGTACCGGCTGTAAGGATGATGTTCCTAACGGAGTGAAGCTGCAGAGTAAAGAAGTTCCTAGGTACAGATTTAAAGTCTCAGAAACAAATACAGATGGGAGTGATGAGGAGTCTGAAATAAGAAAATTCAGAAAAAGGGCTTGGAAAGCTGAATGTAAAGAAAGCAAGCCTAAGAAGAAACTCTTGAGAAAAGGTGATGTCTGGCCTAAAGATTTAAAGTTCAAATTTGAAGTGTCAAGTCAGAAGAGTGATTCAGACAAAAAAGAGCAAGTTGGAGAAAACATTGAAATGATTTCCAAGAAGAGCAAAACACCATTGAGACCAAATGTAAAATACAAGTCTCCAGAATGGGCCTACATAACTATCCCTCCAATAGTTGAGGTGCGCAGTAGCAGTCAAAATGGTGACAATGACTAGATTTCGTTTTCTTTAAGTTGAGGTCTATTTTGGCATACGGCTGAAGAAATTTTGTTAGGGTGACACAAGGTCGAAGAAGTTGTGTTAGCTGGAAACACTTTTATGCAACATGCAAGGTCGAAGAAAACATGTTTTAGAATTTGAAAAAAAAAAGAGGGGGTATATACTATGTACTAATTTTTCCCAAAAAATTTCAAAAATTTACTTTTTGTTTTTTTTGTTTTGTTTTATAATACTCAGATTGATATTTGTTTTGTTGGTGCAATTCAAAATGTAGTTATGCAATTTAAAACTTTACCTAAATTCATTGGGGGTTGGGGATTCAAAGGTGGAAAGGATCCAACTTAGCTGAATAAAGAAAGGGTAAAGGATATAGAATTAGTAGGATGTAAGACTCAATACTCATTATGAGAGTTGTAGAAATATAGATGAAATTAGAGCTTAAATACTAATCCAGAGTAAGCCTGAAACATGTTCAATAGATGAAAAATGTCTTGAAATTTTTTGGGTGTTGTTTGGTGATTTTTAAATCACCAGATGAGGGAGTTGATGAAGCGAGCTTCAGAAAATATTTTATTCTGACTTGTAGATTTAATTCCCTATAACATGAACTAATCAATTAATGAATTTTTGCATGATTTGTTTGATTAAACCAACCTAGATTAAGTTTGCACCACACATGAACACGCGGGAACTAATTACATGTGCTCTTCTTGCATTTGCAAGTCTGTTTTGTAACACATGATTAATATTGTTTTGTCTGTTATGTCTGTCCTATTGTCTTTGTCACTATTAATATGCGGCTTATCATTCATGGCATGTACTTTATTATATGTGCTTACATGTTTGTCCTATGTTGTGTTTGTCTGTCTGTGTATTATTTAATCATCTTTTTATTCTTTCAGAAACTTAAAGCTGGACACGATGAAGAATGGTAGATTTTAAATGTGCTGCTTTTCTGTGTGCTTCTGCTAGGTGACTTATACTAATGGGTTAACATTAGTTATGTAGGTTGGAAACAGAATGACTTTCATTACCTGAATTAATTATTGTTTTGTGTTTGTTTAAATAATAGTTTTTCTGGAAAGTGACGCGAGCTAAAAGTGGCGCAGTGACGCAAGCAGAAGTGGCGCAGAAAAAGCCTGCTGATGTTAAGCCACAGGAGAACATATATTTTGAAAAAGGATGACAAGCTTATGAACTCTTATTATGAAAGCTTTGAAAAGGAACTGCTAAAGACGACTCTGTGGAGTGGTTTGGTTGTGCCACGGAAAGCTCAGAACGGACAGGCTCAAGGTTGAAAGGAAGAGGCGTGACAGATTTTGTATTGCTTGAACATCTTTGCTACAAAATGTAGCAGACAAAGGAACTGTCGCCAGGATTCTGTGCATGAACAATGGCTCTGTGTAAAAGCCTGGTCTCGTGGTGGAAGATGTCACAGTTTACTGTGGCGTGAGATGAATCAGCCAATGGGGAGCCAGAATTCAGCTAAGGGAATGTGAAAAATAGTTAGCTCAGCTTAATTTAGGGTATAAGAATAGGTTTTAGCTGCAGATTTTTTGGCTCACGCTTTTGATTCCAGAGGGACATGTTCTGCTGTCCGATGATTACATGTAAGGAAATGTAACTTTTTAAGACTTTGTTTTCAGGCGATGAGGGTAGAGACAGAGAGTTAGTTAGGATTTGGAAATGCTCTTTTCACTTCTTTCTGCTAATTAATAATATTTTCTTGAATTAAGCTCTCTTTATAAATGCTGAATAAAACTTTCTTATGACTTTTTCTAATGCTTGCTTAATAAAGTTCCAAACCTAAGTTTTCTTAAATATGTTTTAATAAACTTTTAGAATGACAAGCTAGTCTTGTTTATTGAAAAGAGTTCAATTTCAACATATAAGATCCATTCCCCTCATGATTCAGCTGCTCTAATGTTTCTTATGGGCCTGGTATTGATTGGTAAGTGTGATAGTGGATTGTGACATCATTTATAAAGTATTTTAGTTGGAGCGCTGGATCAGATGCGTTGGAGTTTTTTCTGTAATTTGGCTGTGATTCGGCGTAGAGGGTGTTCCGTAGTCTAGTCGACTCGTGACCAGTGCGTGGGTGACAGTCTTTCTTGTCTCGGAGGGGATCCAACGGAAAATTTTTTGAGCATACGAAGTACGTTGAAGCAGGAGGATGAGACTGCGTTGACTTGTCTGGTCATCGAGAGTGAGGAGTCTAGGATGAAGCCAAGGTTATGTGGGTGGTCTGTGGGTATGGGTGCTGTGCCCAGAGCCGAAGGCCACCATGAGTCGTCCCAGGCAGAGGGGGATGATCACCTCCGTTTTGTCTGAGTTAAGTTTTAGGCGGCTGTTTTTCATCCATTCGGCTACTTCTTTCATGCCTTCGTGAAGATTGGTTTTGGCGGTGTTAGGGTCTTTGGTAAGGGAAAGGATCAGCTGGATGTCGTAGCGTAGGAGATGATGTTATGGTCGTGTTGACGCGCGATGGATGCGAGTGGACTCATGTAAACGTTGAAGAGGGTGGGACTGAGTGATGATCCTTGTGGAACACCACAGATGACATTGGTGGCCTCTGATTTGAATGGGGGAAGTCGGACTCTCTGGGTTCTCCCAGTTAGGAACGAGATGATCCAGTCCAAGGCTTTTCCTTGTATGCCGATGTTTCTGAGGCATTGTATGAGGGTGCTGTGACAGACTGTGTTGAAGGCGACGGAGAGTCGAGTAGGATGAGGGCCACTGTTTCTCCGTTGTCCAGTAGTGTTCGGATGTTGTCTGTAGCTGCGATGAGGGCGGTCTCGGTGCTGTGTTTGGCTCGAAAGCCGGACTGTGAGGGATCGAGGGAGTTGTTGGATTCAAGGAAGGCGGCGAGCTGGCTATTGACGGCTTTCTCAATTACCTTGGCAGGGAATGGGAGGAGGGATATGGGGCGGTAGTTTTTAAGTTCAGAGGGGTCTGCTGTGGGTTTCTTCAGGAGGGCGCTGACTTCGGCCGGTTTCCAGCTTTCTGGGAAGGTAGCATAGTTGAAGGAGCAGTTGATGACATCACGGAGATGAGGTGCGATGATGGAGTCTGCTTTGTTGAAGATGTGGTGGGGACAGGGGTCGGTTGGCGATCCAGAGTGGATGGAGTTCATTAGGTGGATGGTGTCTTCAATGGTGATTGGGTTCCAGGCGCTGAGGTTGTTAGAGGGCGGTTTAGGTTCGGAGGGGGGTGGCGAGGATTGTTCATTGGAAATGTTCTTGAAGTTATGTATGTCGGCAATTTTGTTGTAGAAGAAGGAGGATAACAAATCGCAGAGGTCTTGGGAGGGAGTGATGTCATTTGAGGCTGCGGTGGGGTTGGTGAATTCTTTGACGATGTTGAATAGTTCCTTGCTATTATGGGCGTTGTTGTCGAGTCGATTCTTGAATGCTGATTTCTTGGTGGATCGAATCAGTTGGTGGTGTTTGCGGGTGGCTGCCTTGAAGGTGGTCATGTTGTCGGTGGTTTGTTTTTTTCTCCATGAGTACGGCATAGCTTCTTGGATTTCTTAAGGTCATCGTTGAACCAGGGGGCCTTTTTGCTGTCCTGTTTGTTGTGATGGTTTTTCAAGGGTGCTAATTCATCAGCGCTGTGAGTGATCCATTGTTTGAGTTTGGTGGCAGCTTGGTTTGGGTCCGATGAGAGGGCGGGTGGGTTTTGGTTGAGTGATGTGAGGAGTTGGTTGGTGGTGATTTTGTTCCAATTTCTTTGAGGAATAGGTTGTGGGGGGTTGTGGGTCAAGGTGGTTTTGTAGCTGAAGTGAACACAACTGTGGTCTGTTCAATGGAGAGCTGTGGTGTGATCGAAGGAAATGAATTTGCTGGAAGTGAAAATTGGGTCGAGTGTATGTCCGGCTACATGGGTGGGGGTGTCAACAAGTTGTTTGAGTCCGAGATTGGCCAGGATGTCAAGAAGGGTGGTGGTGTTGCTGTCGTTTTTCTTTTCTAGGTGGAAGTTGAGGTCTCCTAGTAGAATGTAGTTCTCGGAGGCGAGGGCATGTGGGCTGATGAAGTCAGTGATGTCTTCGCTGAATTGTTTACGGGTTCCTGGGGGCCTGTAGATGAGGGTGCCTCTAAGTGTGGTCCTAGGGTCGGTGTGGATCTGGAAGTGGAGGTGTTCGGCGGTTGTAAGGTTATCGTCAAAGCTGGTCGTGATTTTGATGGTGTTCTTATGGACGATGGCGATGCCTCCTCCTGTTTGATTGGTGCGCTCTTTTCGGGTGATCTTGTAAGTGTCCGGGATGGCTATGGAGATGTCGGGTGTTGATGATGCGTTCATCCAGGTTTCTGTAAGGAAGGCGACGTCCGGTGAAGCAGTGTCGAGTAGGTCCCAGAGTTCAGTTGCGTGTCTGTGGACCGAGCGGGTGTTCAGCAGGATGCACTTCAGGTGGTTAGAGTCGGAGCTGTGTATGGGGTTAGTGGATATGGTATGGATCTTAATGCTGGTACATTTGCAGGAGTGGCAGGTAAAAGGACCATGGGTACGTCCTGCAGCAGCTTCGAAGCATTGTGGTGTGCGTTTGGGGTTAAGGGCTAGGAGGGTCGAGGCGTCATACGTTAAGCGGGAGGAGTGGGGGTTGCGGGGGCAAGGGGGTCTGGCGCTGGGCGCGGTCCAGGTGCGGACGGGCGCAGACGGGCTTACCTTTGGCGCACCTTCGGCGCGCATGGGGCGCGACCGCTGCGCGTGAACGTTGCGCGCAAAACCATCTGTCATAAGTGGATAATGGGGGTGGGGGGGCGAGGGAGGGTCAGCTGGGAGGCGGGATTGGGCGGAGAGGACGGGCTCCGAGGCACAACAACAACAAAATGGCAGCAAAGTGAAACTGGCAACAGGATGAGGCATACCGAGTAATTGATGACTTTAAACACTCAATATTGATTAAAAACACTCGATAATGCGTCTAGCAGTCAAGCGCTATGACAAGCAGCAGCTAGCAGACACAACAACTGGGCTTGCGCATGTGAACCAGGACAATGCTAAAATCTGCAAAGCACAATTAATAATAAAAATACACTAGATTGAAGCTTCTATCACTCCAGCGCTATGACAAGCAGCAATTATCAGACACGAGTATCACAGAGCAAAGCAGGGAGTGCAGCAACGATACCACTGAAGCAGGAACGTGGAGGAGCGACCGCTTCTGAGAGCGTCAGGACGGTCACAGAGCTTCTGAGGGTGGGGGCCAGGCTATGCAGTCAGTGGGAGGGAGGGTCAGCTGGGAGGCGGGATCGGCGGAGAGGATGGGCTCCGAGGCACAACAACAACAAAATGGCAGCAAAGTGAAACTGGCAATAGGATGGGGCACACTGAGTAATTGATGACTTTAAACACTCAATATTGATTGAAAACACTCGATAATGCGTCTAGCAGTCAAGCGCTATGACAAGCAGCAGCTAGCAGACACACAAACTGGGCTTGCGCATGTGAACCAGGACAGTGCTAAAATCTGCAAAGCGCAATTAATAATTAAAATACACACGATTGAAGCTTCTATCACTCCAGCGCTATGACAAGCAGCAATTATCAGACACGAGTATCACAGAGCAAAGCAGCGAGTGCAGCAACGATACCACTGGAGCAGGGACACAAATCGCCCACCCTAGAAGGTGTTCAATGACTCAGTGAAGGTGTGGCCCCCAGACGCCTCCACACCAGGAATACTAACCGAAATTCCAAACAATACTATCCCTAGCATGGCAGTGATCATAAACATCCCTGGATTCGAGTCATCACTGAAGGTGTCAGGCACTGTTCTGATTTTAGTAAAAGAGTTTTAGAACTCAGTGACCACAGGATCAGGTCGGACAGTGCCATCAGGGCAGACCTTATGTGACCGCCTTCCTGGTCCATGGGAGTCTGTGAGCAGGCCCTTGGCTGAGTTTTACATCTGCTGAAATGGCAGGAGGTGCAGTGGCGCAGCTCCTCCCACCCCGATGTCTGCCCCTTATGTGTCAAACCCATCACTTCACTCCACTCTACCACCTCCCGAGATGTCTAAAAAAACTGGACCCTCCATCATATTGTACACATAGCTTGGCCAGTTACATGAGGCCATTCTTGATCTTGAGATCCTGAAGGAGTTTTCTAGCCATCACAAACTTTTTTCGAATGCCTTGGACCCTCCGTGTATGATCCGCTAATATAAGAATCGCAGTATTTTTGATACAGGGTGGGCCGTTGGCTTGAGCATGTTGGAGAATTGCATCTTGATCCCTATAATTAAAAGGTGTTCTATGATGGACCAAGGAGGAGCTCCTGGTTGAAGTATAGGTGCCTGGGCACAGTGTGCTCTTCCTATTAAATAGCTCCACAGACTGCCCCTCTATTCACTTAGGAAACCCCACCAGGTGGATGTTATTTCATCAAAAGCACCCTTTTGTGTTCTCTGCCATTTGTGACTCATTACTCTTGATTTCAGCCACAACTGCTCGCAAAGTCCTCACTTCCTTTTTTAATGTCAAGAGTTCATCTTTTGCTACATCATCTGCCCCTATCTGCCATCTAACTAAGGGCTATACAGAGGGGATTAAGGTCAATAGCTATGGTATCCATTTTGGCCTCTAGAGCCGTCTGATTTCCCTGTATAGCTACTAGGATTTCTGCATTAGCCATCCCCTGTGCCCCCTGATCCGATGCCAGGCATGCCTCCTGCATCTGCCCTTGGGGTCAGGGGCCTGGCACTGTATATTTGTATGTTTTATTTGTTTTGTGCAGATTTAATGTTTTTGTCCTTACCCTTCATTCTTGTGGGTAGTAACATGTCAGGACCCCACCATCAAATTCAACAGTCCAATGAGGGCCTTTAACCCAGCATTCCTCATGCAGCTTTGTCTAAGCTCCCTGGCCAACCAGGTGAATGCAATGGGCCCTTCAGCATTGACCCATGCCTCAATCAGGAGGGCAGGACCAATCTATGAATCTCCACTGGGCAGCACCGCTTCCCCCAGCAACCACCCAGGCTCAATCACCAGGCTTAGAACTCCCGCAGCTCTTTGCCTTGTCTTGCCAGGTCCAACAGGGGAGCGTTGGTGGTCTTAAGTGAATATAACACCCCACTCACTGGACCCCCCCAAGCGAGAAGCATACCTACCCTCCTTTCTCTCCTCTCCTTACTTGACAGTGTCCCAACAGCTCTGCACTGGGCATATAAGCAATTATATTTTCACAGGTCTCTCCAGGCCTCAGTTATGAAAGTCTGCTGCGGCCTCCATTAGCCTCAGCCGAACTGCAGACCAGTCCAGCCGCAAGGAGCTTAAGAGCCCCACCCAGGGGCCAGGGAGCTCGACGTCCAAGCACTCCAGGGGCAGTCAGCACCTGGGGGCCTACCCTCACGTGCACCACCAGGCTTCACCTGCTCCGGCCCTCCAAACTGGGAGCCAGTCCCCGCTAATTGCCATTGGAGCTCGCACACTCAATCAGCCATGAGGAGCTCAAGGGATATCAAGAACGGCAGGGGCTGCCCCATATGATTTAGATCCACCAGCCACCTATCGGGTGTGCCGGCCTACCTTGGCTTTGCACTCAATTCAGGACATGAGCTGGTACACTAACTCCACTCCCAGCCGCAATAGCACAGCGATTCAGAAAAGGGGGTGGTGATGGACAGAGTGTCTGAATTAAGCAGAATACTCGTACCCAGTCAACAGATCAGGACTTGATCCATCACCGTTTTTTAGCTCACTGCACCATCCCAGCTCAGAACCTGGCTACATGCAAATTAGTCTGTCCCTGGCCCAGTGCATCATGGGAACAGGGCAGACCAAACTACCAAGCCAATTCTTTTACTGGAAAGGAAACAAGCTTCCGGGGACCGGTTTCTGGCATTAAACCGTCTTCGGCCCGGCTTGCTTGAATCCTGATGGTGCAGTGAGCAATGGACTCATGTCTGAGCATACCCTTCCACGCTTATGGTGGACAAAACGATTCAGAAAAGGGGATGGTGATGGACAGAGTGTCTGAATTAAGCAGAACACTCGTACCCAGTCAACAGATCAGGGCTTGATCCATCACCGTTTTTTAGCTCACTGCACCATCCCAGCTCAGAACCTGGCTACATGCAAATTAGTCTGTCCCTGGCCCAGTGCATCATGGGAACAGGGCAGACCAAACTACCAAGCCAATTCTTTTACTGGAAAGGAAACAAGCTTCCGGGGACCAGTTTCTGGCATTACAGCCGTCTTCGGCCCGGCTTGCTTGAATCCTGATGGAGCAGTGAGCAAGGGACTCATGTCTGAGCATACCCTTCCACGTTTATGGTGGACAAAACGATTCAGAAAAGGGGGTGGTGATGGACAGAGTGTCTGAATTAAGCAGAACACTCGTACCCAGTCAACAGATCAGGGCTTGATCCATCACCGTTTTTTAGCTCACTGCACCATCCCAGCTCAGAACCTGGCTACATGCAAATTAGTCTTTCCCTGGCCCAGTGCATCATGGGTACAGGACAGACCAAACTACCAAGCCAATTCTTTTACTGGAAAGGAAACAAGCTTCCGGGGACCGGTTTCTGGCATTACAGCCGTCTTCGGCCCGGCTTGCTTGAATCAATCAATCAATCAATCAAAGCATTTATATAGCGCACTACTCACCCGGAGGGTCTCAAGGCGCTGGGGAGGGCAGGTCTGCTACTGCTCGAACAGCCAGGTCTTGAGCTGCTTCCTGAAGGCGAGGTGGTCTTGGGTCAGGCGGAGGTGGGTCGGGAGGAAGTTCCATGTCTTGGCGGCCAGGTAGGAGAAGGACCTACCTCCTGTTGTGGCTCTTTGGATGCGGGGGACGGCGGCGAGGGCGTGGCTGGTCGATCGAAGCTGGCGGGTGGGAGTGTAGAAGTTGAGGCGGCTGTTGAGGTATCTTGGGCCTTGGTTGTGTAGGGCTTTGTGAGCGTGGGTGAGGAGACGGAAGGTGATTCTCTTGTTGACCGGGAGCCAGTGCAGGTCTCTTAGGTGTCCGGGGATGTGGCTGTGTCGGGGGATGTCGAGGATGAGTCTTGCTGAGGCGTTCTGGATCCGCTGGAGTCTCTTCTGGAGCATGGCGGTGGTTCCGGCGTAGAGGGTGTTGCCGTAGTCCAGTCGGCTGGTGACGAGGGCCTGGGTGACCGTCTTCCTGGTCTCGGTGGGGATCCACCGGAAGATCTTGCGTAGCATGCGCAGGATATTGAAGCAAGACGAGGAGACGGCGTTGACTTGTCTGGTCATGGAGAGGGAGGAGTCCAAGATGAAGCCCAGGTTGCATGCGTGGTCTGTCGGTTTGGGTGCGCTGCCCAGGGCTGGGGGCCACCAGGAGTCGTCCCAGGCGGTGGGAGAGGAGCCCAGGATGAGAACTTCCGTCTTGTCTGTGTTCAGTTTCAGGCGGCTGGTCGTCATCCACTCGGCTACGTCTTTCATCCCTTCGTGTAGGTTGGCTCTGGCGGTGGTGGGGTCGTTGGTTAGGGAGAGGATCAGCTGAGTGTCGTCGGCGTAGGAGATGATGTTGAGGTTGTGTTGGCGTGCGATGGCCGCAAGGGGGCTCATGTAGACATTGAAGAGGGTGGGGCTGAGCGAGGAGCCCTGAGGGACGCCGCAGATGACCTCGGTGGCTTCTGATCTGAACGGGGGAAGGCGGACTCTCTGTGTCCTTCCGGCGAGGAAGGAGATGATCCACTCCAGTGCCTTCTCCTGGATTCCGACGTTGCTGAGGCGCTGCACTAGGGTGCGGTGGCAGACAGTGTTGAATGCCGCAGAGAGGTCCAGGAGGATGAGGGCCGCTGTTTCTCCGTTGTCGAGCAGGGCTCGGATGTCATCGGTGGCAGGGATGAGGGCGGTCTCGGTGCTGTGGTTAGCCTGGAAGCCAGACTGCGAGAGGTCGAGGGATCCATTCGTCTCGAGGAAGGCGGCCAGCTGCTTGTTGACGTTCTTCTCGATGACTTTGGCCGGAAACGGGAGGAGCGAGATGGGGCCGTAGTTTTTGAGTTCGGTGGGGTCCGCTGACGGTTTCTTAAGTAGAGCGCTGAGTTTGGCGTGCTTCCAGCTCTCAGGGAAGGTAGCGGTGTCGAAGGAGATGTTGATGATGTCCCGCAGGTGGGGTGCGATGACAGCGTCGGCCTTGTTGAAGACGTGGTGGGGGCAGGGGTCGGTTGGACATCCAGAGTGGATGGTGTTCATCGTGCGGATGGTGTCTTCGGTGCTGATCGGGGTCCAGGCGCGTAGGGTGGTGGTGGGGAGCATAGGTGCGGTCGTGGGGAGCATTGGTTGTGTGCTGAAGCTGTTGTGAATGTCAGCGATCTTGTTGTGGAAGTAGGAGGCGAGGTAGTTGCAGAGGTCTTGAGATGGGGTGATGTCGTTGTTTCCGGCGTTGGGGTTGGAGAGCTCTTTAACGATGTTGAAGAGTTCCTTGCTGTTGTGTGCGTTGTTGTCCAGTCGTTCCTTGAAAGCAGTTTTCTTGGAGGCGTGGATCAGTTGATGGTGTTTTCGGGTGGCGAGCTTGAGGGTGGTCATGTTGTCTGGTGTAGGGTCTCTGCGCCAGGTTCTTTCGAGGGCTCGGCAGTTCTTCTTGGAGCTCTTGAGTTTGTCGGTGAACCAGGGTGCTTTCTTGCTGCCGGGTCTGCTAGGTGGGGTCCTCAGTGGGGCGAGGTCATCTGCGCAGCTGCTGATCCCCTTCGTGAGGTTGTCGGCGGCATGGCTGGGGTTCACTGAGCTGGTGGGGGGGTGCTGGCTCAGGGATGCGGCAAGCTGGTCGGCTGTGATCTTGTTCCAGCTTCTGCGTGCAACCTGTTGCTGGTGGTGGTGGACCGTTGTTCTTTTGAAGCTGAAGTGGATGCAGCTGTGGTCCGTCCAGTGGAGTCCGGTGGCGTGGCTGAAGACGATGTCTTTGCTGGATGAGTCGAGTGTGTGTCCGGCGTAGTGGGTGGGGGTGGTCACCAGCTGCTTGAGACCGAGGTTGGCGAGGTTGTCCAGCAGGGTGGTGGTGTTGCGGTCGTTGTTGTTCTCCAGGTGGAAGTTGAGGTCCCCGAGGAGGATGTAGTCAGCGGAGGGGAGGGCGTGCGGGGTGATGAAGTCGGCGATGTCTTCGCTGAATTGTGTGCGGGGTCCCGGGGGTCTGTAGATGAGGGTGCCTCTGAGGGTGGCCTTCGGGTTGGTGTGGATCTGGAGTGCAGGTGTTCAGCGGTTGTCAGGGTGTCGTTGGTGTTGGTCGTGATGCGGATGGTGTTCCTGTGGACGATGGCGATGCCTCCTCCTGTTTGGTTGCCGCAGTCCCTCTGGGTGATCTTGTATCCGTCCGGGATGGCGATGGCGATGTCGGGTGCTGAGGAGGCGTTCATCCAGGTTTCCGTGAGGAATGCGACGTCTGGGGATGTGGTGTCGAGGAGGATCCAGAGTTCGACGGCGTGTCTGTGGACGGAGCGAGTGTTGAGCAGGATGCACTTCAGGTGGTTGCTGCTGGTGCTCGGCTTGGCGGGTACGGTGCAGGTCCGGATGCAGGTGAACTTGCAGGAGTGGCAGCTGAAGGGTCCGTGGGTTCGTCTCGGGGTGGCTCGGTAGCATCCCGGGATTCGGCCGGTGTTGAGTGCGTTGAGTTCGGTGGTGTTGTAAGTCCGGCGGGGAGGCTGGTGTCTGCGGGAGCCAGGGGTTTGGGCGCTGGGCGCTGTCCAGGCGCGGACGGGCGCAGACGGGCTTACCTTTGGCGCGCCCGCTGCGCGTCAATGCTGCGCGTTTGCCACTCTGCCATATGAGGAGAGTGGGGGGCGGAGCGAGGGAGGAGCAGCTGGGAGGCGGGAGCGGGGCGGCGAATGGGAAGGGTCCAGGGTGGAAGGGGGCGGGGCCGCAGGGGAGCAGCGGCGGGGAGCGGGGAGGTGGCGGGAAACGTGGCGGGGGCACAGCAAGGGAAAACAGCGGGCAACAAATAAGAGGACAAATAAGAGGACAAAGGCTGGGCACAGAAAGGGCAACGGAGGATACAGCAACAATCAGAGGGGAAACAAACCACAAATCACAGGAGACAGGTCACGAAACGGGCAACAGGGGGGAAAACAAACAGTCAGCAGGAGAAAGCGGCGCTGCGCTACGGAGGCTGAGACCACACCAGTGGTCAGGAGCACAGCTGCGGGCAGCGGCAGGATCGGGGCAGCGTGGGCACACCCACGGGGAGTGTGCGTGGTGCGTTGTGGTGTGACCGGCCCAGAGGGTCAGAGGTCACTGCACACCACTGCGTGCACTCCTCCCTATAAGGTCCAGTAGGAGGGAGGAGCAGCTGGGAGGCGGGAGCGGGGCGGCGAATGGGAAGGGTCCTAGATGGAAGGGGGCGGGGCTGCAGGGGAGCAGCGGCGGGGAGGCAACAGATCAGGGCTTGATCCATCACCGTTTTTTAGCTCACTGCACCATCCCAGCTCAAAACCTGGCTACATGCAAATTAGTCTGTCCCTGGCCCAGTGCATCATGGGAACAGGGCAGACCAAACTACCAAGCCAATTCTTTTACTGGAAAGGAAATTAGTCTGTCCCTGGCCCAGTGCATCATGTTCCCATGATGCACTGGGCCAGGGACAGACTAATTTGCATGTAGCCAGGTTTTGAGCTGGGATGGTGCAGTGAGCTAAAAAACGGTGATGGATCAAGCCCTGATCTGTTGACTGGGTACGAGTGTTCTGCTTAATTCAGACACTCTGTCCATCACCACCCCCTTTTCTGAATCGTTTTGTCCACCATAAGCGTGGAAGGGTATGCTCAGACATGAGTCCCTTGCTCACTGCACCATCAGGATTCAAGCAAGCCGGGCCGAAGACGGCTGTAATGCCAGAAACTGGTCCCCGTAAGCTTGTTTGCTTTCCAGTAAAAGAATTGGCTTGGTAGTTTGGTCTGCCCTGTTCCCATGATGCACTGGGCTAGGGACAGACTAATTTGCATGTAGCCAGGTTCTGAGCTGGGATGGTGCAGTGAGCTAAAAAACGGTGATGGATCAAGCCCTGATCTGTTGACTGGATACGAGTGTTCTGTTTAATTCAGATACTCTGTCCATCACCACCCCCTTTTCTGAATAGCAATAGCACAGCTGCGGTTATGCAGGGGGCCACCAATCCTGGCGCAGCCCAGCCGGCCACGCCACAGCACAGAATCTAGGCCCTCCATGGTCACCTCACTCATGTAGAGGAAAGCCGCTTTCAATCCTTTGCACATCCGAGCCGGTTTGCAGCCCAGTAGGCAGAAGTCACCAATCACAGCCGCTTGTGCTCCCCACTCCTGGTGCCACTGACAGGGCCCCTGTGTAGACCACGGCCACGGCTTCACCCATAGGCCCAGCGCCATGGTCAGCCTTACCCGAGGCCTTAGATTCTCTGACCTCCCGTCTTCCGTTTCCGGACGCACTGCCTCTGCTCCAGGAGTTGCCCACTGCTCAAATCACCGCTGGTTGAAGTTCAGACCCTGCCAGCAAAATTCAGTGTAGCATGGAGTCAGGATATATAAGGATTATGATTCCTGATGGGGGTGCTGCAAAGGGGCTTGTTTAACCTGCCATCTTGCCAGGCCACACCCCCAGCACCAATTGCGGTTACCTTGTCTCGCTGGACTGGGTCAAAGTCGCAAGTTCAGACCCACAGTGATGAAGTGCAGATCAGATACAGGGAGCGGGTTTACCCCATTGAAAATGTTACCTTCTCTAAGCCCAAGTCCATGCGGGGAGCTGCTGTGGATCTTTGTGTTGGCCGTCAACTCAAGGAGACCATTGTCAGTGTGAGGAGCAGGTGGGGCATCGGAGAAGGTCACTGTTCATGGCAATGAGTCGGTTGTCAGTCAACACGGACTTTCACCATTGTCTCTGGATCTCAGGGTTGTTTCAAAGAGCAGGTCGTCGCTGGAAATCCATATCGGCGGGCATCAAGGATGGTCATCGGGCAAAGCGGAGAGTCCATTTGTGGTCACGAAGAGCCCAAAAACCTCTGGATCTTACCAAGGGACTCAGAACTTGTGATTTTGAAGTGGGGGAGTACTCTGTGATGCCAGCCATGGGTCTAGGACCCAAGGGGTTCCTCTTGGGGATCAGGTCTCACTCCAGCAGAGGCCAGCAGCAGGGCTCACTCAGGTCCAGGCAGGTTTAGTTTGTGCTGATCCGTTGGGAAGTTGCAGGGTGGAAACTGGAAACTTGTTGTATTCCTGTAGCTCAAACAGGAGGTCAGCCAACTCACCCTTGGAGTCACATCTGGAGAGCCTTGGTTCAAGGAAAGCATGCAAAATATCTCTTCTTTGGACAGCAGGGCAGGCCTTCCACAGGTCCAGGAGTTTTCTGATGAGAGGTTCTGAAGGAGCAGCTTCTATCCCCAGGGCCAGCCTTTGGATGGAGGATGCCTCCTTTGTCTAACCTTCCCACTTTCTGGGTTTGGCTTCAAGTTGTCTAGTGTGACAAAGGGCAGGCAGGCCTAGATGTGAGATACATTTGTTAGTGGCAGGCAGCCCTTAGAAGTCAAAAAGGGGGTGGGCAAGCACTGAGGCTACCCTCTCCCAGACATCCTGCTCAGGAGGGCAACACTCTGCCCCACACCCTATACCCTTTTGTCCCCATGTCCCAAAGGAATACACAAAATACCACGGGCGAGCCATTCCCAGTCTAGTGACTCTGGACACTGGCAGAAAGGCATACTTGGCTTAGGCAGAAAAATGCCAACTTTATAAAAGTAAACACAAGGATAAGATGGATGGAGTGCTGAAACTTCTCAGACACTCACCCCCAGGCACGGATCTGGCTTGAATCCATCATCATTATTTAGCTCACTTCACCACCCCAATTCAGACACAGCTATATGCAAATCAGTCTTGACCCTGTGGCTCATGGGAACAGTAAAGACTGAACTGCAAAGCCATGTCTTTCCTGGACCGGAAACAAGATTCATCCCAGATCTGTGCCTGGGAGTGAGTGTCTGAAACGTTTCAGCAGTATGTCCATCATCTCCTTGTGTTAGGTTTGTTCACCCTAAGTTTGCAGGGTATGCCCAGACTTGGGTCCCTTGCTCACTTTCCCACTCGATACAAGCTATCCTGGCTGATGAGGGTTGTTACCCCGAAACCGGTCCCAGGGTGCCTGTTTCCGGTTCAGGGAAGTGATGACTTGGTAGTTTGGGCTGAACTGTTCCCATGAGGCACAGGTTCAAGACTGATTTGCATATAGCTGGGTCTAAACTGAGTTGGCAAAGTGAGCTAAAGAACGATGATGGATTCAACCCAGATCTGTGACTATGGGTGAGTGTCTGAAAAATTTCAGCAATCCGTCCATCATCTCCTTGTGTTAACTTTACAAAAGTGGCATTTTCAAGAATAGTAACTTAAAATTTGATTTTACCATTAAAAAGGATTTTAAATTAGAAATCAAATGAGCGGAGGAAGTATTTCTCTATCTGTTCCTGAACTGAAGTTAGCACTTATTCAGTTTAATAAAGTAATCCAATGTTAGTCGATGGGACAGAAATCCTTACAACAGTGAAAAACGGCTTTAGGAGTTTTACACTGTTAGGACAGACTAAAACTTAAACAAACGTCCTATATTTTACATTTTGAAAAATGTGATAATAAAGCCAGAGGGGCTTGCAGCTCGCTAAATAGGCTGCCAACTTGGTCACCTCCAATTGATCAGGAGATCTCTTGGACAGTTATGGAGATATTAACTACTAGTTATGATGATGTGTCAGCTCAACATATCCTGGGGCATATTTACAATGCCCCAACGTCACTTTTACTCCACCGAAGCATCACTTTAATGACACTCCAGAGACACAGTGTGCCGGCCCATATTTATAAGGCCACGCAAAGTGACCCTGCATGGCTTTTCATGGCCCTGAAAATATGGACTAAGACAAAGCCTTACTCTGCGTGGAAGGGGCATTCCATGGGTATTGCTGTGGGGGTTCCCATGCAACACTCAAGGTTTTTAACATTCCCCCAGATTTACAACATAGTGTAAATCTGGGGCAGTGCCAAAACTAATGCCTTCCCACGCTCGTTTTTTTCCTCTTTCCACGTGTGCTGAATTCTGCAGCACACATAGAACAAGGAAAACAGCTCCTTTGCTTCTTTTTGTGCAGGAAGGTCTCCCTTCCGGCATAAAAACAATCATGTCAACAACACAAAAACCCTTTTGGTGCAAGGATGCCTGCGACGGCACACCACTGCACTTTGTGCGCCGCGCTGGCAGAAAGGACAGGAATGCACTGTATCTTGTACATATGGTGCATTCCTGCCCATTTCTTTTGACGTAGGGCAGCACAGCTAAAAGGCTTGTGGCTCTTCCGTATGCCAAAATATTGTAAATATGCCCCTTATATGTTAGAATATAGAAATGGAATTTCAAAATGGCCACTAAAATGGGCCTGAGAGATGATGTAGAGTGTTGCAAATTTTAGAAATAACCATGTTACATAACCATTAGTTGTGGTAGAAAGCCTCGAAATGGAACTTAGATGACCCTGTAACACGTCTCCTATGTATAAAAGTAGATGGTGAATGGCATACAGGTTCATTTCCAGAACCGCTCCCTAAATCTACACTTATAAAGAAAAACACACATTTACTCACCTCTTGCGAATCTGTATAGACCTTATGACAATCTGACCAGCTTGCAAGTCAGTCTTCCAAGAAATGCGGGAAGACAGGGAATTCACTAACCTAAATCGATACACAGTACACTTAAAAAGGACTGGGGAAATAACTGGCTTATTAGAGAAACGATTTTACCAGATTACTCTTTTCTCCCACAGACAATGTAAACCAACAAACGAATTGAGGAGTGAATTAGTTGTGAACCACGCGCAATTGCTTTTTTGGAAACCCCACCATTATACTTTATGCAGCACATATCACTGAGATTGATCACAGCAGGATGAAAATCCCTTCTAGAGCTTTTGAAATGAAACTTCATGCTGTGGTGGCAGATGTGGTGTCTGTGGCACACCACAGACCTCTACTCTCACATTTCCATGGCCACATGTAAAAAGACTAGTTCATTTGTGTGCTTGGCCCATGCTGTCATTACATCAAAACCACAAGAAATGATAGAATATGAAACAGCTTGAGAACTTGAGCCCCTCACTGTGCCAAACAATTTGAATAAATAGGATGTCTCAATTTTGCATGTTTTATTTTCTGGAGGTGTTTCACTTAAACCTCTGGTAGACTTGGCATTATTAGGCGTGTTTCCCCTGAGTTTTTGCTTTCTGCCCTCCCGGTTTTTACTCTGTTTTTGCTGGTGTAATGTTTCTGCGTACTTTTCGCACTGCTGATCAGTGGTAAAGTGCACGTGCTCCTGTGGTAAAGTATTTTATGGATTGATGTTTCTATGATTGGCTGTTTGGTTTTCTTGTCAGCCCCTAGTAAAGTGCACTGAGTGTGCTAGGGACTGGGAATCAAATGCTACGCGTGGGCCTGCAGCAGGGATTGTGCCACCACATCAGTAGCCCAAAAAAAGGTACCTCAGACCTGCCATTGTAGAGTCTGCATGCAGTTTGTAACTGTCATGGCGACTTGGCCCGTGCACACACTGGCCAGTCCCTAACCTTTACTTTTCTTACATGTCAGACACCCCTAAGGTAGTCTTAAAGTCCCCCTGTGGGCAGGGTGCAATGTATGTGAAAGGTAGTGCATGCCCTGCTGTGTGCGGCATGTTCTGATAGTGAGTTACAGCCAGTTTCGTTTTTCACTATTGCAGGACTACCTATTTTCCATAGGACAGAATGTGAAGTTTATTTATAACATCTTATAAACATAACTGGCCCTGGGAACTAGATGGAAAAAAAATTGGTATGCCTGAACTCAGAATCTAATGATGCATCTTTCAGTAAAGCTGATTTTTACATTCTGTGTTTGAAAATACCACTTTTAGGAAGTAGGTATTTTCTTGCTCAGTCATCCTGTGTGCCTCTGCTGGAATGTGGATTGCCTGTCTGGGTTTTGTACGACATATGGCTAGGAAGCAAGGGTGGCTCCAGATAGTCTAGGTAGGTCAGGAAAGGGCTGAATAGACCTGGGCTGCGATGGGGGAAGAGGGATTTCTCTATCTGTTCCTGAAGTGAAGTTAGCACTTATTCAGTTTAATAAAGTAAACCAATGTTAGTCGATGGGACAGAAATCCTTACAACAGTGAAAAACGGCTTTAGGAGTTTTACACTGTTAGGACAGACTAAAACTTAAACAAACGTCCTATATTTTACATTTTGAAAAATGTGATAATAAAGCCAGAGGGGCTTGCAGCTCGCTAAATAGGCTGCCAACTTGGTCACCTCCAATTGATCAGGAGATCTCTTGGACAGTTATGGAGATATTAACTACTAGTTATGATGATGTGTCAGCTCAACATATCCTGGGGCATATTTACAATGCCCCTACGTCACTTTTACTCCACCGAAGCATCACTTTAATGACACTCCAGAGACACAGTGTGCCGGCCCATATTTATAAGGCCACGCAAAGTGACCCTGCATGGCTTTTCATGGCCCTGAAAATATGGACTAAGACAAAGCCTTACTCTGCGTGGAAGGGGCATTCCATGGGTATTGCTGTGGGGGTTCCCATGCAACACTCAAGGTTTTTAACATTCCCCCAGATTTACAACATAGTGTAAATCTGGGGCAGTGCCAAAACTAATGCCTTCCCACGCTCGTTTTTTTCCTCTTTCCACGTGTGCTGAATTCTGCAGCACACATAGAACAAGGAAAACAGCTCCTTTGCTTCTTTTTGTGCAGGAAGGTCTCCCTTCCGGCATAAAAACAATCATGTCAACAACACAAAAACCCTTTTGGTGCAAGGATGCCTGCGACGGCACACCACTGCACTTTGTGCGCCGCGCTGGCAGAAAGGACAGGAATGCACCGTATCTTGTACATATGGTGCATTCCTGCCCATTTCTTTTGACGTAGGGCAGCACAGCTAAAAGGCTTGTGGCTCTTCCGTATGCCAAAATATTGTAAATATGCCCCTTATATGTTAGAATATAGAAATGGAATTTCAAAATGGCCACTAAAATGGGCCTGAGAGATGATGTAGAGTGTTGCAAATTTTAGAAATAACCATGTTACATAACCATTAGTTGTGGTAGAAAGCCTCGAAATGGAACTTAGATGACCCTGTAACACGTCTCCTATGTATAAAAGTACATGGTGAATGGCATACAGGTCCATTTCCAGAACCGCTCCCTAAATCTACACTTATAAAGAAAAACACACATTTACTCACCTCTTGCGAATCTGTATAGACCTTATGACAATCTGACCAGCTTGCAAGTCAGTCTTCCAAGAAATGCGGGAAGACAGGGAATTCACTAACCTAAATCGATACACAGTACACTTAAAAAGGACTGGGGAAATAACTGGCTTATTAGAGAAACGATTTTACCAGATTACTCTTTTCTCCCACAGACAATGTAAACCAACAAACGAATTGAGGAGTGAATTAGTTGTGAACCACGCGCAATTGCTTTTTTGGAAACCCCACCATTATACTTTATGCAGCACATATCACTGAGATCGATCACAGCAGGATGAAAATCCCTTCTAGAGCTTTCGAAATGAAACTTCATGCTGTGGTGGCAGATGTGGTGTCTGTGGCACACCACAGACCTCTACTCTCACATTTCCATGGCCACATGTAAAAAGACTAGTTCATTTGTGTGCTTGGCCCATGCTGTCATTACATCAAAACCACAAGAAATGATAAAATATGAAACAGCTTGAGAACTTGAGCCCCTCACTGTGCCAAACAATTTGAATAAATAGGATGTCTCAATTTTGCATGTTTTATTTTCTGGAGGTGTTTCACTTAAACCTCTGGTAGACTTGGCATTATTAGGCGTGTTTCCCCTGAGTTTTTGCTTTCTGCCCTCCCGGTTTTTACTCTGTTTTTGCTGGTGCAATGTTTCTGCGTACTTTTCGCACTGCTGATCAGTGGTAAAGTGCACGTGCTCCTGTGGTAAAGTATTTTATGGATTGATGTTTCTATGATTGGCTGTTTGGTTTTCTTGTCAGCCCCTAGTAAAGTGCACTGAGTGTGCTAGGGCCTGGGAATCAAATGCTACGCGTGGGCCTGCAGCAGGGATTGTGCCACCACATCAGTAGCCCAAAAAAAGGTACCTCAGACCTGCCATTGTAGAGTCTGCATGCAGTTTGTAACTGTCATGGCGACTTGGCCCGTGCACACACTGGCCAGTCCCTAACCTTTACTTTTCTTACATGTCAGACACCCCTAAGGTAGTCTTAAAGTCCCCCTGTGGGCAGGGTGCAATGTATGTGAAAGGTAGTGCATGCCCTGCTGTGTGCGGCATGTTCTGATAGTGAGTTACAGCCAGTTTCGTTTTTCACTATTGCAGGACTACCTGTTTTCCATAGGACAGAATGTGAAGTTTATTTATAACATCTTATAAACATAACTGGCCCTGGGAACTAGATGGAAAAAAAATTGGTATGCCTGAACTCAGAATCTAATGATGCATCTTTCAGTAAAGCTGATTTTTACATTCTGTGTTTGAAAATACCACTTTTAGGAAGTAGGTATTTTCTTGCTCAGTCATCCTGTGTGCCTCTGCTGGAATGTGGATTGCCTGTCTGGGTTTTGTACGACATATGGCTAGGAAGCAAGGGTGGCTCCAGATAGTCTAGGTAGGTCAGGAAAGGGCTGAATAGACCTGGGCTGCGATGGGGGAAGAGGGATTTCTCTATCTGTTCCTGAACTGAAGTTAGCACTTATTCAGTTTAATAAAGTAAACCAATGTTAGTCGATGGGACAGAAATCCTTACAACAGTGAAAAACGGCTTTAGGAGTTTTACACTGTTAGGACAGACTAAAACTTAAACAAACGTCCTATATTTTACATTTTGAAAAATGTGATAATAAAGCCAGAGGGGCTTGCAGCTCGCTAAATAGGCTGCCAACTTGGTCACCTCCAATTGATCAGGAGATCTCTTGGACAGTTATGGAGATATTAACTACTAGTTATGATGATGTGTCAGCTCAACATATCCTGGGGCATATTTACAATGCCCCTACGTCACTTTTACTCCACCGAAGCATCACTTTAATGACACTCCAGAGACACAGTGTGCCGGCCCATATTTATAAGGCCACGCAAAGTGACCCTGCATGGCTTTTCATGGCCCTGAAAATATGGACTAAGACAAAGCCTTACTCTGCGTGGAAGGGGCATTCCATGGGTATTGCTGTGGGGGTTCCCATGCAACACTCAAGGTTTTTAACATTCCCCCAGATTTACAACATAGTGTAAATCTGGGGCAGTGCCAAAACTAATGCCTTCCCACGCTCGTTTTTTTCCTCTTTCCACGTGTGCTGAATTCTGCAGCACACATAGAACAAGGAAAACAGCTCCTTTGCTTCTTTTTGTGCCGGAAGGTCTCCCTTCCGGCATAAAAACAATCATGTCAACAACACAAAAACCCTTTTGGTGCAAGGATGCCTGCGACGGCACACCACTGCACTTTGTGCGCCGCGCTGGCAGAAAGGACAGGAATGCACCGTATCTTGTACATATGGTGCATTCCTGCCCATTTCTTTTGACGTAGGGCAGCACAGCTAAAAGGCTTGTGGCTCTTCCGTATGCCAAAATATTGTAAATATGCCCCTTATATGTTAGAATATAGAAATGGAATTTCAAAATGGCCACTAAAATGGGCCTGAGAGATGATGTAGAGTGTTGCAAATTTTAGAAATAACCATGTTACATAACCATTAGTTGTGGTAGAAAGCCTCGAAATGGAACTTAGATGACCCTGTAACACGTCTCCTATGTATAAAAGTACATGGTGAATGGCATACAGGTCCATTTCCAGAACCGCTCCCTAAATCTACACTTATAAAGAAAAACACACATTTACTCACCTCTTGCGAATCTGTATAGACCTTATGACAATCTGACCAGCTTGCAAGTCAGTCTTCCAAGAAATGCGGGAAGACAGGGAATTCACTAACCTAAATCGATACACAGTACACTTAAAAAGGACTGGGGAAATAACTGGCTTATTAGAGAAACGATTTTACCAGATTACTCTTTTCTCCCACAGACAATGTAAACCAACAAACGAATTGAGGAGTGAATTAGTTGTGAACCACGCGCAATTGCTTTTTTGGAAACCCCACCATTATACTTTATGCAGCACATATCACTGAGATCGATCACAGCAGGATGAAAATCCCTTCTAGAGCTTTCGAAATGAAACTTCATGCTGTGGTGGCAGATGTGGTGTCTGTGGCACACCACAGACCTCTACTCTCACATTTCCATGGCCACATGTAAAAAGACTAGTTCATTTGTGTGCTTGGCCCATGCTGTCATTACATCAAAACCACAAGAAATGATAGAATATGAAACAGCTTGAGAACTTGAGCCCCTCACTGTGCCAAACAATTTGAATAAATAGGATGTCTCAATTTTGCATGTTTTATTTTCTGGAGGTGTTTCACTTAAACCTCTGGTAGACTTGGCATTATTAGGCGTGTTTCCCCTGAGTTTTTGCTTTCTGCCCTCCCGGTTTTTACTCTGTTTTTGCTGGTGTAATGTTTCTGCGTACTTTTCGCACTGCTGATCAGTGGTAAAGTGCACGTGCTCCTGTGGTAAAGTATTTTATGGATTGATGTTTCTATGATTGGCTGTTTGGTTTTCTTGTCAGCCCCTAGTAAAGTGCACTGAGTGTGCTAGGGCCTGGGAATCAAATGCTACGCGTGGGCCTGCAGCAGGGATTGTGCCACCACATCAGTAGCCCAAAAAAAGGTACCTCAGACCTGCCATTGTAGAGTCTGCATGCAGTTTGTAACTGTCATGGCGACTTGGCCCGTGCACACACTGGCCAGTCCCTAACCTTTACTTTTCTTACATGTCAGACACCCCTAAGGTAGTCTTAAAGTCCCCCTGTGGGCAGGGTGCAATGTATGTGAAAGGTAGTGCATGCCCTGCTGTGTGCGGCATGTTCTGATAGTGAGTTACAGCCAGTTTCGTTTTTCACTATTGCAGGACTACCTGTTTTCCATAGGACAGAATGTGAAGTTTATTTATAACATCTTATAAACATAACTGGCCCTGGGAACTAGATGGAAAAAAATTGGTATGCCTGAACTCAGAATCTAATGATGCATCTTTCAGTAAAGCTGATTTTTACATTCTGTGTTTGAAAATACCACTTTTAGGAAGTAGGTATTTTCTTGCTCAGTCATCCTGTGTGCCTCTGCTGGAATGTGGATTGCCTGTCTGGGTTTTGTACGACATATGGCTAGGAAGCAAGGGTGGCTCCAGATAGTCTAGGTAGGTCAGGAAAGGGCTGAATAGACCTGGGCTGCGATGGGGGAAGAGGGAGGAGATTTTCTTGCACCTCAAAGGGCCTGGTCTGCCTCTGACAATACCGTCTCCACCCCCTGCTGGGAAATCACACCAGAAAAGGCAGAACTGGTTCTGGCTGGGCACAGACTCCCTCTGCCTAGAGGATCAAAGGATTTTTGGATACAAATACTGGGGTCAAGACCCCTGAACTTTAGAACTCTTTTGGATCAAGAAGACTGCCAAGAAGAAGAGCTGGAGAAGCTGTGAGGAGGGACTACCACTTTGCTGTGGGCCTACAGAGGCTGTGTCTGCCTTGGGCAGTGAATGGACTGGACTGAACTTTCTGCAATCTACTTTTGTGAGTTTCTCTAAGGGCTTGAGGTAGAGCTTGCCCCCTGTTCAAGAAGTCTCAGGGACAGCAAAGACTTCAAGCTCTTCTGCCCTCAGCACTGGGGACTGGGTGTTTTGTGCTGCGACAGAAGAAAAGCAACTCGACTACGTCTACGACGCCGCTGCTGACTCTGTGTCTTGAAGGCACCACAGAGGGCACCGCTGCAACCCGCACCACGACCCTTGTCTCACTGACGATGGCTGCTGATGCCACCACCGAGCCGCTGCTTACACCGTGACCTGTGGGCACCACACTCCGCACCACCTTGCTTCACGCCAAAGCCTGGACACCGCAGAGAGCACCGCCGCAATGCCACACCATGACCCTGGTCTCACTGACGATGCCTGCTGTCACCGCCATCGAACCGTTGCTCGGACCGCGACCTGTGGGCACCGCACTCCGCACTGCTTTGCACCACGATGACGAAGCGGCCTCCCTGACGGCACCGCTTGTAAAGTTACATGACGCATCGCCTTCATTCAGCAACGCAGCCTTGGCCTACCAACGCCGGCACGGTTGACTCGCGTTCGCCAGCCGATGAAAAGGCTTCAGTAACGACGATGCTGTTGCTTGCACCGTGATCTGCCAGCACCGCGACGAGCACTGCCTTCACCTCGCACCATGACCCTGGGCTCACCGACAACACCATCTGACGCCACCACCGAGCCGCTGCTCGCACCGTGACCTGAGGGCCCCGCATGCCGCACATCTGCACTTCGCAGTGCAGCACTTGACGCCTGCCGACGCCAGCGCTCCTGATACCAACAGAAAGGAGCTCAACCTGCAACGCAAGTGACTTCAAGGGTCTCGGCACCCTGCATCTCTAACAGGTAACGTTTGCGGGTCTTTCCAACACCGTAGCTGGTCCGCGACACCACGGCCAGCCTGAACTGTTTGGATTTGTTTGCTCACAATGCTGTGATAGCCCCGGATGGAGCTATCAATATCAAGGAACTGTTTTTATAGAGCATTTTGATAACTGGAGACTTTTAAGTACTGTATTGTGGATTCCTATTGCTTTTTGGTCTTGTATATAAAAATATTGGTTATTTTTCTAAACTGTTGTGGTGTCCTTTTGTACCACCTTTTGTAGCACTGTATGACTGTCGCTTATTTGCAAATGCTTTACACACTGCCTCTAAGATATGCCCGACTGCTCGTGCCAAGCTACCAAGGGGGTGAGCAGGGGTTATTTTAGGAGTGTAGCTCCCTTATCCTGACTAGGAAGAAGGGTCTCTACTTGGACAAATGTGCAAGCCCTTGCCAACTAGAGACCCCCATTTCTAACATTGGTTGTCAGCTGTGAGGATAGGACTTACGTTTGCACTTGACTTACAGTGATTGGTGTGCACTACCACCATATCGCAGACCATTATGTACCACATATTAGTCCTTTTTCTTTTTCGCCTATTTTTTGATCTTGCCAGTTTGAACTTGCTACTTTGTCATGCCAGAATCAAGAGCATCATCCATTGCATCCCTGGAAATTGCCTTTGAGGAGGATAGGTTGGAACTCTACAATGTTAGGGAATTTAAATCCATTTGCAAGAGCCTAAAAGTCCAAGTCAGATGCCTCACTAGGAAGGACGAGCTGAAAAAGGCGCTGAGGGCCTGGCTAGCAGCCAGAGATGCAAGTGGGCAATCTGGCGATCTTAGTGGAAAAGTGGAGAGGTCTATTCCTAGGGTGGATGTGCTTTAGGGAGGGGAGGAACCCTTCAGGACAGGCAGCAATAGCCTGTCCCCAGAGGAGCTAGAGGACAGGCAGGAAGCAAGGAAGTTCGAGTTGGAAAAACTCAGGATGGAAAGTGAGAGGGAAAACAAAAGAATAGCCAAGGAGGAAAGGAAGATGATGTTAAACCATGAGCGAGGTCTTAAGGAGCTGGAGCTAAGGAGTAGGCTGGTATGGTGGTAGCAACTCATTAAGACAGGCAGACAGAATCGTGCACATCCCTAAGAATGTAGGCAAGGAATTCAAGAAGGGGGATGACATACAATGGTGGTTTGAGGGGTATGAGGCAGCAATCCACATGAATGGGCCCCCTGAAGAGAATTGGGGAGCAGGATTGTGGCCTCTCTTACCTGAAGAAGCAAGGGACACTTTAATAGCTTTGGGTAAGGGGTATCACCTCACCTATCCAGACATGAAGGACGCCACCTCACTAAGTATGATCTTACTCCTGAAAAGTTCAAGGATCAGTTCAGGTCCGGTAAGAAGTTTGATGCCAACACTTGGTAGGAATGTGTGAATTTGTTTTGCCGATCACTGGATGGCTGGGTGAAGGGCAGTAATGTGACATATTATCAGGGGCTCTACAATATGATTGCATGGGCGCACTTGTCCAGTCTATGTTTTGCAGATCTGCACCAGCACCTAGTTGATAGTAAGCTGACTGACCCTAGGAAGCTTGCTATGAAGGCGGACTGCTGGGTGAGTACCAGGGTCCACAAGAAAGCGTTTGGGCGAGACTCAGCCAAAGGTGGGCAGGGTCCCCAGCATAAAAGTGGGGGGACAAGTGTAAAGCACAGGAGTTCTCTAAAGGGCCCCAAATTAACCTCAGTCCGTTGTCACCTGGTCTCTGAGGAGAAGGTAGTCCCTAGGGCATTCCACCAAGTAGTTGCAGTCAACAATTCAGAGCACCGGTGTATGGTGGTGCAGGTTCCCTTCGAGTGGAGGGGGGTCTCTGGTCCCTTGAGGGTGGTCGTGAGCCCTTCCATGCCTGTAGATTGTCTGCTTGGTAATGACCAAGAGCAGTCCGTGTGGAAGGATGTTAAGCTCAGACCCACTTGGAGATGCTTGGGTTGCCAGAGTGGGCATGCATGTCCACTCGCTCCATGGCAGCCAAAGAGGTTGATCAGAGGGACCCGCAGCCTGAAACAGTGGCCCAGGTCCCTTCTAAGAGAAAGGGCAAGGGGTGAGGGAAACCGGCCCCCGAAGTTCCTATGGCCCAGGAGGAGGCGGACCTTGAGGGGGCGCCCCGGTGCCTACAGGGGAACAGGTAGCCAAACTGGGAGACATCTCTGAACTGACACATTGGAAGCTAGAAGGGGGTCCCACCAGGGAGGAGTTCTTCTGGGAGCAGAAAGAGTGTCCTTCTCTGGAGGGTCTGTGGCGGCAGGACACAGCCCAGGTGACTGGTGATCAGTCCGTATCACATTGGATCTACTGGGAGAATGATCTCCTGTATAGGGAGGCTAAGGTCTCTGAACCTGGATCAGCCCGTGTGCTGGTGGTACCCCAGCGCTTCAGGATCATCCTACTGGGTCTGGCTCATGGCGAGCCTTTGACAGGACATTTGTGGCAGGACAAGACCTTTGACCAGCTTGTCACCCACTTCTTCTGGCCCCAAATGTGAAGGCAGTCAGATGTACATTGCCGGTCTTGCCAAACTTGCCAGGCAAGTGGTAAGAGTGGGAGGAAGGTCAAAGCTCCTCTGCAACTGTTCCCCATTGCTGGGACAGCCTTTAAAAGGGTAGCGATGGACATTGTGGGGCCACTGGAGCCCAAGACTTCCATGGACAACAGGTACATCCTGGTCTTAGTGGACAATTCCACCCGGTACCTGGAGGCAATCCCTCTCAGGACAATGATGGTGCCAGTGGTGGGCCAGGCATTAATGGGGATCTTTTCCCGCATGGGGTTCCCCGAGAGGTGGTTTCCGACAGGGGGACCAATTTCATATCGAAGTATATGACATCCCTGTGGAAGGAGTGTGGTGTCACTTATAAGTTCACCACCCCTTACCACCCACTAGGTAACGGTCTGGTAGAAAGGTTCAACCAGACCTTGAAGGACATGATTAAGGGTCTAATAGAACCCATGAGGTGTAAGTGGATTGTCCTCTTACCATTGCTTCTCTTTGCCTCCAGGGAGGTACCCCAAAAGTCTCTCTGGTTTCAGTCCCTCTGAGTCCCTCCGAGATTCTGTATGTACCCTGTGAGAGTACCTCTGAGTTTGATGAACGAAGGCTGGGAGGCAGCTACCAGGAAAACTCCCCAGGATGTGTTTAGTTACATGCTGGCCTTCCGGAACCAAACTGCACGCTTCAGGAAACTCGCTCCAGCGAACCTCGAGGCCAGCCAGGAACAAATGAAGAAGTGGAATGACCAGAATGCCACTCTGGTCAAGTTTCAACCTGGACAAAAAGTGTGGGTCATGGCCCCAGTGAAACCTTGTGCCTTACAGGACAAGTGGACTTGGCCGTTTGAGGTGGTGGAGTGCAAAAGTGAGGTCACCTACCTGGTGGATTTGCAGGCTCCCAGGAACCCTTTGTGGGTCCTCCACGTGAACCGCCTCAAACCCCACTTTTAAAGGTCCGAAGTGAGCATGCTCTTGGCGACAGATGACAGGGCGGAAGAGGAGAGTGAGCCTCTCCTCGACCACTTGTCAGCCAAGGAAGGTGATGTGTCAATGGAAGGTTGATCCTCTCCCGACACTGACCACAGAGCAGCAGAGCAACTGTCACCGGTTGCTGGGACAGTTTGCCCTGCTGTTCTCCCTGACCCCAGGTGTTACTCACTGGTGTAACCATGATGTGGATACCGGTGACAGCCCCCTGTAAAGCACAAAATTTACAGGTTGGCCGACCGAGTCAAGGCCAGCATCAAGGAAGAGGTTTCTAAGATGTTGGCATTAGGGGTGGTTGAGCCGTCCAGCAGTCCGTGGGCCAGCCCAGTGGCCTTGGTCCCAAATGCTGCTGCACCCGGGGCCACTCCCGAACTAGGGTTTTGTGTAGACTGCCGTGGGCTCAAGGCCGTAACCAGGACTGATGCACACTCCATCCCTAGAGCTGATGAGCTCATTGATCAGTTGGGAGCTGCCAAGTTCCTCAGCACGTTTGATTAAACATCTGGGTACTGGCAGATTGCCTTAACCAATGGGGCCAAGGAGAGGTCAGCATTTTCAACTCGAGTGGACATTACCAGTTCTGGGTGATGCCCTTTGGGTTGAAGAATGCCCCTGCCACCTTTCAGAGGTTGGTCAACCAAGTGTTGACTGGGCTGGAGGATTTTAGTGCCGCCTACCTGGATGACATTGCGGTGTTCAGTTCCAGCTGAAAAGAGCACTTGAAGCTCCTCAGTGAAGTGTTGAAGGCGCTGCAGAGGGAAGGCCTCATGATGAAGGCCAGTAAGTGCCAAATCGGGCAGGATTCTGTTTTGTACTTGGGACACCAGGTAGGGAGCGGCCAGGTGGCACCCCTACAACCCAAGATTAGTACCATTCTGGCTTGGGAGCCCCCCGAGACCCAGACAGAGGTGGAGGCCTTTTTAGGACTCATCTGGTGCTACCGGCGATTCGTTAAGGGTTATGGCACCATTGTTGCCCCCTTAACCGAGCTGACTTCCAGGAAGCAGCCTAAGTAGGTGATCTGGACTGAGTCCTGCCAGAAGGCTTTTGATGACCTGAAGGCTGCCATGTGCACGGCACCCGGGATCAAGGCACCCGACTTCTCGAAGGAATTTGTTGTGCAGTCTGATGCTTCAGAGCATGGTGTGCAAGCGGTGCTCTCACAGCAGAATGAAGAGGGCCTAGACCAGCCTGTAATCTTCCTTAGCAGGAGACTACTCCCTAGGGAACAGAGGTGGAGTGCCATGGAAAGGGAAGCTTATGTTAAGGTCTTGGCACTGAAGAAGCTGAGGCCCAACCTGTTTGGGACTCACTTCCGGGTTCAGACAGATCACAGGCCCAACAGGTCGTTAATGCAAATGAGGGGTGAGAATCAAAAACTGCTGAGGTGGTCCATCTCCCTACAGGGAATGGACTTCATGGTGGAACACCGTTCTGGCACAGAACACGCCATTGCAGATGGTCTGTCCAGGTTCTTCTGCCTTAGTGAAGAGTACTCCCAGGATGTTGGGTAGTTCTCCCTACTTTCAGCTGGACATGTGTGCTAGACTTGGTATCTTTTGGCATGTTTCCCCCGAGTTTTTGATTTCTACCCTCCCGGTTTTGACTCTGTTTTTGCTGGTGTAGTGTTTCTGCGCACTTTTCGGACTGCTGATCAGTGGTAAAATGCAAATGCTCCTGTGGTAAAGTATGTTATGGATTGTTGTTTCCATGATTGGCTGTTTGGTTTTCTTGTCAGCCCCTAGTAAAATGCACTAAGTGTGCCAAGGCCTGGGAATCAAATTCTATGCATGGGCCTGGAGCACGGATTGTGCCAACCACGTGAGTAGCCCGGAAAAGGTACCTCAGACCTGTCATTGCAGAGCCTGCGGGCAGTTTGTAATTGTCATGGTAACTTGGCCTGTGCACACACTGGCCAGTCCCTAACCTTCCCCTTTCTTACAAGTCAGGCAGGGTGCAGTGTCTGCGAATGGTAGGACATGCCCTGGTGAGCGTGCATGTACTGATAGTGAATTACAGCCCATTTCATTTTTCACTATTGCAAGGCTACCTGTTCCCCGTTGGACAGAATGGGAAGTTTGTTTATAACATCTTACAAACATAACTGGCCCTGGGAACTAGGTGGGCACCCCACTCTGTACCGCCTCGCTTCACGTCGAAGCCTGGGCACCGCAGAGCGCACCGCAGCAAACGCCACACGGTGACCCTGGTCTCACTGATGATGCTGACGCCACCACCGGCCTGTGGGCAATGCACTCCACCCCACCTTGCTCCATGATGGCGCCTTGGCCTCCCCGACTCTGCTACTTGCACCAAGGACTGCCCCATATCTGTCATCATTCACATCATCGTCTCCATCCACTCCTCCATCCGAGTGGGAACCAGACCCCTCTTTGCCTTAGGTGCCATCACCCAATTCTACACACAAAGCCAAGGGTCCAGAAAAAGGATGGCCGCTATCCCAATGTCCCTGAATGTGGCCTGCCATGCAATCATCACTGTAAGTCCAAACAGGAAAGACACAGAGCCTTATAATAATAGTGCTCTAAATCACAAAACCACCTCTGGAATATCAGTCCTTGAACCTGTGACCTTTGCAGCACAAGTCTAAACCCTAACCATTAAGCCACAGGCCTAAAATACACTCCCTACACCGATGGAGCTGCAGCCCCAGCACTATGCACCCCTGGGGCCCAAGAAACTACCACAGGTCTAGTCAGGGTGATAACCTAGTCCCTTACCTCAATTAAAAAAACACCAGGTCCAAAAACCGGTTGACCAAACGCACTCAAACAGCCAGAGCCACTCCTACAAGTCCAATCAAGTGGGACAGGTGAGTATTCACTCTAACCCGCATGGCTCCTGGCTGTGTTGCCGTACAGGTCAACTGAGAATGATCGAGGGCCGATGCTGCAGCTGTGCCTTAAAAAGCCCTGTGTCAGTGTTGCTGTCGGTGACTCACGATGGGCCTTCTCCCACAGAAACCTTCTGAAAAAGAGAGAGAGGATTAAAATACCCTCAGTCACATAGACAGAGGCATGTAGATTTGTCAGCAGAGTGGCGTGAAAGAGACTGTGCCGCCACTCCATAGTCCTTTTATGGGGGTGAAGTCCAGAACCAGTTCAAGCAGGTCGCGGCAGGATCCGGGACCTGTTCTGCCAATGGTGCCCTTCAAGCACTTGTAAGCTTCTGGTGCATCTTCCCTAACAACCAATCACCACCCGGGGAGGAGGGTGCCAGCCCCGTTATTGGCCGACACTAACCTCGCCCCCCCACGAGAAGCATCCCGGGGACTGACACAAACCGCCATATTTCGGCGTAACCAAGTTCCCGATGGGCGCCTATGAAATCTCCCAACATGTGCAGTAAATTAGAAACTAAAAGAGGTTTTAGGTGAGACTCATACACCTCAGGTAAGGCAGGTGAAGTAAGGCGAGGTAGCCACTTTCATGTTTTTTTTAACCATATTTTATTGGCATTTAAATAGTGTCAATACATACATTCAGACCTAGTTTCAGGTGTACACACTGTGTCGGTAGTATTCTCTGGTATGCCATCTACAGTAATCCCATAACAACAAAACTATTCCCCCCTCCCCCCCTGAGTTGCATGCTAACAGACAGGTTGTGGTGACTACGTGTTATCAGGTGGTTGTGTGCGAGGTCCCTATGGATTGTGTGCTATCCTGCTATACCTTCTAGCTGTGTAAAGCCAGTTGTCCCTCTTGCCCGCTGTCTGGGTCTGGTTCGGCCACCCCTGGAGTGCCCGCCACACTAGGAGCATCGTGGTCAGCCACCATCAGTTCATCTACGAGACTTTCCCAGGCCCTGGCCCTCTCCATCTTGCCGATTCCCCGGCTGGCCTCTCTGATTAGCAATCTTCATTCTGCTCCCGCCCATCTCTCGAGCTCTCTTCTCCAGGTGATGAGCCTCGGCCCCCCCAACACTTTCCATTTACTGGCTATCTCCCTCTTGGCCAAGGCATAGGCAAGATCCTGAAACTTTCCGGTCACCTTGATTTTCGCCATGTGAGGAAACCACCCTAAGAGGAAGTGCTCTTTGTCAATCAGGTCATCTATAACCTGCTGAATTTCCCCCCAGAAAGGTTGCAATAGTGGGCAGTTCCAGAATATATGGAGTATGTGCGTCTTTCTTTCTCCGCACCTCAAGCAGGCAGCAGATTCCTCACCAAAGTACCTCCTAAGGCGAACAAGCGTTAGGTATGCCCTGTGCAGCACATAGTAGTTAATTAATTTGAATCGCGCATTCCTAGATGCTTTCAAGGTACATTCTAGGATGATTTTGTCCCATTCCCTCTCTGGTATTTGTTTACCTAGGTCTCCCTCCCACTCTGCCCGCAAGCGCTCTAACAGCTTTTGCATATCCCTCCGTATTGCCTTATAGAGACAGGACACCATCTTAATTCTTCCTGCTGACCGCGCAACATACCTGCATTCCGCTAGTGCTCGAGGCTCTGCATCCCCACCCCTCCACTGCATCCTAATCCTGCTCGTTAGAGCCCTATGCCTCAGTAAGTGACCCCCAGATAAATTATACACGGTCTGCAGGTCCTCAAAGGGAAGTAGCGTGGAGTGGTGGTGTAGGTCTCCTACCTCTCTCAGTCCTGCCTCAACTCAATCCACCAGTCCTGCCCAATGTTTATGGTGATTGGTATATCAGAGCAATAGGGAGTTGCAGCCTCCACCTTCCTCAAGTATCTGGTCCAGCAGCGTGCTATCACCCTGCTTGCATGTTGTAGTATCCTCAGAGGAGGTGCGTCGCAATCTCAGGAGGATTTTTGCCAGTGTTGCAGTGTTTGCTGCGGTTAGTCATTGCTCTCTGTCTGGGTTTCGATCTGCTGCCAACCATGGAATCAGCCAGTATAGTTGTGCAGCTAAATGGTAACCCTCGAGGTCAGGCACCGCCAGCCCAACCTCCGCTGTAGGGCGTCGCAGCAATGTCAGTGCCACTCTCCTTCTGCCTGCCCCCCACATAAATGACGTGATCATTGAGTCCAGCTCCTTGAACATCGCGCACGGTATCCACACCGGCAGAGTCCGAAGTTATATAGTAAGCGTGGTAATTTTACCATTTTCAGGACTGCCACCCTCCCAGCTACAGACAGTGGGAGCATTCCCCAAAAGTCCATCGCTGTTTTAGCCGACCTCACTGCCCTGCCTACATTTCTGTCCAATAAATTTGCCACTCCGTGATATATTTTAACTCCCAGTTACTGCAGGTAGTTAGGCTCCCACCTTAAGTGTTCCAGTGTAAGCGACGGGGAGTATCAGGCACTAGTGGATATAGGCTGTATTTTTGGAAGTTGATCTGGAGGCCAGACACAGTGCCATATCGGGCCAGCATGTTGTGCGCACCATGCAATTCGTCTGCCATGTTGCGTAAAAATATCAACAGGTCGTCCGCGTATAATGCGATAAAATGCTGCCCTGTTACCGTCTCTAGGCCCCTGTAGTCCTGGCCCTCCTGGCCCTGCACGCCAGCGTTTCCATAGCCAGGGCGAACAGGAGCAGGGAGAGGAAACATCCTTGCCTCGTGCCTCTCTCCACCCTCTGTCTAGGTGAGATGATCCTCCCAGTGCGCACACGGGCTGTAGAGGACGTGTACAGGAACCGCACCCATGTCAGGAATCCTTCTCCCAGACCCATCCTGGTCAAGGCTTCATATAATTACTGCCACTCCAAGCTGTCAAACGCCTGCTCTATATCTACTGCGAACACTGCTGCATCTTGTTTATTATACCCTTCAGAGTCCATTACTGGCAAGAGCGCTCTGATGTTTATGGCTGTATTCCGCCCCGGGATAAACCCCGCCTGGTCCTTGTGCACCAGAAGGGACATGTGCGGTAGGAGGCGTGTTGCAAGGATTTTACTCAGGATTTTATAGTCCATGTTCAGCATGGACAGTGGCCTTTAAGCTGTATAGTCACGAGGTTCCTTCCCTGGCTTGGCTATGGGGACAATAAGGGCCTCTCTGGAACTTTCGGCCATCTTTCCCAGCTCTTGGCCCCTTGGTACATTGTGACCAGATGGGGGTCAGCTCGTCCACATATGTTGTATAAAATTCATCCGGTAGGCCATCTGTGCCCGGGGTCTTGTTTCGTGCCATACCCTTGATAGCTACCCATATCTCCTGTTGTGTGATATCAGCCCCCAGTAATTACGCCACTTCACGGTTCATGACCGTCAGAGGCAAGTCAGCCAGGTATTCCCTGATTTCTGCCGGTTCGCTTGTGCACTTCGTCGTGTAGAGTTTGGCATAGTAGCGTGCAAAGGCCTTGTTGATCTTGTTTTGTGTGAAATGTCTGCCCCTCCCCCATTCATCTTCTATCTCCACCAGGGGGAACCCCTACTCTGTTTATTAGTCTTTATTTCAACCATACTGATCATAAGAGACAATTAATATTTAACATCGGCAAAGAGTACAAGTGTAAAATCCAGTTCTCAATAAGGATTATTCATTGAAATATGACAGAACATGTTAAAAAGACAAGCAATTTATAAATCAGTTAAAAAAGTTTATACAGGCTTTTTTCAGTAATAAAGTAAAATTGTTTGCAGGCTAATAACAATTCACATAATATTCTATACCAGCGGGTCGCAATACTGGTTAAGGAGTATAATAAATAATCGGGCTGAAGAGCTAAGCAGAAGACAGTGTCTAACTAAGCACTGTCGCAGTCTGCTTGCTTTCAATCTTGCATCTAATTCTCCACACCCAGCCTAAAAACTTCGCTATAGAAATCGTAATTGCCTCTTATGTGCTGTACAAAAGGGGGTGGTGATGGACGGAGCATCTGAACCAATCAAACACTCACACCCAGTCAACAGATCTGGGTTTAATCCATCACCGTTCTTTAGCCCACTCTGCCACCCTGATTCAGACATGCTCATATGCAAATCAGTCTGACCCTGTGCCTCATGGGAACAGTCCAGCCCGAACTGCCAAGCCATGCCGTCCCTGGACCGGCAACAAGCTTCCTAGGACCGGTTTCTGGCATTACAGCCGTCTTCAGCCAGGCTTGCTTGAATCCATTGGCAAAGTGAGCAAGGGACTCACGTCTGAGTATACCCTGCCAACTTATGGCGAACAAAGCGGTACAAAAGGGGGTGGTGATGGACGGAGCATCTGAACCAATCAAACACTCACAGCCAGTCAACATATCTGGGTTTAATCCATCACCGTTCTTTAGCCCACTCTGCCACCCCAGTTCAGACATGGCCATATGCAAATCAGTCTGACCCTGTGCCTCATAGGAACAGTCCACCCCGAACTGCCAAGCCATGCCTTCCCTGGACCGGAAACAAGCTTCCTAGGACCGGTTTCTGGCATTACAGCCTTCTTCAGCCAGGCTTGCTTGAATTCAGTGGCAAAGTGAGCAAGGGACTCAATTCTGAGCATACCCTGCCACCTTATGGCGAACAAAGCAGTACAAAAGGGGGTGGTGATGGACGGAGTCTTATGTGCTGGTCTTCAATATTCTCAGAGCTGTAGCACTCGACCTAAAACCCAAGTTCAGACAAATAGGTTTGAGCCATTTTCTGCGTGGAGAACTATATGCTGGGCATACAAATAATATGTGAGGGATTGCTTCATCCATACTCTGGCAGAGTGGGCATTTACTATCTTGAGAAAGGTGACCTTTTTTGGTGAAGGCTTTAGTCGGTAGCATTTCTATCCAGAACTGAAAAAACCTTTTCCTGTCGGTGGGCTTGGTTGTAAAGTCCCAAAAGTCTTCATACAGGGGTTCTGGCTTGTGGTCCAGAAAGGTACTGGTTAAATATGATGAGTTACCAGTTCTAATCATAGCCCAGTAAGCTTCTTTAAATGCTTTTTTGGGAGGAAATATATTATGCACCGGGTCTTCCCATAAATGCCTCTTGCCCGTATTCACCAGGGAGCTTTTCACCTGTTGTAATCATCTGATCTTGTGAGCGGTATCAGCATCTCTGATTTCTTTGAGAGCTAGTGCATAGTGGGCTAATTCCGGGTAGAACAAAGTCTTCTCCAGTAGGCCAATGGTCTGAACCTGGCAACCTCTACCAAGGAATAGCACCACAAGTCAGAATATAAAGGTATAAGAGGTGTACTTTGGGAGAGGCCTACCAAACCTCTCAAAAAATCTTTTTGGGGCCTTGACTAGTGAGGACAGGTTTTCAAAACCCCAAAGTTCCCGCCTCATACAGAATAGAAGCCATAACCTTTGTAGTATATATCTTAAGTGCAGGACCGCCCAGCTTAGTCTGGGAGAGCCTGTGTTCTTTCAAAATCACTCCTACAAGATGGGAATGCTTAAGCGCCATAACTTCTATCTGGGGTTTTCAGTCTAGTTTGTGGCCTATGTTTACTTCAAGGTAAGTAAATAAATCTGTTTGTTCCAATGGCTCATTATTCATAACAACCCTTGACTTGATTACTTTGTGTTTGTGCAACACCATAAATTTAATTTTATCCACGTTTACCATTAACTCATGTTCCTTACAAAATAACTCAAATCGGGACAGTGCTCTCTGCTACCCAACTTGAGTTTTTGATTAAATTAGGGTATTGTCTGTGGACATGAGTGTCGGGACTTTTATGCCAGCAACAGATGGTGCAATTGGTGGAGTACTCTGAAAAGTAATTGACCACTCCATTTATAAACAGTGAACACAGGGTGGGGGCCAGTACACACCCTTGACGTACCCTTTTAAGAATTGGGAATTTGGGGGTAGTGTTCCCTTGAGCACCCCCAACGAACCTGCATGTAATTGGAATTATGCAGTTTAACTACAAGCTGCAAGCGCTCGGGGGGTAATCCTAGGTCATGGACCAGAGTTTGTTTCTTCGGATCATGTCAAATGCTGCTTTGAGATCTACAAAGGTGGCATTAATAGTACAACACACCAGTAATTTGAGACAAAGTAAAAAACTTGATCAATTGTACTTACAAGGGCCCTAACACCTGCTACGATGGGAAATAATTTGAACCCCTACTCACCAGGTTTGCCAGCAATGCCAAGAGCGAACCTGACTTGTCCCTCTCAGCCTGAGTGCGCTCTAAGTATTTCTTATAGTTGAAGCTTCTAAGCCTCTCTGTTTGCTTTGCACTTCCTCCTTAGCATCCATGAGTGTGGGCTGCAGCTCTGGGTGCCCTGGCCTCCTGCGTTCCACCTCTCTGAGAGTTAACTCCGCCCCCTCTACTTCTCGCATAATAACGTGCCTAACGCCCGTGGCACATGTAATACACTGGACACTCAAAACCACCTTGAAAGCATCCCACTCTGTGTTCCGCGATGCAGTCATGCCTGAGTTGGCTTGGAAGTAGTGCTCTATTTACCCTCTAATCTCCTCTCTAAAGACCTGGTCTTCCAGAGTGTCCGGGCGAAGCCGGCACGTAGGGATCACCGTTGGCAGATGCGCCCATTTCAGGGACAGGATCAGCGGACTATTGTCCGAGATGGTGTGCACAAGGTATTCTGCACCTGTGACATGACGCTGAGTATCTACTGAGCAGAGGAAGGCGTCCAGGCGTGCATGCACCGCTGAGAAGTAGGAGTAATCCCTTGCCTGTGGGTTTAGGGTTTTGCAATGGGGGGTAGGACCTGTTCATGAGTATGTCATCTATGCTGTTAAAGTCACCCCCTACTATAACCCGCAAAATACTGTGCTAGTCTGTGGCTCAGTGTAGCAAAGAAGGCAGGTTGCTCTAAGTTGGGGGCGAAAACGCTAATCAAGTCAATCTCTCTGCCCTCTGGTCTCCCCTTTTGGCCACATATCGACCCTCTGGGTCTACCGTTGAGCATAGCAGTTAGAACGGGACCCTCGGTTCAACCCATATTAACGCCCCTCGCGCATAGGCCGATTAAGTGGTGTAAAAGAGCTACCCTCCCCATTGTCTGTGTAATGCCTGACTTTCCTTCTGTGTTAGGTGCATTTCCTGCAGAAGGACTATCTGGGTTCCCAGTCTCCTGATATATGAGAGGACAGTTTGGCGTTTTTACATGGTATGAATTCCCCTAATGTTCCAAGTGATACATTTATAGTGTTGTTTGTTAGCCATTGTTAGATGGTACAGTGGTCTGGCCGCCTCCCGGGCTGGGTGGCGCCCTCTGCTCCCCCCTTCACTCAATCCCTTGTGATGCCTTGAACAGTGCAACTCAAGGTTTCCCCTCCTTATCAACAATAAACATGTTTCCCAATGCACACTCCCCAGGATAAGCAGGAAAACCCCACCATCCAAACTAGTTTAAATTGTCTACAAGTGACTGCTTGCAGTCCAATCAGTCAATCCCAGGAGTGGTCACTCGCTAATGTTCTCCCAGTCTCTCCAGCCTCCATCTGCCACTTTAACCTCAGAAAACCGCCCCACAGCAGTTTCCCTCATTTACCCCTGTACCTTAATGTAGTAGCAGGAGTGCTCCATGGCAGGTCAGTTATGTTCATCGCAGTCCCCCGCTCCTCACCATTAGATGATGTCGTCCGCCGTCTGTGGAGGGACAGTTGGAAGTAATAAATATACTGAGATTCCCCCGTATATTTGTTCATAAGTGTTGTCCCCTCTTTTCCCTGGTCATTAAAGTAACCACAGAGGGGGTCCCAAATTCTATGTCGTGACAGTCGGAAGTGTCACACTCTGTGCCTCACAGTCGCTGGACCCAGCTTCGGAGCCGGTGTCCGCCGCAACCTTCCTGCTTCCTGGAGGGTCCTGATTCTGTACCCCGTCGCTGATCAGGGCCACTATTTGCATCATGCTCCGCCATTCTAGTTGCGCCTCCTCTTGTGAAGTATCTGTCCCGGTCCTCCAGTTCCTGGAGCGGGTTCCTTGTCCCCTTCCCTATGTCGGGTTCTGTACCTTCTCTGCTCCTCCTTGTTGGTCTATCCAGTCAGACGCCTCCTGAGGGGATCTGAAGAACACCATGCCCCTGGTCGTGGTATCTTGCTGCTTGGTCGGGTGCTGTGTCAAATATTTGTAGAACAGTTGTCACAGTCTCTGTTTGACATCTCTGGACGATCCCCTCCATTGCAGCACTTGTTGTGAAAAGTATGGGAAAATGCAAACCGTGGAGTTATGCACGTGGATGTCGCCTTGGAGTCACGCCTGGGCTAGGATGTGATCCCTGTCCTTGTAGTGAAGGAGTTCTGCTATCACCACCCGTGGTGGTGCACCCAGCAGAAGCTGCTTTGCGGGGTTGCGGTGCACTCGTTCCAGGTTGAAGAAATTCGATTAGCCAGTCTGCGCCACTTCTTCCCTGAGCCACTTTTCAAGGTGGTCCATCATGCTGCGGCCTTCAAATTTCTCTGGCAGGTCCACAGTTCTCCGGTTGCGTCTGAGTGACCTGTTTTCAGCATCTTCAGCCCTGACCCCCAGCGCCAGCACTTTAGTTTCGAGCCTCGTCATTCGTTGTTGCATGTCTTTGATTGTCGGAATTGCTTCATTTAGGTCCCCCTTATTTGCTTGGACCCAGTCCGCCAGTTTCTTGTGTTCTTCTTGGAGCAATCCCATGTCTAGGCTCAGAAAATCGATTTTCCCTTCCTGATGTCTATGGCAGAGGATGCCATGCTGTCCAAAGAATATATCCTGGACGACAGAGTCGTTAACCCATTGTCAACTACAGAGAGAGTTTTCTCTAAATTAATACAATCACATTCTCGTATTCTTTCTGCAGTCTCTGCTTGCATAATCTTCCATGCTTCATTATAAGCAGCATAGATACCGGCATATATAAAACGTTTATGACGCAGTGTTCGTGGTCCTAGCAAGAATTTCCTAAGATCAGCGCCATCTTTAAGTAAAGGTAAGTGTTGTTTTACATCCTTGGGTGTAGATCTATGTAACCATTCAAGGCACAGTTTCCCTACACTGTATGTTGTTACTATTCGTGGATGCTGTCTCTGAACATATCTTGGATCTGGCCTAGTGAATGTGAACCCCCATGTTTTATTCTGGAATCTATCTTGACAGTTGTTTGTGTCTGTGGGCCAGATTAACCTTTTTTCCATTCGGGATCTGTTCTGTTGTGATGCAAAATAGTATGTATGTCGACCTCCCCCTCTGAAGTGTTATCACTAGCAGGTGTAGGTGTAGGTATGGACAGATTATTTACGTCTTTTATCTTGGCTAACCCAAGACAAGATGTCTGTTGGACAGTGTCATTCATAAACATAATTTGCCCTGGGATGATGCAGGCTCTAAATAAAGCTTCTATCCCCTGCACTTGCCAAACTTCTGTGCCGCAGACAGTTTTTGTCTCAATGTTGTCTTTCCAAAAGTCGAAACCTAGTGAAGATAGCCGAGCATAAAAAAGCTGCAGAATTAATTTGCTTGGTATTTGTAAACATACTTTTCATTCCTGTTCTATTGACATTTTTACAGTAAAATGATTCTGTATTGGATACATTGAAACCTGAAAAGTATGGAAAGTTTCCCAAAAATGTTTTTGAGCTACACTTTGGTGGTGTAGGACAATGTTCCCACTGGTTATACATCAATACATTTCTAGGGTTTGCAGATTTGTGCAAGAAATGATGACCACAGTGATTATAACAATACATTTGTTCATACTCTGATGAACCTTCTAAGTATTCATGATTTGTAAATACAGCAGACATTTCTAAGTCTGATATCATATTATTAACAGTTTCGAAGTCCCAATCATCAGAAAAGGTACTAGATGAAACAAAGTCATTCAAGGAAATCTTGAACTGGTGTGGAATCTTCAACAGCTCTGCAGGGCCAAAAATGTCATAGTCAGTTCTGTCCCAAGCTATACCACCAGGCATAGGAACGGCTGTGATGTTCACTGAGTACAAGCCTCTTTGTTCACAATGAGATTACTTGTGTGGCTTGAGTGATAAGTTGATGTTCTTACTTGCTGTGTCCTTTTTAACATATTTTCCATTTATCAGTATTCCCAAATTTATTATCAGAGTCAACCAAAGTTTAAGAAAAGGCACACACAACACAATCCAAAGTTCAACCCATGGTGAAACCAGATAAGTCTTTTTGAAGTGATGAAAAAGGTCTGTTGCTTGTTCTTTGAAAGTTCTTTTTACTGGTGTTGTTTCAGGTTCGCTGGGATCCTCGGAAAAAGTATCAAAGTTAATGAAATAGCCAGAGGTTGTTCTGTCAATTGTTGGGATTGCATCAGGATTCGTTTAAATCACTGGAAGCACTTGATACATTTGTGTCGTCTGATGCTACTTCGTGGTAGACAGGTGTTTCTTGAGGAACTGTTATTTGGGTCTCAAAAGGTACAAGTTCCATAGCTTTGTTGCATAGACCTTCATTTCGCACTGCAGATTCTTCAAAGGTGATGAGTCTCTCAGTTTGAAACTCTTAGATAGTAGCCAGAGCTGGGCGTCTGCTACATTGGCTGAGTCCACTTGGCCTACTGCTTATGATCGGCCAAATGATGTGGTTTGACCAGGTTGATGGACACAAACCATTTCTCCTTTTTACCAGCAAGGGCGGCAGTAATACTATTCTTCATCCGTGGATTGATAGGACAGGTACTGGTTGTCTATAGCAAGGCCCAAATTCCTTCTTGTCTGCGATCTTCTCTCTGACTAGATCCCCAAGCTTAGGAATCCAGACAGGCATTGCTGGGATGGTCGGTTTTTCTTCAGTGGTGGTTGGGTTCAGGAACACTTTACTTTGTTTCATTCTTATTTCATTTAAATCCTGTGAAACAGCCAAACGGTCTTTGATATCAAAGGGTTTTTGGTCTACCACTGAAGTCTGAAAATCGAGGCCCAATACTAATATTCTGGTCCCAAAAAGGATTTCATATGGAGTAATACCCCCTAGAGAAATTCTTGACAGATCTTTAAGACTATTTTGGACACTTGTTAGATGTTTGACCCACCCGTCACCCGAGCCTAATACCCTAGCTGTTATAGATTGCTTCATGTCCCGGTTTATTCTCTCCACTACCGAATTTCCCTCAGGATGGAATGGACTAGAGTACTGCAATGCAAAGCCCAATTTGCCCATGGCCTCCTTGTAAGCTCGAGAGCTAAAAGCAGGACCCTGGTCAGAATGTAGTGTGCCGATTATGTATGTGTCCCGATAAAGACTCGCAAATCTTTTATAACAGTTCGAGCGTCAGCCAAGTGCTGAGGCCACATCCAAAGGAACCTTGTCTTAATAAATGTGGGACCACATTTGTCACTGGGACGTCTGCGTGAAGAAAGTCTGACAATAGGGTCTGTACTGGGCTGGCTTGTAGTCAGGTATCTGGCAGCATTCTGTGCTGCTATCTCTTTTGCAGCCATTGCAGTTAATTACAAATGTGTGAATGTGTGCATTAATTCCTGGCCACCAGTACATCTTTTTAAATTCAAGTATAGTCTTAGAGATCCCCTGACGTATCAGACCCTCTCTCAAATGTGCTTTGTGTATCAAAGCTACTCTATGTTTCCTGTGTGGAATTACCCTATCCCCCATTCCAGGATTCGAGCAAAAGGAACAGAGTTTGCATCAATTATATATGAGTATTTGAGTGGAAATGTATTGGGTAAAGCTGCACCGCTTCCTTTGTTTGTGGCATTGACAGCCAGCATTATTTTGCCGTCTATTTTTGTTTTTGAATGAGTGATTGAAGCTACGGAAGCTGTTTGCACAGCTGCCTTCGTGGCTTCATCAGCCAATGAATTCCCTTCAACGTGAACGACATCACATTGATGACTCAGCGTATGTATCATGTGAGTGTTTTGTAGTCCTTGTAGTAAATGAACTACTTGTTCCCAAATCAATTTATGCTTGATTGTTCCACCTTTTGCATCTTTGTAACCATTTTATATCCAGTTCTGCACGTATTCATTGTAAGATTGAACACAATAATACAGATCGCACACTATGAGTGTGGGGAATTCGTGATCTGTATTTTCAAGTGCCATCTTGAATGCTTGTAGTTCAGCTCGCTGAGCTGTACAATCTCCTAGAGATTAAGGTTTTGTGACCATCGGTCGGAATTTGCCATCGCCCCAACAACCTTTAACGATCGCGCACACCGCACTATAGGCTTGTTTACCCCTCGTAGCGGGTTGAGCTGATCCGTCAGTATAAATTATACATTCATACTGATCAAGAGGCAGAATTCCAGTAGGCAGAGGACATTCTTGTCCGTACTGTAGAAATGCTTGTGTCTTCAAATATGGGTCAAAAACGTATTCAACGTCTGTTGCAGCAAGAGAATTAACCCATTGTATCCATCTTGGATGTAAAGCTTTTGCATTTGGAATGCTCGCTTTTGTTTCTGCTTCTAAGGCAGGTACAGGTGTAATGACAATAATCTGTTTACCCTGTGCGAGGACTTTTTCTTTGCTACTGCAGTTTGAACCGCTATCAGAACTTTTTCTGTTGAAGTATATTTTGTTTCAGCTTGTGTGTACAAGTGTGATTTGTATGCTATTGGTACTTTTTCACCTTCGTTAAAAGTTAAGTACGTGAATCCGCATTGTCCTGGAATGATTCGGATCACTAAGTTGCGCATGTTTACGCGTGTTTGCAAATGTTTAGTTGCTAACATGTCTATTTGCAATGACTGCAAAATTTCTGTGTGTTTTTGAAAATTTCTGTGTGTTTTTGTTCCAATTTACTGTTTTGAAATCAGGTTTGATTAATTCGTAGAGAGGTTTAACCCTTTCTGCGTAATTTAGAATGTAAGTTCTTCCGAATTTTAGGAAACCTAGAATCAATTGTAAGTTCTTCAGCGTTTTTGGAGGTTGAAGCAGCACACATTTCTCTAGAAAGGTTGCTGCCAGGCTTTTGCCTTCACTTGAAAGTTCATATCTTAGAAAGAGGACGTTTAAATGGGCAATTCTAGATTTTTTGAAAGTGAATTTGTACCCCTCAGAGGCAAATCCCAATATCATTGTATTCACCCTATTCAAGTGCCTATCCAAGATAGATGTCATCGACATATAATAATGCTTCATCATCATAAGTGTGTAGTAACTCTGTTACCCTTGCTGAAAATAACCCAGGACTATTCTTGAATCCCTGTGCGAGACGACAGAAGTGACGCTGTGTCCCCATAATTGAGAAAGCGGTCAAATACCTACTTTCTGGAGCAAATTTTTTACAAAGGAAACCGTTAGAAATATCTAATGTGGTTTTATATTGTTTACGCACAATGCTATTCATTAATGCTTCACTGGGTGCATTTTGTACTGCAAATGTTTTGCAACAAGAGTTTAAATGTCTGTAATCCAAAACTAGATGATATGTATTGTCTGATTTGTAGACAGGAAACAAAGTATTGTTCATTGATGAGGTGCATGTTTCAATCACCCCCTGGTATTCAAGTTGATCTAAGATCTCCCTGACCTGTTGTTTTAGCTTCTTGATTAACTGGGTACTGCCTTTGTGCAGTTGGTTGACTTTTTAACTGGATTTTATGGTGAGGAGAAGCCTCATCATATTCAACATGATTTTTATATAATGCAGGAGCCTGGGCTACTGCCCATTTCCTGGAATTGGTATATTTTAAATGAATTGGAATGTGGTTGGAGAAGGCTGGCATAATGATGTCTTCGCCTTGGGGGCACTCCCTGACAAATTGTGGTGGCCAGTCTTGTTCAGCTAGAAGAATGTCATAACCCTTAGAGAGTTGCTCCCAAAAGAGTGATCTCACTTTTCCTGGTATGTCCCCCTCCATCCGGAGTGTTATTTCATATAACTTATGTGGATAACCCTGGCATCTGCAGTTTCAACTTGAATGAATTCATTCAAGTCCACTATCTCCAGATGATCCTTCAAGTTCTTGCGTGCTATGATGACTTCTGCTGCGCTGTCCAACATTGTCTGAGCCCATTCCCCGATCTTGATTTGTGTCCTTAAGATCCTCAGCATGTCTGATTTTTAGACCTGCTACTTTCTTTTTGGTGAATTGAGGTTTCTTGTTTTTCTGAACGTGTTGATCGTCTGTGGACTTCACGCGTTCTTCCTTGATTTTTTCTGGTCATCCTCTTCTATTGGCTTTCTGTGACGAAGTCTGAAAGGTACGAGAGGAACATGTATCAACATCGTGATATCTATCAGGCTTTCCCAAATTACCCATATTCCTGAGGTTATACCTCCTTTCCAGTTCTCCTTTTGTGGAGACCTACCTCGGGATTGAGAACGCTTCTCTTTAGAAGTTTGTTTAGTGTTTTCCCACTTTTTTTAATAAGAGTAGTAGTGTTTTTAGAAAAGACCTTTAACCATATGATTCAATTAAATTTTGTATATTACTAAGTAATTGTTCATCCAACATTGCGTCAATGTCAGGGTCAGGTCTGTAGCTGGCTAAAGCCAGCCATTTTGCTCCTGGTCTACCTAGTGGACCGAGCCTGGTAATGTGATTTATATGTTTTAGGGCGCCTTTAAACAAGAGCGCATGCTCTTGGTAAGTTAGTGGAATTTCAATATCCTCGAAAGGAATGTATTCCTCTGGTGGGTCTTCTTCTTTGTAGAAATGGAACACAGGTGTTCTTGGATCTGCTTCAGGGAAGACTATCCACAAATAGAATACCTCTGTCAGGTGATATTCATGTGCCTCTATCACAAAAACTACCCTACCACCTCTTGCAGATAGACCATTTTTTATAAGTTTTATAGTGATGGCTTTCCTTAAATTTAGAGGTATGCTTATAGTGTCCTCCTCGGTTTCTTAGAAACCTGTTATGTTAAAAGCTACAAAGTCAGCTGCAGCATCACCGTTCTCGGTGTTGCTATCCGACATTTTGTTGACTGAAAGTTTGCAAAGCAAGTTTCAAGGAAACAAAGATAAGGTGCACAATATTTTGGAACACTGTATCCTTCAACGTTGAACAAACTAAAAACTAATACATAGGATCTTCGTCCTACTGAGCTATGGCGGATATTATCCCTTTACCCTCTCCAGACGTCTATTGGAGTATTACGGAAAAAGGGGTCTCTGAGAAAAGCACAACTGAGTTACTTTAGTATCTAGCATTAATTTAGTGCCTTACCAAACGTTGGGCGCCATGTAGTGTAGTTCATATCTTCCCAATAGGTTCTGCACATTGGAATAATATATCCTATAGATATGACATAGGACTTAGGTAAGTAGGTCTCTATCGAATATACTAAACCTAATTGTGAGTGCCAGCTAGCTCAGAGGTCACTAGAAACTTTCTTGAATACACAAGAAGGGATTAGTTTCTGACAACCGCATAAACATGACAACTTTGTTTCCCTAGGACTGGAATAACTATCTTCAGAGTCATAGAAACAATAGATAAGTATTTCACTTAGTCAATCGTGCATGCTTCATTTCTACAGAGTTTGCAGAGAAATAGTGAGACGGGCGTTTTCAATAAAAGGTTTATTGAACAGTCTTCTTTCTCATGCAAGAGAGGTGAACTGCTACAATCGTTAGACAGAATGTAAAGTATAATGCGTACAGCGAGAATAGTATTATAAAATACTACTGTAATAGCATTGTATGGTTTCTAAGCCATATAAAAATACATACATAAATAACAGACCAAAATACTCAACTGGTGTTTCTAAAATATGCCTACCCCAATGTACCTAGCCTTGGTCTAGTACGAGGGAAGAAGTAAGCATGGTCATTAGCATAGGTTTAGTTTTTGCCAAGAATCTACCAAAGGTTTCTCTAGGTTCTAATCAGCTTCATACCTTACAATGAAGGAGGTATGGGAGCTCTGTCTTGGGATTCGATTTCCCAACACCCCGCAAGGGGAGTCAGAAACACTGGAGCTGGATTTCTCAGCAGAGGAGGGCAGCTTCCTGATTTCTGTGTCAGCTGGAGAGTCGGCTTCCTTCGGCACTTGCTGTAGCAAGCTGCGTTGGGCAAGTAGGTTGTTGAACTGCTCTGAACCACCGTGCTTTGCCATAGCAAGTGAAGGTATATTTATACCTTGAAGGTGTTTTAGAATGCCATGTTTGACGTAAAGTCTGGCATATGAACGTCATGAATGAACCCCTAAGGAATAGATGTTCTTTGTAAAACTAACTGAGTTCTTGGAGAAATCAATATTCAAGCAAGGGGAAGTGCCTAATGGCTTAAGCTGGTTTTCCAAGAAATTGTTGTGACGTTTGGTGAACGGATGAAAGTGGCCATGCCTGTATTTAAGTTGCATTTGCTATGCCTAAATAAGGGTTTGATTTCCATGCCTATATAAGGCAACGTGAATTTTACCTATGTAAGGGAATGAATCAGGAAAATCCATTCAGAAGCTAAAATGCCATACAACACTCTTACCGGGTGTCCATACAACAGTTGAAAGGGGCTGAACCCTAGGGACTTTTGTGGCACCTCACGGTAAACAAACAGTAGACATGGCAAGAGGACGTCCCACTTATGCCTTATTGGTTCCTCAAGACCCATGATCATGCCTTTAAGGGTCCGGTTAAATCTTTCAACCAGCCCATTACCTTGAGGGTGGTAAGGAGTGGTGAACTTATAGGTAACACCACACTCCTTCCACAGAGACTTCATATAACTGGAAATGAAGTTTGCACCTCAATCAGACACCACCTCTCTGGGGAACCCCACACGAGAGAAAATCCCCATCAGATCACGTCCCACCACGGGGGCCGTCACTGTCCTGAGCGGGATGGCTTCTGGGTACCGGGAAGCATGGTCCACCAAGACCAGGATAACCTGTTGCCCATGGCTGTCTTGGGGTCCAGTGGCCCCACAAAGTCAATGCCCACCGGTTTAAAGGGGGTACTGAATACAGGGAATGGGTCAGCTCAGGTAGGTTCCCCAGTTCAGAAACTTGCTCCCCTGTAGGTTCCAGGGCATCCCCCTCAAGGTCTTCCTCCTCCTGGACCGTGGGAACAATGGGGGCTGGTTTCCGCGCCCCCTACCTCTTCTCTTTAAGGCAGGTTCCTGGGCCATACTTTCAGGCTCCCGGATCTCTTGAACACCCTTGGCTGCCATAGACTGAGTGGTCACACAAGCCCACTCAGGCAGACCCAACATCTCTAAATGAGCCTTCTTTTTCACCTTAGCCCAAGGGGGGCTTTCCAAATCATTGCCTAACAAACAATCAACAGGCATGGCTGGCCTCACAGCTACTTGAAGAGTACCAGAGACCCCCCCTCTCAAAGGAAACTTGAGCCTCTGTGTTGTCAGCGGCAACAACTGGGAAGCAGCTGTCACACTGGCTCTGGTGTCTCTAAGAGCGTCTACTCTATGGCCATTTATGGTCACCCACTGCCTGTACTTTTTAGTGTTATCAGGCAGCTGAGTTTTTGGGACCATCTCAAAGTCTCTTAATGAGACAAGGGACATTTCTGCGGGATCCCACCCACCTTGGGCACCCATCTCCTCCCCACCCAGGGCTACACTGGCAATCTGATGGGTGGTGCACGGGGTGGCACATACTGACCCTTTTGGGGACACTGGGAATCATACCAACGGTGTCCCACCTGCTTGCACTGAAAGCAGGTAACAGGCCCCCTATGAACAGGTTGCCTATCGGGGTTATGACTTCTTCTCAGGTGGAGGCTGGGAACCCTTACCTTGGTTCCCTTGGGAATTACTTTGGGGCCCTTTTTGGAACTCCCTCTATTTACTCTTGTCCCCCCCACTCTTCGGCTGGGGACCCTGCCCACCCTTTGCTGAGTATCCCACATGACCCTTGTGGACCCTGGTACTGACCCAGCAGTCTGCCTCCTCAGCAAGCAACCTAGGGTTAGTCAACTTGCTATCAATAAGGTGCTGGCATAACTCTGGAAAACAATTAGTAGACAAGTGCTCCCTGGCAATCAAATCATAGAGTGCTTGAAAATTATCCACTTTGCTACCACTCACCCAACCATCCATAGCTCTGCAAAAATAAGATGCATATTCTACCCAAGTGGTTCCCTCCAGTTTCTTACAATTTCTGAACCTCTGTCTATAGAGTTCTGGGGTCAGAACCATAACTTGTCATCAGTGTTTCCTTCATGTGGGTATAAGACGTCATATTCTCACTGGGTAGGTCTAACAAAGTATCCCTCCCCTCACTCACAAAGAGGCCCCACAATCCCGCTCCCAAATTCTTTTCAGGGACCCGGTGGGCCAACATTGCTATCTCATAGGCTGCAAACCACTGCCCAATATCTTCACTTTTGTGGAAACCTTGGATGACATCCTTGGGAATATGTACCCTGCCTTCTGAAGGCACAGATGGTGCGCTGCCACCGGAGGGATTGATCTCTAAGCCCTTCACCTTGATCTCTAATTCCCTTAACGTCCTCTCAGGTTCCATTCTCATTCTCTCTCTCTCCAAAGACAATCTGTTATTTTCTGCTTCCCTCTGACTCTCCATTTTAAGCTTAGCCATCTCCAACTTGTGTGCCCTTTTTCTCTCCCTGTCTTCCAACGCTCGGGGGCCAGGTCTTTGGAAGTGATACTACTGCCAGGTGGGGATACCCCCCTCCCCTGGCCGGAAACACTGGCCTATCCAGTTGCCCATCTGCATCCCCAACTGGCTCCACCACAAGATATGGGGCATTTCTTGCTACTACCCAGGCCCTCAGTGCCTTTTGTGAGTCATCCTTTTTAGAAATGCCTGGTGTAGCAACTTTCAATTTCTTGCAGAGATACTTGAGCTGTTTCAAAGTGTAGGTTTCCAACCTCTCTTCCTCACAATCAAGATCCATAGATACAACAGATGCTGGTCTACTCATGGTAGAAAACATTGGGAGTTTTAAGGAAAAAATAACTGGCCAGGGAAAAAAAAATATAATTTTAGCAAAAGAGTATGTGGTCGCGTTTGATCTGCACTCAGTAGTAGTGTACACCAATTACTGTATATCAAAAACAAACGCGGTCCAAATCCTCACCGCTGACCACCAATGTTAGATCTGGGGGTCTCTGGTTGGCAATGGTATTCACCTTTGTCCAAATAGGGACCCTCACTTTTAAGTCAGGATAAGGGTATTACACTCCTAAATAACCTCTGCTCACCCCCTTGGTAGCTTGGCATGAGCATTTGTGAATATACACAGTAATACAGTGAAAACACTATAGAAGGACACAACACAGGTTTTATCAAAATAAGTATTCTTTTTATAGAGTCAACACAAGACCACAAATGACAAAAATCCACAATACTGTACTTAAGATTAACTTAAAGATGGTAAAAGTAACTTAGTTCAAGTTGGTGATAAATGCAACAAAGTTCTTAACAAAGTACCTGGATGTGTAACGCAAATTGAACATTAGGCTCGCAAAAGGGTGCATCAGTTCCGTGATCCGGGGGAGATGATGCATCATGCCTCAATGCTTGCGCAGAGTAGGGGATGAGTCGTGATCCTTATCGGTACGGGGTTGATGCATAGATTCTCGGCTTGCGGTCCAGTTGCGATGCGCAAGATGTTGCCTCAATGCAATGCGATAATCCTGGTGCGGTGCAAGAAGATGGTGCCCTTGATGCGACGATGCGGTGATGATGCGTAGATGATCTGGCAGCCTTGCAACGACTCCGTACTTTGGAGCCGCGGCAGGCCCACGACATGCTTCTCCGGTGATGCGATGGAGACTTTCTCGATGGCATCACGTTTCTCTGGTGATGTGACAGCAGGCAGCTTTGATGAAGACACGCTTTCTGGGAGATGCGGCGGCGGCACGCTTCTCCGGCGTTGTGACAATTTCAGATGAGGCAGCGTCACGCTTCTTCTCATTGCGTGGTGCTTCCAGCTCCCAGCTACACGCAGGCTTCTGCAGTTAGAATTCCCAGAAAGGACATTCAGGGGAGAGCTGGAGATAAAGTCTTTTGTCCCTGAGACTTCAGCAGGAGGTATGCACAAGTTAAAGCCCTTGGAGAATATTCTGTAGATGATGAAAGTCCTTCAAAAGTTCCTTCTCCTTTTCCTTGGTAATAAAGAAACCACTGCAGGCCAACCCAGCAAACAGCAAACTGGTAGAGGGGTAGTCCAAACTCCTGCAGCTTCCTTGGATCTTCTCCTTGGCAAAAGGTTTCTTGTTCCCAGAAGTGATCTCAAGTCCTTGTGTCTGAGTCCCAATATTTATGCTACTTTTCTCTTTGTTCTCTGAAGGCAGAGAGGCCTTTGCCCAGTCTAAACCAGTTCCTGAGCACTCTTTCCTTTCACAGTGCAGGGCAGACACATCAGACCCCCCACAGGAGGTGGAGCCAGCATTGTGGAGGGAAAGCACAGGCATGGAGCACTTTGTTGACATGATTCCTTCTCTTCTTTCTCAGTGCAGGGCATACATCAGCCGCACCTCAGGAGGTGGAGCCAGCATTGCGGAAGGAATGCCCAGCCCTATTCAGGTCCCAGGTGCAACTCCTCCCTCCTATCTAGATGATTATCTCCCTATTCACCACTGGGCTGACTCATTCTGTCTCTTGAAATCCCCCAGGCCTGTCACTCAAAAACTCCAGACAAGGAATACACAACCTAGCAGAGGCAGGGTTTGGAAAATACCTACTTTCTAAAAGTGCTATTTTCAAACACAGATTGGTAAAACCAACTTTACTTAAATATGTATTTTATCATTCTGAGTTCAGGCATACTAAATTTTAATTTCTACCATGTTCCCTGAGTCAGTTAGGATTATAAGATGTAATAATCTAACTGCCCAAACTAGCCTATGGAGAACAGGTAGCCTTGCAATAGTGAAAAATGAAAATGGCTGTAATTCACTATTAGGACATGCTACACACACCAGGGCATGTCCTACCTAATAATTACAATGCACCCTGCCCTTGGGCCTACCATAGGGGTGTCTGATATGAAGCAAATGGAAGGTTTAAGAACTGGCAAGTGGGTGCACTGGCCAAGTCGAAATGGCAGTCGCAGACTGCACACAGGCCTTGCAATGGCAAGCCTGAGACACACTTTAAAAGCTGCTTCTATGGGTGGCACAACCAGTGCTGCAAGTCCACCAGCAGAATTTGATTTGCAAACACTGGGCACACATGGTGCACTGTACTAGGGACTGACAAGAAAATCAAATAACCCAATCAGGAATCACTAATTAGTACATCAATTTAACATAGGGAGCACTTGCACTGGAGCACTGAAAAGCAGTGGCACGGTGCCCAAAGCATATAACCAGCAAAAACAGAGGAGGCAATCAGTACAAACGGAAGGGAGACTCACACCTTTTAGTGAAGTTGGTTTTAACATTTTGTGTTTGTAAATATCACTTTTAGAAAGTAGGTATTTTCTTGTCTAACTTTCCAAGCCTGCCTCTGCTAGGTTGTGTATTCCTTGTCTGGAGTTTGTGAGTGACAGGGCTGGGGGATTACAGAAGACAGAATGAGTCAGCCCAGTGGTGAATAGAGAGATCTGCATCTAGATAGGTGGGAGGAGTTCTACCTTGGACCTGAATAGGGCTGTGCCTGCCTTCCACAATGCCGGCTCCACCCCCTGTGGTGCGTCTGATGTCTCTGCTCTGCACTGTGAAATAAGTTAAGGAATCATGTCAACAAAGTACTCCAGGGCTCTGCTTTCCCTCCACAATGCTAGCTCCACCTCCGGTGGGGCGTCTGATATTTGTGCCCTGCACTGTGAAAGGAAAGAAGGAGTCATGTAAAAAGAGTGCTCCAGAACTGGTTTGGACTGGGCAAAGGCCCTTTTGCCCTCAGAGGATAAAGGACTTTGGGGTATAAATATTGAGACCCTGATCCCAAGAAATTAGATTACTTTTGGACTACAAGAAGAAACCTTTGCTGAGGAGAGGAACTTGAAGAAACTGAGGAGAGACTATCACTAAGCTGAAGTGCTGCTTGGGGGATTGGCCTGCAGTGGTTGCCTGACTGCCAAATAAAAGAGAAAGAACTTTGTGTACTTTATTTCCAACTTTTGAAGGATCTCCAAGGGCTTGGAAGAGAGCTTGCCCCCTGACCGAAGTCTCAGGACCAGTGGACTTCACCAGCCTTTGTGGATTGCTGCTGGAAACGCTGACCGACTCTCAAAACCGGCCCGTTGTCCTGTAGGCACCGCATCAAACCACGTCCACATCTTGCAACGTAAGTTCTGAGCTCACCAACTCCGTCCTGACGCCGTCACCGAGCCGTTGTCTGCACTGCACCATAACCTGTGGACACTGCAGCGTGCAACGCCTCGCTACACCGACTCGCACTGGTCTGACCGACGCAGTCACTGTATCTGAGTTCAAGTCCTGTGAACACATCAGAGTTGGGCACCACCTTGCACGCTTCGCGATGCACCGCCTGACTCGTACCGCTGTCCGGACTGATCGACGCCAGCTCCCGTTCTCCGGCTCTGTCGCCGCACCGCAAGCTGCAAGCACAGCAATGAAGCACTGTCTCGCCTTACATGCGTACGCCTTGGACCCACCGACTCCGTCAACGCGTCCTGCAACGATTTCTTTTCTGCACCGCGATGAAAGCCTCAAGTAAAGGTACTGTGACTGAGTCTGTCGACATTTGAGTGGGCTGGGACCGACGCGGTCCGCTGGATTTGTTAGACTCTGTGTTATTTCAGCAACGCTGTAGCCGGACAGGGATACTGACTTGCACAGAACTGTGATTTAAGCCTTTTTAACAAAATCTCTTGATTTCTAATAATATTGTAGATTATTTTAATTGTTTATGGTCTTGTGGTAACTTTGTATAAAATATACTTATATTTATAAATATATAACATGTGTGGTGTCCATTTGTAGTGTTGTCACTTGATTACTGTATGTGTTCACAAATGCTTTACACACTGCCTCTGAGATAAGCCTGTCTGCTCGTGCCAAGCTACCAAGGGGGTGAGCAGGGGTTATTTTAGGAGTGTACCCCCTTGCCCTGACTAGAGTAGAGGGTCCCTATTTGTCACAAGTACCTACCTATGCCAACTAGAGACCCCCAATTCTAACAGTGGACAAGACCGTTATAGTTTGGGAGTTCAATGCCATGTTTGACTCCAGCATGGACAGTACTGAAATCTCTTTACAACACTGTATTACAAGGACAAATCAGTTTAGAGGGCAGCTAGACTCCCTTGGGTACTGTGATGTGTGGATGGTATGGCACCCAAATGATAGAGCCTATGCTCACACGTCAGCGGCACATGGGGCCCTTTCGTGCATAGACATCCTATTAATGCCTGCTATAGATGCCTTGCACACCACCAGAGTGGATATCCTCCCCAAAGTCATCTCAGACCATTTACCCATTGAAATGTATCTTGGGGGTCTAGTGGGTAGAGTGTGTCCTATGTGGCACCTTAATGCCTGGTACCTCCAGGATGAGAGTAGCACAGACCTCTTAACTGTCTACTGAAAGCCTATTTTGAGGTTAACACTGGGTCAGTGGTTAGTGGGCTCTGCTGGTATTTTTTGGACTGCTGGGAAAGCCACAATTCAGGGTGTAGCTAAAGGATATATTTGCCACACTGAAAGGTACTGGAGGCAAAAACGGATGGATCTGGATGTCACTGTGGCCACTCTAGATTGATGTCAAACTTCCAACCCCTCCAAGGTCATGCAGTGCCAGTAAGCGCTCACCAGGTCCACTCTCCAGCAGATGGCCCTAAAGGAGGCCAGGCAGTGGTGGAGGACCTCAACACAAGGGGTTATAAAAGTGGGGACTAGGCTGGTAGGCTCCTATACTGGCTTGCCTCTAGGGACACAGCCAATGGGATAATCCCTGGGGTCTTCGATTTAACAGTCTACCTCAGTGCAAATAGTGGTGATGTTCGCCAAGCACTAAGGAACCCTGTATAAGGCCTGACCTCGTCCTCTGAGTGAGCACAGCCAACTCTTCCTGATGGACATTCCACTCCCACGCCTATCGACCATGGAGCTTGTGCATCCGGATGAGCCCATGTCACTTGAGGAAATTCAAGAAGCTATATGTAGGTTACAATCTAGGTTAAAATCCAGGAAAGCCCCTGGACCAGCCGGGTATCCCTTGGAATATTACTTTTAATTTCGAGACATACTATCCCCGTAACTTCACTATCTATACCTGGAGGCGGCACACATAGAGCACTTTCACACAGAACTAGACACAGTCACCATCATGGTGCTCCCTAAGGAGGGCAGTCCCACGCCGTGTTGCAATGTCTATAGGCCCATATCTCTCATTAATCATTAGATTAGGATTTTTGCAAAGGTTATTGTCACGAGGTTTCGGCATATCATATCCACCCGGGTCCATCCTAACCAGTACGGCTTATGCCTAACTGTGGTACTCAGCACCATTTACACCTGCTACAGATAGCCCTGGCCTGAACACAAGAGATACCCAAACTGTACGCTCTTCCTTATTGATTTTTAAAAAGTCTTTGATACCATTTACTGGAGCTTTATGAGGTAGGTCTTGACCAAGAGAGAACTGGGCTATACACAGACATGTGCTTCTTTATTTAGCTAAACCACATCTGACGGGCCACAATGTCTCTACCTCCTTTAGCTCTACGAAGGGATCTCTGGTCTCTGAGTTAATACTACGCGGATGACCTGTTCCTATTAAGCCAAAAGACAATGGGACTACAGCACCTGCTGGATACTAATCAAGATTTCTCGCAAGGAAGCACTCTACAAATCAATTTAAACAAAACGAAAACAATGGCAATAAATTACACCAAAAAGAAAAAGCTGCACTGGCATCTGAATGTACATCACCTAGAACCAGTAACTGAATAGAAATACCTCAGAGTCTTACTTGACATCAAAGGCTCCAACAACCCTCAGACTGAGGCCCTGCTGCGGAAAGGCACCATAACAACATTAGCCATGAAACCTCTAAATTGCTGCCTACAGAAAACAGATCAAGTCCTCCCTGCTCGGGGCTTGGGATACATGCTTACATTGACCCCCAATGAAGCCCTACGTGAAATAATAGATGATCTGGGGCACATAAGGGGGAGAGCAACCTCATTGTCATGGGCACGATAATTGCCAAAAGGGATATTGCCCACAAGTCAAAGATGGCTCCAGCACCCACGAGAACTGAATGGAGGGCTTGTCTGGACTAGTGTGCGGCATTGAAAGAGCCAATTTACAAGGCCCGAGGCTGTCCAGATACACATGAGAGGATATGCGGAAAGTAGCTTGCCTATTATGGTCTAAAGCCTCTCAATCTTACTGATTAAGGGCCTGATTTCGATCTTGGCGGTACATCCACTGTCCCTCTGTGGTAGCGGTTTCAAGCACTCTGTCGAGTTGACAAAATCCTGCCTGCTGAATTTAAATTTGTGCTGGCTGAACCGCCTCCCATGAGGTGGACTCCTCTGCCGGCTAACAGTTCTGCATCGCCGTCAAGTCAACAGCATTGCACTGAGCCAACTTAGATGCCCCCGTTATGCTGGCGTTGTCCTAGTGGCGGTCTGCTGTTGGAGTGAGTCTGTGGTAGAGTGGAGACTCGTAGGTACTACTCACTAATGTGTCAATACACATATATGTTGTGTTTCCTTTAAAATACATAGGTAGGTTTTGTTTATTTGCAACATATCACATTGTTCTGTAGTTCCTATAAACTTACATAGGATCTGCGCATTTAGGCAAAATAGACTATGAGATTGGTGTCCGAACTGATTCCCGACACCCCCACCGGGTATGTTAGCCTGTATACCAGCTAGCTCACAGTCCACTATAAACTAATCTTACCAAGTAGTGAATAGTTCTTGGCAACTATTGAACAAGACAACTCTGTCCCATCAGGGATCATGGAAACAGTGCAGTAAGTTTTGCTCAGTCACCCGTGCTCACTTTGTCTTAGACAGAAGCAAATATAAATGATTATAAGCACCAACGGAGTAAGAGGGTGGTAGATTCCTACCATAGTGCTAAAACAATGAATACAGGCAGGTGTATAAATACATGACAGTAATAATATGTACTCCTACGATGCGACCCTAACTATATGTACCTAAGTGTACCTAGTACATATGTGGGTGTAGAGCCAAGAATCCCTCTAGGATTAAGTCAACCCCATTACAGGAAATGATAGACTGTGGGACCCCATCTTGGTCTTGAGATGGACACCTTGAGGGATGCCAGACCACTGCGAGCTGGAGTGTCTCAGTGCAGGAACCTCAGCTTCTTGCGTCAGTGTGTCAGCATAGAAGTCATTTTTGTCCTCTCCCTGCCTCAGCAAAGATATGATGTTTATGTACCCAAAGTAGTACCCTCAGGGGATCTACCTTGATGTGTCATGTCAGACTAGCATGACAGAAAGAATGATCCTTATACATAGTTATTATGCAGGAGATGATAGTCCTGCTTTGATTCCAAGAATCCTCATGCATAATGAATGAGGCTAGTTTTCAGAGAAAACCCCACGCCCTTTAAGCAGTACCGTAACTAGGTAAAAGGTCAGTACCAATAACCGTTATGTAGTGTAATGGCAGGGGAAATATAAGTGAAAGGTTTGGTTGCTACCTGACACTATATTGGGGTACCTGTATGAACATACACACACTATTGAATGCACACCCACAGACACCACAAGCACAACACCCCCAAGTACCACAACAAATATATACATTTTTTGTACTGTCAATACAGGTGTGTTCATTTTATCTTGATATGTTGCAAAATGAACACTAACGCATTACACATGAGAAAAATAGCATATAAGAGTAATACAAAAATACATGAGGCTACAGCAATTGTCAACACATGATTCATAGTAATACAATTGTAAAAGTAGCTTACCTTAGATCCCGGAGACAACTGAGTCATTTGCCTTTGTGGTGCCGCCAAAGCAGCAAAAGGGGAACTTGTGCAATGGGGTTCTAGACGGAAATGGAAGTGGAAAACAGTAAAAAAGGTAAGTTCCTACCTCATTTCCTTCGAATCCGCCAACTCAAAGTAGGAGGTATTCCTGCCACAGTTGTCTTAATGGAAAGGCACATTGTGGTTAGCTTAGAGGTCATCTTGGCTGGAGTCCCTGCGGCAGCCGCTTCTGCCTATGAAACCATGGATGTGGTTGTAAATTCCTGGCCGAGTCAGCCGGACTCTGGTGGTCTTTCGTCAATGAACCTACCAACATCAAAATTGAGCGGACAGACCGCCAAGTCAGGGGGCGGTGAATCCATAAAAAAATTGATGGCGGGACCATTGCTGTCAAGATCTAAATCAGGCCCCAAGTCTGTATCATCGCAGGGGAGCATGTGGGTGACTACAATTGTATTGGAGATTGATTTGTGTTTGTGTTTGCACAGCTAAATCAATAAAATCGGTTATAAAAAAAAGATATTATAGCACATAAAACACTTTCATTGTGATATCAATCTAATTGCAAAACTTTGAACAGATAACGGAGAATAAACTTTACATCCTTTTTACCTAGGAGAATTCTATAAATTGTAATTCGAACTCAAAATGAAAGAACTCTTTTACAATACAAATCATGGATTGGAGTGGGGCAGATTGTTTTGGATTGGGGTAGATTGTTTTGGATTGGCGTGAGGCAGATTGGAGTGGAGTCGTTTGGAAGGATTGGAGTGTGGCAGATGGAGGAGTGGAATTCGATTGGGGTGAGTGGTTTGGATTGAAGTGGGGTGGATTGGATTGGATTGGTCTGGGGTGGACCGGTTTGAGTGGGGTGGATTTGTGTGGGGTGAGGTGGTGTGGAATGGTGTGGATTGGAGTGGGGCAGATTGGAGATGGGGGAATTAGAGTGTACAGCACAATTATGTATTAAAGCCTCATATCAGAACTTAAAAATAATAAAGAAACAATGTAGCATTTAAATATTTAGAACAAGGCAATCCTCATCTTTTGAGAACGGCCACTATGAGCAAAAAACAAAATAAAACATGAGTGCAATGTGAGGAAAGAAGACTTGGCAAAATAAAAGAAAGTTATCTATAGAAAATAAACCTTTGCAATTGTGTTTGTCCTGCTGGACAGGTTTTTGGTAGTCACACCATTCTGTTTGCAGGGCACGAAAAGCTAAAAAGCACAAAATAGTACCTCATAACGTCGGAGCGCAGCAGATGGGCACTGATTAAGTTGAATCAATCAGTGGTTGGTCTGTGCTCCATGGGTAGGAATAGAAATAATGTTAGTCCTGCAGTGATGAATAACGAGGCTGTAAAGAAGAGGGCCATGCAACCCAACAAATGGTAAGCAACTGGCATGCTAAGCTCTTCTTTGTTAACAATAGTGTCTCGCAAGTGAGACGCATGTGCTAGCGCATGCTCTTGCAAGCTCGACCCTAAAAATCTCTCTAAAGATCATTTGTGCATTAAGAAGGACCATCTCCAAGGGCATTACCTGAGCTTGTGCAAGGTTTGTTAAAACAATTTTCTTACTACAGAGTTCTGTAGTATGAGTCGCTCCTATAAAGATGTGAAAGTATAAGGTGGGTTTATAGGTTGACGGATATATTCTGTGTAATTTACTCTTCATTTAAAAGCAAAATTAGGTAGAATATGAAAATACTGGAGGAACCCTAGTTCTCTTAAGGACCATTTCAATATTGACATGGTTTAAAGCAAGTTACATGGTGCAATTAGTAATCACACTACTAACATCATCCAATGATATCAAATCTTAGATAATTGTATAACAATCACAAATGTCTTCGTCAGCTTTAATACTGGAGATTTTCATTTGATCTTGACCCTACCACTTGAAGCAAAGGAGTGATGTGGAAAAGGTCTGATGCTCTGTAGACATTTGAGCAGCAGCCCCAGCTTTGGAAAAAATGCCTGGGCTCCATTATGACCCCACATGTATTTATTTTATTATTTGAGTAGGCGTATGTCTCTTCCTTGTGACTGCCCTCGAGTTGAACAGAAATATAGAAGATATGCAGGTAGGAAAACTCTGATCACAAATTCTATACAGATAGACAGCAGTGAAATAGTATGTGCTTCTGTGTCTTTACTAAACTCAGCACTTTCCGTTGTGGCTTAAACTAGGAAAATCTGCATTTTATGGCACCTCAGGCGCCTAATGATTACAGAAAAAATATTTACTGTCACCAAAGAGGCATGAAGCATTAAAACATCCAGAATAAAAGCCCTCTGGACAAATTTGGGGATCTAAGAATGTCCTTTAATCTCGCTCGTGACCATAATGTGCTGGAAGGCATTGCCCATATAGTGGAATGAGCTCCAAAAAACGTGTGTGTCTACCACCGCCAAGCAACAAGAAATCACGTATTTCTGTGATTCAATACCCGTTATTACCTGGGAGGTCTAGTTCTTTTGTTTTTGCGACTGCTGAAATAGCAGTCGTAAGATGAAAGAAGCCTAAAATTAGTCTCCGTTCTTGCCATAAAATCGTTTTTTATGGGGCATGTTTGCTATCTGTCCTGGTTGCGATACAAATAATTAGTGTTTTCCAATTAAATGCCAAATTGTTTCGCTAATATCCCAGAAATTATATACCACGTCAATTGTCAACCTGAAAACGAGGTGCAAACTAAAGGGCATAACAGCAATCTTTTGATTGTAAGCTTTTTTTTAGCACTGTATTTCACTAGAGAATGTGGCTGGTTATATTTAAAAATAGCTAAAAAAAATCATATGGAGAGTAACTTAGTTTACGAAGAAGACACCCGTTGTTTTGTGCCAAAGTATAAAAAATACAGAATTTAATTAGCTATATAAATTGCACAACACTTGTGCAGCTATTTTCTAGCTGGGTGGAGGCGGCTGTGATGTGTAGATCAGTATAGGGATTATATTTGTCAGCTGAACATACTTGGGTCAAAACCAGTGAGTGCTCATGATTTTGTCATTATTTCTGTGCTGTTCAATCGATCCCATGTGATACCAGGTGTATTACACGGATTTTATTTGGCATCAGCTAGTGTTTCTACAATTATGTGGCGCTGGCAATTTGTATTTTCCCACTGAAGTTAAACCACTTCCACAAAATATAAAACCTCGAGTACCAAAAACGCGTCACTTAAGCTATCGCTTTGTAAACGGCTGGTGTTGACGCTTGTAAGTATTCATGATTTTGAAATTGTTAGCGTGCCGGGCTCCAGGGAGGTCAGAAATCGCGATCAAAGGTTTGAGGCAGCGCGCTGAAACGCCTCCCGTCAATTTGCCTCAATTTGCACACTAATGATATAAGTCCTCCCAATCTGTTTGGGGTCAGCGCCTGTGTATTTGGGATATGCTTGGCTATCAGCGCCAAGGGGTTCATCAGCTGTGCCAGCCCACTCTCCTCCCAGGGTACTGTACCGCCCTCCCTTAATTTCCCTGCAGGTTTCAGAAAAAGGGCCCATTGAATTCAAACCTTTTTACTGCTTTGTAAGCAGCCCATTGTGGCTCGCAATGACTTTTAATGAATGAGAAAGGACGGGGACTGAGACGATTGGGCCTCGCTGGGCTGCTTTTGATCAGCGCCTTGCACATAGCCAAAGCAACACAAATGGCCGATCGAGGGCCTTTCTTGCGTCGTTAATGTGTGTCTGTGTTTCAGCGCATCCCTCACAAAGGCTGTCCTGCTCAGTCGAGCGCGTCGCTGCTAACAGCTCCGGGGAGAAGGTTCCATTGAGAATAGGCTTCCGCCTTTATCGGCCTATGTGTAAAACACATGGCGAGAAGGCCCGCAATGTAAATTAGGAGAAATGTGACCTTGCTGTGCTCGCCCATTTGATTACAGATCGAAGCAACAGCTCTCGCGCCACTAGGGAGACACCTGTAAGGCCTGCTGTTTGGCCCAGGCCGTGCCTAAACGAATGATTGTGTGCGTCAAGAGCTCCCATAGGCTCGAATAAGTGGTCAACTGCAGTTTAATATCAGCAGCATCTATATATTAGCCCCCTTTAGTTAATGCGTGCCAATAACTGTTACACAATTTGACAGCACCCAGTATTGGCTTTGCCGGGATTCCAACTCGTAACCTGTAAACCACAGCAATTATCACCCGCTAAAATTTAAATCACTAAGCAAGGCTGCTGCCCCGGAAGGCTGGCAGAAACTAAGCGATTAAACGGCCATTTTGCTACAGGTCCTCTTTCCGCGCTAGCTGGAAAACACTCACACGTGATCTTCACGCTTTATGACAGCCGGGGAAATTAGTGAAGTCATTTTGTTTATGTGGCTACAGACTACACAACTGGCCACAGTTGATTGCTATGGATTATAAAGGCACATTCATTACCGATAATGACGGTAAAAGAGTCATTTGCCACTTCACATGACAGGTACAACAGAGAGGATGGAAATCAGTGCTTCTTGTGGCGTGTAATTATGGGGTGAGTAACTGATGGGGCACCATATGGCCAAAGCGTGTCAGCATAATTGAAAAGGGCTTTCCATTACTCAGCAACCAACATAGGCTGAGTCAACGTGGGCGAGGTAAATATGCCACTTGAAAACGAGAGCATTTTGCACAACTAAATTGACCTTCGGTGCATAATAAAACAAAGGATAATTTTATCTTCGGCAAGGTTATTTGTCAATGTGGAATTTCAGCCAGTATGGGACATTTCCTGCATTCCCAAATGTAGTTGTAAAGGGTGGGTGTGTGTGCATTTCGGGGTGGGCGCGAGGGCGTTTCCAGTATGGGAAGAGAGAGAAAAGTACTCCTAATTAAATGGGCATCTTCTAAAAAAAAAAAAAAAATTCTGTGGAGAGACAAATAAAGTTAATTGTTAAAATGTACATTTGAGTAACATTTTCAGTTTTGTGCAAATTGTGTGACCATAATGCTTCGATTTTCTTACCGTTAAATGAAGTATTACCTCCTTGTACCTCTCGCTTAGATTCCTCACCCATAAGATGCATGCAAGCCAGAGAGAAGGCAGGACAACTGAGTAGGGTGCCAACACAACACACTTTATTAATCAAAATAGTAACTATATTTACAACACTGCAGACAGTACTCTGGACCTAAAAAGACCCTCAACTGAAGAACCCTGAATGATCTGGTAATTTTTGATAAAGGTGGAGGGGAGGGCACAAGTGGCCTCCCTACACATTTTAGCCAAAGAAGCCCACTGACACTCAGCCAGGGAAGCTGAGAATCCTCGCATAGACCAACCCTGAACCCTCGAAGGAAAAGGAATATAAAACTGGAGGAGGCCAAGGAGATCAGAGAATGATTCCATTTGCTCAAAGTTTGGATGGCAGGCGTCCGGCCCTTTTGAGCTGGCCCACAATTCACAGAGAGGACTCTCTCCAGATAAATTGGAATTGCTCTTCGGAAGACCAGGTAGTGCATAGCAACTGTCTCAGGAGACTGAGATCAGGACAGAAAATAGGCAAAATAAGCTTCTGAAAGGAATGAGATCACCTAGGGAACAAAACCAGGCCCTGGGCACAAGACCACCCAATCCTCAAAGACCCTCTGGAACGAAGACCTACAGGAAAGCGAACCTCGTTCACCCACCCTCCTAGCTGAGGTAATGGCGCCAGAAGGCATACTTTCAAAGAAAGAATCTGTAAATGAATGGAATGGTGATGCTCAAAAGGGGGACAACACAAGGCCCACCAAAGTATGGGAAGATCCCAGGCTGGACAAACTAGAGACAATCTAGGGCAAAGATTAGAGAACCCCTTAAACAACTTAGACACCAGACCCAGAGGGTTCACCCAAGAATCCCAAGGAGCACGAAACACCTGAATCAGAGTTGAAGGGCTGAGGCCCAAAGAAAACCTGTCTTGCATAAATCGTAACATCTGAGGAAGAGAAGCTAAAAGAGGCAACACCCGCTGTTTGGCACACCATTTGTCAAAAGTCCCCCAATGACGGGCAATGGACGCTCTATTGGTGGTCTCCTAGAAGCCTGAATAGAGGAGGAGATAGCAACCAGACAGCCCTGAAATATCATACCAGCCCACTCTGTCTCCAAACCATCAACTTTAGATGAACCAGGGACTCCTCCTCGAGAACAGGTAATACCAGAGGAGAAGGAACTGTGGGCAACAGCCACTCCTGACCTCTCTTGAATGTCACTGAAAAAATAAATCAAGAGTATCCGGCCCATGCCAAAGCCACATGAATCACTTAAGCCCCCTCCCTCCTCACCATGATCACAAATCTCTAAATTATGGGGATAGAAGGGAAAGCAAACTGAACACCCTCTGGCCCAGGACAGCATAGAGCATCTATCCCCCAAGCTGCAGCTTCCCTCATCCTGGAACTTAGTTGTGTAGACAAGTGTTGATGAAGGATACGAAAAGATCCACCACCGGATAACCCCACCTCCTACATATCTGACTGAAAAACAGGTGACAGAGAGAGACAGTAGTTGTGGGAGGAGGCAATCACCCTGCTCAATACATCTGCAGAATATATAAGGAACCTCTGAATATAAATTGCCGTCAGAGAGAAGAAATGGGTCTGGCACTAAGAAAAAATCAGTTTTTAAATGGCTGATCGAGACATGGCCTTCGTATCTCCCTGCCGGAGGAGATATGGCTTTGCCGTGTGGGGTAAGTATGCATTTACCACTAGCAATAAGACCACCAACACAACATAAGGTCCAGACAAGAGCTCAATAAATTAATCCCTTGTTCAAACCTTGCTAGTTAGCAACGAGCAGGCAGGCTTAATTTAGGAGAGTAAACACAAGGAGATGATTGACGGAGCGCTGAAACTTTTCAGACACTCACTCCCAGTCACAGATCTGGGTTGAATCCATCATCATTCTTTAGCTAACTTTGCCACCCCAGTTCAGACACAGCTATATGCAAATCAGTCTTGACCCTGTTCCTCATGGGAACAGTCCAGCCTGAACTGCAAAGCCATGTCTTCCCTGGACCCGAAACAAGCATCCTGGGACAGGTTTCAGGCTAACAGCCCTCATCAGCCAGGCTAGCTTGAATCCAGTGGCAAAGTGAGCAAGGGACCCACGTCTGAGCATACCCTGCCAACTTAGGGCGAACAAACCAAACACAAGGAGAAGATGGATGAAGCGCCGAAAATTTTCGGACACTCATCCCCAGTCACAGATCTGCATTGAATCCATCATCATTCTTTAGCTCACTTCACCACCTCAGTTCAGACCCAGCTATATGCAAATCAGTTTTGACCCTGTGAGTCATGGGAACAGTCCAGCCTGAACTGCCAAGCCAGGTCTTCCCTGAACCGGAAACAAGCATCCTGGGACCGATTTCTGGGTAACACGCTTCATCAGCCAGGCTATGGCCAACATCCTCTTAAAGTCATCACTGTGACACAAGTGGCAGATCACCCAGTGGACATGCTTGGTGACCCACTTCCCTGCATATGCTCGACCTCTGTGCCCTGCCTCGCTGCTCCCAGGCACCATACCCCTCCCCTAAATAGGCTCCAGCCGAGCAGGCCTGGTTGGCACGTTCCTCACCAATAGATTGGTCCCTTTCCAGGACACCATTGTCTCTAGCGTAAACACCTGAGCGACATCGCTCACTCAGATCACGCCATGGGTATACCCATAATGGACAGGGCATAGTCTCAACCGACCGACGCAGCAACCCAGGCAGCTAATGCAGAAAGCGCAGCACAGTCAGTGATTCTGAATCATGCAGGACACTTGGATCAATTGCACCGGTTTGACGATGTGACGGCAGCGGTACTGGATATTAAATCGACATTGGGCCCTAAGATGGACTCACTCTGCTCAGAAATGGGGTCCATGAGAGAGGATCATAAAAAATTGAAGGACAGCATGAATTAATTGGAATCATCTCTGGCATAATTGAAACCTACTGTGGCAATGGAAATGGATCAAATTAAATCCCTCCAGCAAGAGGTGGAATATCTGAAGAGTCGGGTGGAAGACCAAGAGGGCACGTCACGTAGGAACAATGTACGTATAGTGGGCCTACCAGAACGAATAGAAGGCCAAAGCATGGAGCTTTATTAGAGACTTGGTTCTCCACAAATATCTTAAAAGGCAAGATCTCAAAATCCTTCTCAGTTGAGAGGGTCCATAGAGTACCGGGAGGCCCCCTCCCCCCTGGCAACCATTCCAAGACCTGTCATGGCGAGGCTGTTCAATTATCGAGATATAGATCATATCTTTCAGGCAACCAGGTCCCGTGGTTCATGGCAAGTCGAAAATGTTGCGGTATACATCTATTCAGACTATACGCTATCAGTGCAACGCCGCAGATCCTCCTACTTAGAAGTCAAGAAATGCCACAGGGACCACAAGATACAATACTCGTTGCAATACCCTGCCACACTGCTCATGCGATACAAAGACAGCAATATCTTCTGTGCCACCCCTAAGGAGGCCTGGACCTGGATGGACCAGAATGGGCTTGCACATGCCCCACCTACAACTACGGCAAGGGACAAGTGCAACGACCATGAAGTCTCAGGCATCAAGAGAGTGCAAAGAAGCTATTAAACAGGAGGAACACCTCAGTAAATCTGCATCCTCCCAAAATCTAAATCTGAGTTGGACATGGCCCTAGATCAAACACTTCAACTAACTGCCTCACAGCACGAAGCTTTGATGGACGGGGCCCGATAGTCACCCCGCAAATGGCAAAGGAACTTGGTGATATCCTATGTGTCACACTGAAAAAGGCTTCTGCCGTGCACTATATGTACATTATTGTCACAGAGACTGGTGCATTTCACCTTGGCTGTTAATCACATGTCGGTGATTTGGTTGAAGCAGGCGTGGACTGTAAATGGCGGCCGTGATGCAGATGATGGGTAGAACTGCTGCGACCCCACGCACGATAAGTGGATGATACAGCATTCTTCTGGTTTCACATTCTTTTTGTCTCTCCACTCATTTACAGCTTATTCTTCATTTGACACATTGTCGAGTATATCGTCTTTCTTTCTCCTTATTGTTATCTTTTGTAATATCTAATTGCATTTCAGGGCAGATTGCCAATTGAACGTTGGCAAGCCGGCCTGGGGTGGAGAGTTGTTTAAAAAAATGTTTATTGAGATCTGTTTATCTTGCTGTGTCGCACAAAATGTACAAGATTTGTATCTTTACTATGGGTATGATCGGGCGTCGGGTGCCGGTGGGACCAGGGGGCTAGCGGTTGGCAACAGTGGCAGTCTGGCTCCAAACTTATTCACACCCCTTCACATGTTAACAAATCGATGGTAAGCAATGTATATCTCTTATTAACCTGGAATGTGAGCAGCTTGGCGGGCTGTATTGAACGCCATAAGGTTTATCAATATTTGCATAGTCACAGGATCTCATTTCCACTGATACAGGAAACACATCTCACCACACAAACCATCACATTGCTCTGCAAGAGATGGAGGGGCACAGTGGTAGGAACCGCATAATCAGGGTACGCCAGAGGCACCCTAATATGGGTGGCGTCGGGTACTCCATTGCAGATTACACATAACTGGGTAGACTCTCAGGGTTGCTATGCAATTTTGAAGGGACTTTTGGATGGCTACCCACTGACATTAGTTTCCCTGTACGCACCAAATTTAGGGCAATCTTCATTTTTGCAGACAAACACACCGTCATTACTCGGCAACCCCACAGAGCCAACATACTGGGGCAGGGATTACAACTGCGTTCATGACTTCACCTTAGATCGCTCGCATCTGCTGCTCCCGGGTGCGCTGTCCATTAGTATAGCACAACACATGAAAGATTGGGCTGACAATATGCAATTACATGAAGCATGGCGTAGAAAACACCCTACTACGTGTATCTATTCATACTATTTCACGATTCATGATCTTCACATGAGGATAGATGCAGTATACTGCTGTGCAATGCCTTGCCTAGGGTATCATGTGCAGAATACTTGGCCAACACAATTTCAGATCACAGCCCTTTGCAGCTGCAACTCTTTTGGGGAACACAAAGAGCTAGGATACCGACCTGGCATTTCCCCATCACTTCACTTAAAGACGCAGTGTTACGCGCCTCTCTAAATCAGTCCATTGATTTATACTTCCAGATAAACGCAGGCTCTCCCACGAATGTGGGAATAGAGTGGGATGCATTTAAAACTGTTCTTCGTGGGCATGCTATTCACACTGTTTATGGTTCGCGCACAACACTCACGAAGGAACTACAGGAAAATGAGACAGAGGTGCAACGTTGCAAACAGCTCTCACTCACAGACCCACATATCATTCCCTCACTGGCCAAGGCTTGACTAGCATCTAAGAAGACATTAGACAGAATTTGTGCATTAGATTAAAAACAATACCTGGCCCGAAGGTACGCCGAAGGGGATAAAGGGGACAAAATGCTAGCAAGGCTATTAAAAACCGACACTTCGCAACCCCCCATCACAGTAATATATACCACTGAAGGCTACTTAGTAAACACTCAGGAAGTGATTAATGATTCCTTTTACAATTACTATACCACCCTATACAAAGCCCCTGATACTAGTGACCCCTCACTTATTCAGCAGTTTTTATCCCACTTCCATCTCCAGAGGGTGACACAAGCTCAATATGAAACACTTAAAGATCCTATTTCCGTAGATGAGATATCTTACTCCATTAAACAATTGACCACAGGCAAGGCTCCAGGGGCAGATGGATGGCCATCAGAATTTTGAGCAACCAATGCTAAACGACTCATTCCCCGATTGTCCACTATGTGTAGGGAGGCATTCGAAAAGGGGGAACTCCTGCCTTCCCTGAGAGAGGCGATACTGGTTGTGTTGCCTAAACAGGGTAGGGATCCACTCCATATGGGCTCCTACCACCCGTTGTCCCTACTGAATTCAGATTAATATTACATTTTAGGTAAAATATTAGCTACCAGGTTAACTGATTGCAGTGTAAATACTGGTGCACAAGGATCAGATGGATTATTTCCAGGAGGAAATACAGGCCTGAACATGCGCCGCCAGTTTAAATTACTGGAGTGGGCCTGAGTCGAAACCGAAATAGCTTGGATAGCTGCCTTAGACATTGAAAAGGCATTCAACACCTTGGGGTGGCAATACTTATTAGCAGTACTATCCAGATTTGGTGTAGGCCAGGGTCAAGAGAGACCGGCCATATCATGCCCCCATCGTTCGAAATAGAACATGGAACAAGGCAAGGATGTCTCCTATCGCCAAATATATTTTTGCTGGCCAAGGATCCACTGGCATGCAGGCTGCGCCATCAGGTACTTGGTTGGGGCATACAAGTGTTTAATCAATGGCATATAGTCCTCTATACGCAGATGATGCATTGATTTATCTATGTGGTCAGATCGCAGCTTTGCAAAAGTTAATGGGATTGCTGGACAAATCAATCAATCAATCAAGAAATTTGTATAGCGCGCTGCTCACCCGGAGGGTCTCAAGGCACTTGGGGGGAGGGGGCTCCGCTACTGCTCGAACAGCCAGGTCTTGAGTTGCTTTATGAAGGAGAGGTGGTCTTGGGTACGACAGAGGTGGATGGGGAGGGAGTTCCAAGTCTTGGCTGCCAGGTAGGAGAAGGATCTTCCTCGCATGGTGGCTCTTCGGATGCGTGGGACCGCGGCGAGGGCATGGTTTGTCGATCGCAGTTGGCGGGTGGGAGTGTAGAAGGTCAGGCGGTTGTTGAGGTACCTGAGGCCCAGGTCGTGGAGGGCCTTGTGTGCGTGGGTGAGGAGACGGAACGTGATTCTCTTGCTGACGGGGAGCCAGTTCAGGTCTCTCAGGTGTCCGGAGATGTGGCTGTGTCGGGGGATGTCCAGGATGAGTCGTGCGGAGGCGTTCTGGATGCGTTGGAGTCTTTTCTGCAGTTTGGCTGTGGTTTCGGTGAAGAGGGTGTTTCCGTAGTCCAATCGTCTGGTGACCAGTGCTTGGGTGACCGTCTTCCTGGTTTTGGTGGGGATCCATCGGAAGATCTTTCGGAGCATGCGTAGGATGTTGAAACACAATGATGAGATGGCGTTGACTTGTCTGGTCATCGCGAGGGAGGAGTCCAGGATGAAACCCAGGTTGCGTGCATGGTCCGTTGGTTTGGGTGCGCTGCCTAGCGCCGGGGCCACCAGGAGTCCTCCCAGGCAGAGGGTGATGAGCCAAGGATGAGGACTTCCGTCTTGTCTGAGTTCAGCTTCAGGCGGCTGTTCTTCATCCATTCGGCTACTTCTTTCATCCCTTCGTGTAGGTTGGTTCTGGCGGTGGCAGGGTTGTTGGTGAGGGAGAGGATCAGCTGGGTGTCGTCGGCATAAGAGATGATGTCGAGGTTGTGTTGGCGTGCGATGGCTGCGAGGGGGCTTATGTAGACGTTGAAGAGGGTGGGGCTGAGTGATGATCCTTGAGGTATGCCGCAGATGACTTCGGTGGCCTCAGATCTGAACGGGGGGAGGCGGACTCTCTGGGTTCTTCCGGCGAGGAACGAGATGATCCACTCCAGTGCCTTCTCTTGGATACCGACGTTGCTGAGGCGTTGTACAAGGGTGTGGTGGCAGACAGAGTCGAAGGCTGCAGAGAGGTCCAGGAGGATGAGGGCAGCGGTTTCCCCGTTGTCGAGCAGGGCTCGGATGTCGTCAGTGGCTGCGATGAGGGCGGTCTCGGTGATGTGGTTGGCCCGGAAGCCGGACTGTGAGTGGTCGAGGGATCCGTTCGTCTCGAGGAAGACGGCAAGCTGTCTGTTGATGGTCTTCTCGATGACTTTGTCAGGAAACAGGAGGAGCGAGATGGGGTGGTAGTTCTTGAGGTCGGTGGGGTCTGCTGATGGTTTCTTCAGGAGGGCGCTGAGTTCGCCATGCTTCCAGCTCTCCGGGAAGGTGGCGGTGTTGAAGCAGCAGTTGATGATGTCTCGGAGTTGGGGTGCGATGACGGAGTCGGCCTTGTTGAAGACGGGGTGGGGCAAGGGTCGGTTGGTGATCCGGAGTGGATGGTGTTCATCGTGTGGATGGTGTCTTCGGTGCTGACCGGGGTTCAGGCGCGGAGGGTGGTGGTGGGGGGCGTTGGTTCTGTGGTTGGGTGCGTGGTCTGTTCTCCGAAGCTGTTGTGTATGTCTGCGATCTTGCTGTGGAAGAACGAGGCGAGTGAGTCGCAGAGGTCTTGTGAGGGAGTGATGTCGTTGTTTCCGGCGCTTGGGTTGGAGAGCTCTTTGACGATGTTGAAGAGTTCCTTGCTGTTGTGTGCATTGTTGTCTAGTCGATCCTTGAATGCTGACTTCTTGGTGGTGTGGATCAGCTGGTGGTGTTTGCGGGTGGCGTGCTTGAGGGAGGTCATGTTGTCTGTAGTCGAGTTTTTTCGCCAGGCTTTCTCAAGGGTACGGCAGTTCTCCTTGGAGTTCTTGAGGTCGTTGTTGAACCAGGAGGCTTTCTTGCTTCTAGGCCTGCTGGGATGGTTTTTCAGGGGTGCCAGGTCATCAGCGCAGTTGGTGTTCCACTGTGTGATGTTGTTGGCTGCTTGGATGGGGTCCGTTGATCTGACGGGAGGTTTCTGGTTCAGTAATGTGATGAGCTGGTCGGTGGTGATCTTGTTCCAGCTCCTGCGGAGGGCATGTTGTGGGTGGTGGTGAGTCATGGTCCTTCTGAAGCTAAAGTGGACACAGCTGTGGTCTGTCCAGTGGAGTCCGGTGGAGTGGCTGAAGGAGATGAACTTGCTGGAGGAGAAGATTGGGTCAAGCGTGTGTCCGGCGTAGTGGGTGGGGGTGTTCACCAGTTGCTTGAGTCCGAGGTTGGCGAGGTTGTCCAGCAGGGTGGTGGTGTTGTTGTCGTTGTTGTTCTCCAGGTGGAAGTTGAGGTCCCCTAGGAGGATGTAGTCGGGGAGGCGAGGGCATGCGGGCTGATGAAGTCTGCAATGTCTTCGCTGAATTGTGTGCGAGGTCCTGGGGGTCTGTAGATTAGGGTGCCTCTCGAGTGTGGTCTTGGGGTCGGTGTGTATCTGGAAATGAAGATGTTCGGCGGCTGTGAGGGTGTCGTCGGAGTTGGTCGTGCTGCGGATGGTGTTCTTGTGGAAGATGGCGATGCCTCCTCCTGTCTGGTTGACGCGGTCCTTCCGGGTGATCTTGTATCCGTCCGGGATGGCGATGGCGATGCCGGGCACTGAGGAGGCGTTTATCCAGGTTTCCGTGAGGAAGGCGACGTCTGGAGATGAGGTGTCGAGCAGGTTCCATAGTTCCACGGCGTGTCTGTGGATGGAGCGGGTGTTGAGCAGGATGCACTTCAGGTGGTTGCTGTTGGTGCTCGGCTTGGCGGGTGCTGATGCGGTGCAGGTCCGGATGCAGGAGAACTTGCAGGATTGGCAGGTGAAGGGTCCGTGGGTACGTCCTGGGGTGGCTCGGTGGCAGCCGGGGGTCTGGCCGGTGTTGAGTGCGTTGAGGGTGGCGGCGTCGTACATCCGGGGGGTGGGATGGCTTCTGCGAGGGCCAGGGGGTCTGGCGCTGTGCGCGGTCCAGGCGCGGACGGGTGCAGACGGGCTTGCCTTTGGTGCGCCTTCGGCGCACAATCGGCGCGCTCGCTGCGCGTACGTGTGGACTCTGCCATAAATGGAGAGTGGGGGGGAGGGGCGAGGGAGGAGCAGCTGGGAGGCGGGAGCGGGGTGGCGAGTGGGGAGGGGAGCGGTGATGCTGGAGGGCGGAGGAGCAGCGGCAGGGAGCGGGGTGGGTCAGAGGCAGAAATGGCGGTGGAGGCACAGAACGATCAGGGGCACAAGGAGGCACAGAACGATCAGGGGCACAGGGCACAACGATAACAAATACAGGCACACTACTGGATTTATACTGAGGTCAGGGGGCAGAAATGATCTGGGGCGCAACGAGGCACAGAACGATCAGGGGCACAGGGCACAGCGATGCAAACAATAACAAATACAGGCACAATACTGGGACAATACTGAGGTCAGGGGGCAGAAACGATCAGGGGCACAACGAGGCACAGAACGATCAGGGGCACAGGGCACAACGATGCAAACAATAACAAACACAGGCACAATACTGGGGCAACAGTGGACGATGTAAATTGACAATTACAGGGGCAGATACAAACTTGGCAGTGGCGGCGGCAAGCGGATACCGGGCACACTCGGGGTGGGCCACGCGGCGGGAGGAGCGACCGGCTCTGACCAGGTCAGGTCAGGTCACGAACATGCCTGAGTTTTAGGCCTATGGGTCAATTGGCCCAGAATGGCAATATTTCCAATTAAATCTCTGCAAATGGATCAGAGACACACTTTACCCCATACACCACTGAAATTGGCTTTTGATATATTCAGGTATCTGGGAGTTCCGATTTACCACTCCCAGGTAGATTTAATAGAAGGTAATTTTGGGAAGGTGATTACTAGAGCCCGAGCAGCTCTCCCATTCTGGTCAAGGTTACCCTTATAGTCTTACTCAACTCTTATACTTCTTCACTGCACTCCCCTACAAGCTACCGCACAGGCTTTTCAAAGACTTGGACTCACTCCTTGACTCCCTGATATGGGGGTGCTCTAGATCCAGAGTGGCTCTCCATAAAATCTACCTCCCCCTGTCTGAAGGGGGCCTGGGAGCGCTGAATTACAAACATTACTGTGCTGCTGCGCAGCTACAGTGGCCTATGAGGTGGCTCACGAACAGTAACCTAACTGAACTGCCCCCTTGGGCGGTGGCACTACAACAGCCAACCATGATAGAATGTCTATCAGGCTCTACTACCAGGCTGCAGAGAAAACAGGGTAACTTACTAATGCTAACAGCCAGACGCAGCTGGCTTAAAATGTTATTACCCAATGGTCAACCCGCACCATATGCTCCCAATCTACCGCTAAAGGTGCTCCCAGGACCATACACCTGTCATAAGTGCCCGGAACTTAAACTTGGCGAGCAATAGGACTGGACATCTGGGGAGATTCATTTGCAGACTCGCAATTACACGACTTCAGGAGTCTGAGGGAAGACTATGGGGTGCCACTGGGGACAATCCTGCCCCACGCAATGCTGTCACAACAATTCCTCCAAGTATGGGGCAACACTCGCAATGAACCCACCACACCTCAGCCGCTCCAAACTCTAATAACACATGGGCAGGGAAAACAAGCGATTACTGCCATTTATAATTCCCTTAGACCAGACTCCACCCTTCTGTTGGCACCACTTCACGAATACTGGGACTCGCAAATAACAACTACTATCACTGATAAGCAATGGTCACAATGCATAAGCTACCCTAAAAGTATATCCTGAAACGCCAAGCTGAAATATATACAATTTAACTATATCCACCACATGTACTTAACCCCAAATAGGCTGGCTCGTTTGTATCCTACTTCTGTCGATGTTTGCCCCAGATATCTATCCTCAGAAGAAATGTCCCCCCCACATGGTCTGGACATGTCCTCGTCTAAAGACATTCTGGCACGAGGTAGCTACAACACTGACGGAGGCAGGTGGCAACCCAAATATAGCCCCGGGTCCACATTTTTTGCTCGGAATAATGAAGCGTAACGCTCAGCATAAGTATCTCAATACATTTTTAGAGCTGGCACTGGGGCAGGCAAAGCGCAGAATAGCTATGGCTTGGAAGTCGCAGTCGGGCCCCAACACACACATGTGGCTTCAAGACCTGCCCAGAGAACTTATTGCAGAGCATGAGACACAGTTATCCAATACACCAAGGATACACCCCCGGGCGAGCCCTGTACAATGGAGAGAGTACCTGACTGCCATAGAAGTTAACCTAAACACAACAAACCCAACTGTAACATAATGCACACCCTTACCACGCGCTTTTAGTACAAAACAACGTGGCATCAACACACATGAAGTACACTGCTTATTGACTACATACTAGTGCCCAGAGAGGGGTGGGTTGGTGCCGTGTACACAACTGCACAGACTGTGGGGCTCCCCTCGACTGGCGCCCTCTGGGCCCGCACTCGGAAATTCACCCATGTTTACACGCGACAGTATATCACATTTATACATTAGGCAGACGAGATCGGATAGCTCCGAACAGATAGCAGTTTAATTGTTCTCACAGAAATTCTAGTGGTATAGACTGTCAATACTGGTTTAAAAGTATTGTGTAAGTTACTGCTTGGCACCCCACCACAGCTGCAACTGTACTAGTACTGTAATCCCAAGCATTACCATTATTGATAAAGTTTACTTGTATAACTTGCTGAAACTCAATAAAGATTATTTAACAAAAAAAACTACGCATGATTATACCTCAAGCACTTAAACAAAACAATTTGAACTGGGTATGTCAAGCAAATCACCCAGCAAGATATTGTGAGCATAACAATTGTTTCACAACCTCTGAACTGAGAAACCCCTGTTAGTTATAATTCACTGAAACATAAAGTGACAGAGGAGATGATGGCATGCTAGAAAGAGAAAGTCAATTAATGCACACAATTGTGTGATGCGGATTTATTATGTGCCACTAAAGCTCAGAACTAACTGCAGAGTAGGACTCAGTAGGAGAAGAATGGGTTATGTTTCCCTGTTAACTCAAATGTCATTTCCTTGACAGGTTTAGGCTTTCAAGGCACACTGACATGATTTGCATGCCATGCAAGCACCTCGCAAACATATCTAGTCTGAAATGAGATAAACATCCCTATTGTCAGTCAGACACTAATCCACGCCAGAGGCAGTTTGGACATCTTAAAAGAATGGGGATGGCTCGTGGTAGGGCCTGAAATGTGATGCTGAAATGCACAATCTGTTTAGGTCTAAATGGCACTATACCTTAACAGCAGACAAATAATAGCACAAAATCCAAACTAATCCAACTTGGAGTATAGAATGGAACAGGAGCAAGGGATATACATGCATCCTTATCCAAGCATTATTGGTAAAAATATGGCCAACATAAAATCTCTTATGTGTGATATCTAACCATTTAGAAAGTAAGCAGACCTGCCTAGGGTGCCATGGGTGCTTAGGGAAATGTAAGTTCAAATTGGACTATTGTAGATATTAGGTCAGAAATATTGTTCGTTTGTATCAGTGCTGGAGTCAAGAATAGCTAATATCACAGAAGGACTGGATCTAACTTCGTGGCTATTTTTGTGTTTTGTAATTCTTTTTATATTATACATTATGAAAACATGTTTCAATGTTTCATGTCTTTGGTGTATGCACTGTTACTCACAATGTCACTCACACTTCCATCCCACACATGCAAACGTTCATACTCAGGGGTAGTGAGCGCCATACAAATGCGATATATGTGTAGATTGGAGGGATTCATCTGGCTTTTCATTTAAAAATGATATGTAGAAATTAAGTAGGGTCAAATGTATGACTGGAAGATTTTCAGATAGCTTCAGGAATACAATGATACCTTGAAAAATATGCTGTATATACGTTCAAACATACAGTGAATATCACAACGAAATAACTAGAGACGCACTTCACACAAGTTTGCACTTACATGTCCGCTAAAGAGTTTTACAGATGTAAAATCAACATCTAGATCACTGACTCAGTATTTATTGGTGGTATTTTAAGTTCAGAAAATGCACTTCCAAATGCAGAAAATGCACCTGTGTGGCGAATTACCGCATTCCCAAGTTTACAACTAGGGGGCAATCATAAACCTTCTAGAATGGTGGCACTGCACATTGTATTGGATAACCAAGTATTTACAACTTTGTACCTGATCACTGTTAATCTGAAGGTAGTTTCCCACCCTTAAACGCATCCAAATCCACTGCTATCAAGGGCAGGAGTAAGCTTCGTTCCTGGTTGAACCCCATATTTAATGCATTTCAAATGGAAGGTTGATTTACCTACAGAAAGAAAAAAGAATTAACCGGGTGACAGAGGGCCTGGGGGAATGCACATTTGCGCATAATTAACTTAAAGAGGAACATTTCACCCTTATGCATCTGCTGTGCATTGAGCTATTAAAACTCGGCAACATCCGGGATTTTTTGTGAATCACATATAAGTGACCTACTGCAAAAGTATGAATGAAACAATGCATTTGAAGAACATGGCCTCTTCAAATAAGGCCCCAAATCACCAAATACGTGTTTCTGTTTTTATTATCCATGAAGAATGTATTGGGTAGATTGCACTAAATCTTATCTAACTATACATGTGTGATTACAGGCACGCCCCGTTGTTGTTGTGACACAAATACGTTGTGCAAAACTCATTCTCTTAAATTGAAACTTCCGTCTTTGCCATATTTTTGTGTTGTGTATACATTTCACTTAGGAATGTACGAAGTGAGGTGACTGAGTTTGGCCTAAACTGTTTGCAGTAAACAAAACAAGCACTTTGGCTGTTGGGCAAACAACCTCGATAAACTGGACCTTTTTGTACTTAATATGAAGACAAGGTCCCGATGTCATCAGTAATCTCCTGTGTATTGTGAAACCGTGTTTTGCAATATGTAAAAAAAAAATCCGCAAATTATTTTTCTTAGGATCAAAAATAAGTTTATTGAAGAATAATAATGAATCAACAGTAGTTCGTACGTACAACCAATGGATGAAAATAAAAGATATTGATAATGCAAGATTATATTATATATGAAAAGAGAAGCACGTTAAAAGAAAAACAAAACTATAGGCAAGAAAAAGACTGGTTCGTGTTGAAGAACATAAAGGACAAAAAGAAAACTGTAATGTCGTTTCAATATATAACAATGTTAATAGTAATACAAAGGTATATAACATTCTTGCAGCACATGGTAGCCATGCTGAAACAAAGGAGAATTCGACACAAACTATGAAGTACATTTTGTGGACCAGTAAAGCCTTACACAACGTTATACAGTGCATTGTCTGTCAATCAAAGGTCAGTATTTTCAAGTTATAGTCTATCTCATACTGTATAATAGCACTTTAGATCTGTTGCTCAAAATTTCATATGCCATACATCTCAGAGACCATAACAGAAACTTTGGACTGGTGCGAAAAACAGCCCCAATAAATTTTCACTATTTTGCTACATGTTCCAAACACAAAGGCACAAACACATTTTGACCGAGCACATTTTACTAAATGTTTTTTGCACCAGTGCAAAAGTGCTTTAATGGCTTTGTGAAACATTGCTAAACACATTTAAAACACGTTTTACTTAAAAAAATGGTTTTACGTGTTTAAGGAAGATTTCGACATGGACACCCTTGATTGTGAATAACATTTAAACAAAAAAAGGAAATGTGGATGTTGCACGCTTGGGTATTTATAAGTAGCAAACATTAATTGATGGATTTTTGTTCAGCTTAGTACAACATCTCACGTTTGAAAAGTGGAGAAATATCTTTATATACAAATACAGCAGCAAACATACCATGGTACCATGGAGTCTCGTTCGTGTTTTCCTCTGGTGAACATGCCCCAAGGTGTACTCCCTACTCCGCAAGCTGCAAAAAGGGTGCAAAGTCTCAGTTTTACTGTTTTTAGGTCTTGCGTGGCGTACTGCGCACATGCGCATCAAGCTCGCGAGATTTTATGTCTCTTAGTAAACTTCACTAGGAGGGTTAAGCCCCGGCCCGTCTCCTAAACGGTGGCCAGCCATTGGAGAAGAGGTCCTAGTGACGTTCTTCTTTCTCTTTAAGCCCCGTCTTTTTCAGATTGACTTCACCAACTTACTGCTGGCGTAAAAGATTTCTTACCTTTTTTATGGGTCCATATGGCCCCATAAACAAGATAAGGAACCTTTTACCCCAGAAGTCGGGGATGTCAATCTGAAAAAGACGGGGCTTGAAGATTAAAGGCAGCGCTTTCCCTCTCTCCCCCGTTCTCTTCCCTCTCCCCCTCCCAGCACCCCTCGGCGCTGTGTGCCATGTATCTGAAAACCTGTTTACATCTCGAGTGTGTGACAGGTTGCTAACAAGATCCTGTTCCTGACCCAGCTACCTTGACTCTCGGATGCGGTGATCACAAGTGGGGTGTGCACTAAACACTGTTTCTGATCTGTATTTTACCCAGCTGATGCTGTGAAGGGAGGTAGCGTGCCTCCTCCCTGGGCATCCTTCAGCAGCGTCGCTAGGTCACTGGCAGTGGCAGCCTCGTACACGGCTCTTTATCTGCTAATACATGCCTTGAGATTAGGGAGGGGGCTGAGAGTCTCTGAGGACACGTTGCTGTCGCCGCTCCTCGCATGTCCGCCCCCACCACCCTTGCGCTTGGGGGCTCTCTGCTTTTTGTGGGATTGGGGGTTGACCTTGGATCGGTGTCCTCTATGCCCTGGCTGCAGCGCCCCTGCTCCTGGATGAGCTGTGCGGTGGGTGAACAGCGCACGGGCGCCAGTGCATGAAGGATGAGCTCGTGGGGTCTACACGCACGCCAGCCCTCCTTGCGTGCGGATCCATCTAAGACTAAGGTAGGGTGCCCCGGATCAACCCTCGAGTAGACATCTCCCAAGCACGCCCAGGAGCAGAGATGGCATCGGCACCCAGCGCTCCCCTCCCTGCAGGATTAAGAGGCTGAAATTAGCCTGCTCCGGTGAAGGAGCCTTGGAGTCAGAGAAATAAATGTGCTTGGGGTGGGGGAGACCAGCACTGTCGTGTATCAGGCTGGGAGGTGTGACATCGGAGGCAATATTGTGACTAAAAATAGCTTGCTGGCTGCTAGAGGTGCAGCTATTTTGCAGGCTTTATTTACAGCATGACAACATTACTGTACATTTCCACCTCATCGAGCCCATTTTACAAAAAGTAATCGAAATGAACATCCACCACCACATTCACCACCACCACATCCACCACCACCACATTCACCACCACATCCACCACCACCACCACATCCACCACCACATCCACCACCACCACATCCACCACATCCACCACCACCACCAAATCCACCACATTCACCACCACATTCACCACCACCACATTCACCGCCACCACATCCACCACCACCACATCCACCACAACCATATCTACCACCACCACATCCACCACCAAAACATCCACCACCACCACATCCACCACAACCACATCCACCACCACCACATCCACCACCACCACCACCACATCCAGAGCATACACCACATCCAGCACATCCACCACCACATCCAGCCCATCCACCACCACATCTAACACCACCACATCCACCACCACATCCAGCACCACCACCACATCCACCACCACACCCACCACCACATCCACCACCACCACATCCACCACCACATCCACCACCACCACATCCACCACATCCACCACCACCACCAAATCCACCACATTCACCACCACATTCACCACCACCACATCCACTGCCACCACATCCACCACCACCACATCCACCACAACCATATCTACCACCACCACATCCACCACCAAAACATCCACCACCACCACATCCACCACAACCACATCCACCACCACCACATCCACCACCACCACATCCAGAGCATACATCACATCCAGCACATCCACCACCACATCCAGCCCATCCACCACCACATCTAACACCACCACATCCACCACCACATCCAGCACCACCACCACATCCACCACCACACCCACCACCACAGCCACCACCACCACATCCATGTGTGTGTGTGTGTGTGTTTGGCTCTGTGTGTGTGTGCAAATGCAATAGGTCTCGCATTTGCGAGAGATTAAGCTATTGGCATTGTAAATGACAATGCCATTTATTTATCTGATTTCAAAACCAATACATAAATAAAAAAGTTGTCATTTACAATGCCAATAGCTCTAACTTTTGCAAAGGCGAGACCGTTGCAATGTAAATGCTTGTTACTTTCAAACTATGGGGCAGATTTACAATAACTGGTGCATCCCTGCATATCAGCAGGGATGCACCAGTTATTGTGTGCCACGGTTCCGCCACCATGGATGCAGCGCATTTACAATGCGGCGCACTATGGGGCAAAAATAGCACAGATGCGTGACGCATCTGTGGCATAAAGGCGGCGCATTGCTGGGGTTGCATCACAAGCAAGACGCAGCTCCAGCAATGCTGTGGGCGTCCCTATCTTTACAATGCTGCATCAATCCTTACGCCTGCTTCAAGCAGGCGCAGTGTTTTGACGCAGCATGGGCTCAAAAGGGACTGAGTGAAATCTTGTAGATTTCACTCAGCCACTTTTAGGAGGCGTTCCTGCGCCAGAACGTCCCCACCCCTGCACAGGAACACCTACTTCTGGAGCAGGGCTTTACAACGTGACGCCTCTCTCAGATGCGTCACGTTGTAAATACCCTGCAGCATGGCGCATCTTTTGCACCGCCGCTGCATCACAAAAGTGACGCAAAGGCAGTGTAAAAGTGGCGCAAGGGGCTTGTAAATCTGCCCTCATGTCCTTTTCTGTTCTCTTCCACGCTAATTTCTGATTCTAGTATGCTTCCTCTAAATATTTCTCACAAATGCCCTATCAAAATTGGCATTTCGACTGCGAACTGAATGAGCATGGAGTCGTATCATGCAGCTGGAAACGTCTGCGTAATGCTGGTGGTCTTCTTAGGAACCTGCTGATCTGCAAAGGAGTTCAGACTCCTACAAAACCTCACCAACTAAACTAGGTGCTTAAATTTACGCGTACTAAACCGCAAAGACATACTGCAATCTTGGTAGGTCTGGCCTGCTGTTGTTTCATTCACATTTTTCTTCTGTCCATTACTGCACACAACACGGGGCAATGGATCAGTCCACTTCAGCCCTCATTAACTTCTCTGTGAGTGACAACATTCTGCTCTTTAACAAGGAACACACATATTTTTTTGCCATTTGTATATCTCGGTTTAGCCAAGACCTTTTGATTTTACATACATTATATGTTTAATATGATGTTTTAAATGGGCCAGTACTCACCGGTACTGAGTACCGGCACTTCTCTGTAGCCAGGGAGAGTACCAGTACCATGAGCCACAGCATGGCAGGGGCATGTTAGGTTTCTCCTCCAGTGCAGGGCGGATGCCGCTCTACTTCTGAGGAGCTTGTAATGAACCGAGTTGTGAAGTAGCCTTTTGCAGAGTTGCAGCGCCCATTTGAATGTCCCCAAACTGCAGGGATTTCAAAGGGCTTGTGTCACTCTTTGATTAACAGGACAGGATCGCTAGATAGATCTTGCACTGTCAATCAGGTGCACAGCCACCAGTCCAGTGAAAGTGCCATCATAGATTTCATTATGTGTAATAAGTTAATCTGTTTTATTGACACAAACGCATTTCTTGTGTGCTTTAATGTGTGCTGCAACTAGTACAAAAGTCATTATGTATGATCATTAACTTGCACTTAGCCCCGCCCTTGGCCCGCCCACTTGCCACACCTCTATTTATTGAGTACCTGCACTTATTATTTCCCATTTAAAGCACTGGTTTAATATACCGCCTAAAAGGGCTTTCAGCCAGTTTCCTTCATCCATTGGTCTGCTGTAGTGTCATTGACATGCTGCTTCCTCCCACTACAGTTTACATCATTGGGCATGGGTTAGTCTACTTGAGACAGTGGTTAGCTTTACTTTGAATGACTGTATTTTGCTCTCTCACAATCTGTTCATCTGCCCACAAAGTAGCTTCCCTTTAGTGCCAGTGTTTATGTTTTTACTTTAAAATTGCTTTGGTGTTGCCATTGTGTTTAGAGCCTAATGTGATAGCGTGAATTCTAGCAGATGTCAACACAGGGCACATCCCAGCTTTATCAGTATCTTTCTCCTGTTAATGCTGTTGTAAACTCCTTTTGGAATGTCCTTTGCCTATATATTTCACAGCACAGCAGATTGCTTCTATTTGGAAGTATTTTGTATTGAGTTATCCTATTTTTACTGTGTGTACATAACACAATTTCAAAGCTTCAATTTTATAGCCTGTGAAATTCATAAGCAGACCATTTTTCAGAATACGTTTATTCTGGGCTCAGTTTCAACAATGGTTCTCTAATAAACTTTGTCCAGGAAAAAAACCAGCCTTTATTATCTTACATTTGCACCACAAACAAAATACCTCAATATTAAAGAAAACAAATTAATTAGCAGACAATTCCTCAAAACACAATTATTCTGGACTCAGTTTCAACAATGGTTCTTTGTCCTGGAAGAAAATCAGCATTTATGGTCTAATTTGCAGGAGTGTAACACTTTTTCTCTTTGTTTCTTCCCTTCGTTCTTGCTTTCTTTCTCTCTTGCCTTCCTTTTTCTTTCATTACCTCCTCTTTCTTACTTTGTTTGTTTGTTTGTTTGTTTGTTTGTTTGTTTGTTTCTTTCTTTCTTTCGGGAGTGAGCCCTTGTCAAGCAACAGCCACAATCCCTTGCAGAGTGAACCACACAAAGTCAAAAAATTAACCTGTACCTTATAGGCACAAAATGCAGCCAGTCTTATCTTAGCAGCCAAGAGTAAAGTATTTATGCAGCACACAAACAGTAATAAAGTAACAACACAACACATGAAAACTCCCAAATGAATTTAGAAAATAGTCAATTTTAATAAATTATTTGATACCTAAACAACAAAAATACAATCAGCAGAACCACAGTTATGAATTATTAAAGTTGTTAATGGAATCAAGTCCTAAAAAATCACAGTGCCAACTGAGGCGATCACTGACAAAATATCGACCTACAGGAATATCGAGTCAAAAATATCGAGGGCAAGAACATCGACATCCTATCTACAACATGGTAAGTACAAAAATATCAAAAAAATAATACAGATGTTAAAAATATCGATGTTAAAAATATCGTTTTTTTTTCTTTTAAAATATGAAGGTAAAATAAAGTAAATAACACTAATAAATAAAATGTACGCAGTTAAAAGTATATAATAATGTTTAAAATTAATAAATAATACATATTTAATAATAATACATTAATTAAATATATACAGTAAATATATAACATATTGACAGAAAAAACCATAGGTTTCACACCAGTTATAGTTAGCTGGAAATGTTACAGACATAAAACCAATGAAATTCCCACGTTTTAGTTAGTTGGACTCACTATAACTTGCACGTGTAATGCACTGCTGATGACATCACATATTACTTCACTCATGACATGGTCAGTGACATCACTCATGACATCACTGATGACACCATCCAGTGAATGTGTGTCTTTCTGAAAAATAAACATGTTTTATATACGTATATGTAAAGGTCGATGGAAGAATAAATGTTTAAATAAGTGTCTTAATGGATGTTTTTTTTTTTAAAAATGGATTGTTCAACTGGCTTATTAAGTGTATCATAGTGAATACATATATTAACGAGTATTGTTTAAATATTTAAATGTTTGTATCAGTGTTTCACTTTGTGTAAAGGTGGCTGCATGGGTTGGGTGAGTAGCTACATGTGTGTGTATATGGGTTATTAGATGTTTTTTTAGTATCTTTATAATTGTCTGTTTGATTTGGTGGGGGTGTTACTTAGCACATAGATGCATCAATGACTGATTCACTGTCTGTATGTGTTTTGAAGACAGCATATGTGCCGGACTGTATGGGTGAATGAGTGTGTATATGTATGTGTTAGTAAGTGAATGACTGTCTCACTAGTGTCTTTATCAGTAACTACATATGTTTTAATCTAGTATATGTGAGTATTGATGTATATAAGTGAGTATATGTGAGAGTGAGAGATTGAAAGAGTTCTTGTTTTAATAAGTATGTGTTTCTATAAGTGATTGTTTAAGAGAGTAAGTATGTGTAAGTTTCCTTAGAAATAAGGTGATAGTGTGTGTATAGCTGTATATGCAAAAAAATGGATGTTCAATAGTTTATTTGCATGTGTGAGTATGTGTGTGAGCAACTTTTGGAAGACTGTCGGTGTGTTAATGGATGTAAAGATGTCTCACTACATATGATAAGTGAGTATATGTATGAATGACTATATAGAACTGTTGGTGAATGAGTGGATCTGTATATAAATGGAGGAATTACTGAATTGGTTGTTGTAACTGGTATAGGTATCTCCACTTTTTTGTAAATGTTAGTTTCTATTTTTGAATATGTGTTTCAAGGGTTACTTTACAGTGAAAGGAGGTCAGTCACTCTGTCACAAGGATGGTGTCATCAGTGATGTCATAAGTGATGTCACTGACCATGTCATGAGTGATGTAATATGTGATGTGATCAGCAGTGCATTACACGCGCAAGTTATAGTGAGTCCAACTAACTATAACGTGGGAATTTCATTGGTTCTATGTCAGTAAAATTTCCAGCTAACTATAACTGGTGTGAAACCTATGTTTTTTTCAGTGAATTTATTAGGTTTTTTAAATGCTAATTCCTAACTATAACTGGTGTGAAACCTATGGTTTTTTCAGTGAATTTCATAGGTTTTTTAACTGCTAATTCCTAACTTTTTATACAGGCTCATACCTATGTGTTTTTTAGTGAATTTCTAAGGTCATTTTTTCGCAAATATCTATAGCTTAGAAAGGTATGTTTTTCTAAAAATGAATCCTATATTGTATATTAATATAATATTTTTTTTTTAAAAAAGTATATTCTTTTTTTTTATTTTTCACTCTGGAGCGCTCCCGGTGCGCGTACCGGTCAGCGCCCCGGTGCGCGTACCGGGGCGCGTACCGCAGCGCACCAACAAAAAAAAGAAAAAAAAAAAGGAGTAGGCATGAGGAATGGGGAAAAAAGAGAGTGGTGTAAAGAGAAAGAGAGCTAGAGGGAGAAACACAGAGGGACTGTGTAAGAGATAGTAAAACAGAGAAAAGGTATAAGAGGAAGTAACTGAGAAAAGGTAAATTAATAAGGGAGCAAAAGAAGAGAAGAAAGAGTAAGAAAACTAAAGCAGATGTTCTGGGAGAATGTGGATGGGTGATGACAGTAAAAGGTAGGAGAGTAAAGGATAAGGAATGAAAGGTAGTGACGGAACCAGAGAAAAGGAACAGTGGTGACGGAGGGAAAGAAAATAGCAGTGAGTGTAAGTAAAGAGGAGTGAAAGAGGGTGGATAAAAGTGAATAAGGGTAAGACATGGGGAGTGACAGAAAGAAAGAACAGAGAGAGTAAAGGAAGGAGTGTCAGAAAGGGACTAAGTGAAGCAGAAAAAAAAGGAAAGAGAGGGAGTGTGGGTGAGCAGGGGCACTGAAAGAAGTTGAATGTGGTAGGAAAGTAAGGAAAGGAGAAGTAAATATGGAGGATAAGAATAAGTGAGGGAAGCAGAGTACGAAAACAGGGGTGAGGTAGGGTGAGAGAAAAGTAGTGAGGTTAAAACAAAGGGTGATGATAAACAACATTTTGTAGTCACACTTACCATATAATTAATGAAAACTTACTTGCATCTTTAAACTACACTTTGTATCTGTAAAGGACAAAAGAAAAAGCAAGTTATAATTAGTAAAATATACATCTTAAAATAGAAGAAACAGGTGAAGAGGTAAAAAATCTAAAAAAGTTTACTAAGTAATAAAGCAATAGTGAAGGATACAAAAACAGAAATAAAGTAACGTAGAAAGAGAATAAAGAGGGAAAAAGAAATAGAAAGAGAACAAATTACTGAAGATAAGTAAGATACTAAAAGAATGCGAGATACCAAAACGAAATCAGGAAAGAGAAGAAAGTAAAAGGAAAATGAGTGAAAAGGAGAGGAGTCTAAATGAGGAACTATTAATAAGAAAGAGGAATAGAAGATGACTGAGAGTGAGTGAAGGGGAGTCACAGAGTGAAGGGATGAAAGGAAGGAGGTTAATATAGAACAATAGAGGAAAAAGGAATGAGATAGTAAGTACACAGAAAGACAAAGGGAAGGACTGAGTGAACTGCAGTACAATGAGTGAGAAAGGAAAAAGAGTAAAGGAGCAAAAGAAACAACGAGAGGGGAAGAGAACTAAAGCAGTGGTACTGAGAGAATGTGAGAAAGATGAAAAGTGGTGGAAGGGAGAGAGGAAATGCAGACAGTTGAAATTGGATTGATGAGTTGTGAATGAAGTGGAGTAAAGGAACAGCGATGAAACAAAGTGAAAAAAGGCAGTGTAAGTGAGTAAAGAGAGCTAAATAAGGGTGGAAAAAGGAAAATGAGTGTGAGACAATGGGAATACAATATAAATTACACAATGCAAACTATAGTATGACTTATACAATATGTTACATTGTTTATTTTTGCTGTTCTCAGAATATATTGAATTTCACTTAAATTAGTGAGTTCAAACTCTTCATCATATAACAGAGGGAAAAAAAACACAATCTAAAAGATTGTGTTTAAAAAAAAAACATAAAAACTTACAAATTTTATATGTACAGTAATCTTTGATTCACTTACTTTTCCGTGAGGCCAAATAGAAGATAGTGAAGGTCCTTTTGGTAGAAAAAAGTCTGCTGTTCTCTATAACTTCCATTTCATCGACTTCCTATGAAAAAAGATCTAAGAACATCATACCTTACACTTTCCTTATGGCCAAATCGTGTCAGATATATGAGTATTTTTTACTATGAGATCCACTTACAGTACCTATATGAGATAAATAATTTAAAACATTATATTAACTAACTAACTAACTTTTATTAACTATTCCCGTCTTCAAAGGCCAATTACCTTTACTAAAACTTTGGTTTTAAAAACACTAGGTAAGAATTTTTAAAGTCATAAGGCAAACATTATTTATAAGTCAAATGAGAATCATTGCAGTAACTCCAACCTTTTTTACATTTTAAGTAGCATGTATAATGTCCTGATGTTGTCGAAGGACCGTCATGATAAATAATAGCTACAGTTGTAAAGGTTCTTCCTGATATTGATAACTGAGAAGCCACAACATTTTTGATACAAGTTGTCAATTTAGTTCCATCAGGTCTACATCGTTGGAAAACTAAAATGATATACTGACCATAACTTTGTATAAATAATGTGGATAGGGTAATCAGACAAAATATCGGAAAAAAAAATATTGTAAAGACAAAATATCGAAGAAAAAATATCGAAGGCCAAAAATATAGGGAAGCAAAAATATCGGATACAAAAATATCGTAATAGGTAAGTAAGTAAAAATATCGAGAACAATAATATCGTTTGACAAAATATCGACAATACAAAATATCGTGTAGTAATGCAATTAATCAATAGTATAGGAAAAAGTAAAATAATTGTACATAAAATGTTGTTCAAAAGGTGTCTCCTTAAAAAAAAAATGTAAAAAAAAAATATTATTGTAAAAACATATCTAGGTTTAGGATCGGGTTATTGGGTTTATAGGGTATAAGGGTGGGGAGTGTATTAAAATGTATGTAAAATAACCTAAAATTATAAAAATATGTTAAATATTTTTTTAAAAATAATTTATTTTTTAAATTAATATAAAAATATAATAAATAATAGATATCTAGTTCTAGGAGCGGGTTATTGGGTTTATAGGGGATAAGGGTGGGAAGTAATTTAATAATTATTAATTAATATATGTTAGTCAATATTTCTAATTTATACCTAATTGGTAATTAATTAAAATTAATTAGTTAATTAATGAAGATCATATAATACATATAATTAATTAGTAATTAATTGGTAATTAATTAATAATAATTAGTTAATTATATTCATTAGGTTAATTTTTTAAATAAATATATATTTTATTTTAGTGTTAATTAAATTGTGAAAAATAATTATAAATATTTACATTTTTTCATTACAGCTAATGAGTTCATATATTAACGTTATTGTTAATGAATCATTAATTGGTAATTAAATAATAATAATTTAGTTTTGGAAAATGATTATTTTTTAGGGTTGTAGGTCAGTTTTCTGTTTTTGGGTAAAGGGGTATTTTTAGGCTTAAGGGTCAGTTTTCAGTTTTTGGGTAATGGGGTATTTGTTGTGTTCAGGGTCAGTTTTCAGTTTTTGGGTAAAGGGGTATTTGTTGGCTTCAGGGTCAGTTTTCAGTTTTTGGGTAAAGGGGTATTTGTAGGGTTCAGGGTCAGTTTTCAGTTTTTGGGTAAAGGGGGTATTTTTTGGGTTCAGGGTCAGTTTTCAGTTTTTGGGTAAAGGGGGTATTTTTTGGGTTGAGGGTCAGTTTTCAGTTTTTGGGTAAAGGGGTATTTTTTGGGTTCAGGGTCAGTTTTCAGTTTTTGGGTAAAGGGGTATTTTTTGGGTTCAGGGTCAGTTTTCAGTTTTTGGGTAAAGGGTTATTTTTTGGGTTCAGGGTCAATTTTCGGGTAAAGGGGTATTTTTTGGGTTCAGGGTCAGTTTTCAGTTTTTGGGTAAAGGGGTATTTGTTGGCTTCAGGGTAAATTTTCAGTTTTTGGGTAAAGGGGTATTTGTAGGGTTCAGGGTCAGTTTTCAGTTTTTGGGTAAAGGGGGTATTTTTTGGGTTGAGGGTCAGTTTTCAGTTTTTGGGTAAAGGGGTAGTTTTTTGGGTTCAGGGTCAGTTTTCAGTTTTTGGGTAAAGAGGTATTTTTAGGGTTCAGGGTCAGTTTTCAGTTTTTGGGTAAAGGGGTATTTTTTGGGTTCAGAGTCAGTTTTCAGTTTTTGGGTAAAGGGGTATTTTTTGGGTTCAGGGTCAGTTTTCAGTTTTTGGGTAAAGGGGTATTTTTAGGGTTCAGGGTCAGTTTTCAGTTTTTGGGTAAAGGGGTATTTGTTGGATTCAGGGTCAGTTTTCAGTTTTTGGGTAAAGGGGTATTTGTTGGATTCAGGGTCAGTTTTCAGTTTTTGGGTAAAGGGGTATTTTTGGAGTTCAGGGTCAGTTTTCAGTTTTTGGGTAAAGGGGTATTTCTTGGGTTCAGGGTCAGTTTTCTGGTTTTGGGTAAAGGGCTATTTGTAGGGTTCAGGGTCAGTTTTGGGTTTTTGGTGTACAGTTGCACAGGGTAAAAATATAATTAATTTACATTAAATCAATTAAAGGAAATTACAAATATATAACATTACACCAACTCTAATTTACTGTAGACTGCAGTTGGAATATTATTTAATAATTAATTAGTGTCCAGCAGCTATTAAAATTTAATGTAGACTGGAGTAGGAATATTAATTATTATATAATAAGTGTGCAGCACCTACTCTAATTTAATGTACACTGGATTTGGTATATGAATAATGACATTATTAGAGTCCAACATATACTCACATTTAATATACAGTGAAAAATTATTAATAACATTTTTACTTTCTAGTAAGATAATGATACAAATAGTTCAACATGATTGTAGAAACATTTTTTTTATTTATGTTTCAAAAAAAATATTTTTTTTCATACATAATTTTTTTTATTTACATTAGCTTTTTAAACAATTTTTTATAAACACAATCATAAACAACTATACAGAAGCATTATTATTTTTTGATCTCTTTTTACAAAAATTAACATTCTTTATTATCTCTTTTACATATTGTTATTTCAGAAAAAAAGTTTGAAATATCACAAGTATTTTTCAATTAAGCTTTTTTCTGCTTCATTTGTGAAGATCAAATATTTAGAATATGTCACACATTTTTAACACTTTTTTACATTATTTTATTTAGTGACAATGTAGTTATATTTCTATACATTGTTAACATAAACATTATTGTTTTCATAATATTTAATTATTACATTCATGTAAATATTTGTTAATTAAATCATAGTAGGATTAAATAAAATATTTTTTAACAAAAATATAAACATACATTGTTTTTTCCCTATTTTGTTAAGTATAGATATTATTTTTTTAACTTGGGACTATTTTATTGCATTTGGATGCTTTATTTTGTAACCGGGTTAGGTCGTTTTGGGTTATTTGGAAGAAGGGCTGATCGCGGTTGGGAGACACTTCACGTCGCTTCAGGTAAGGTTGATTTTATATGTTTTATGTGTATTTTTATGATGTTTTTAGACTAGTGACCTTATATTTAGTGTTGTTGAATGTGAGGGAGTCATGTTTTAGATTTTGAAAACAGATATTTACTTATGGTATATACACGTAGTGTTAGTTAGTTAACGATTTATTTATAGAGTGAATTTTAGTCTTTTAGGGTATATCTAAAAGTTAAATCATCAATGTTAATATGTTGGTATCTAATTACTAGCTAATTAATGTGGGTGGGAATGTCTGTTTTCTATGTTTTTGTCATAGGTGTACACTACATCGGAAGTTCCGTTTTTTTTTCAAGGAAGTGTTTGTTTGTTTAATTCAACAGTGATTTACAAATACTTCTTTACATTTTTCGGGTTTCCAGGAGCGATTCTTTCTATTTTTCTAATTTTTCGGGTTTTTAATGGTTATTCGATGGCTCAGGACCACGTGGATTTCATAATTTTGGAACAGTTGTATTTTTACATATTTTTTTGGGTTAATTTTGCACTACATGGATTACTTTGGTGGAGAAGGACGTTATTGGATTGACAACATAATTGGTAAGTCATTGCTTTCTATTTTAGTGTGGGTGGGTAATGTCATATTTATTATGGAATTGTTTTTTACTTGTTATTTCGTTTTAATGTGTGCATATATTATAATAATATCTTTATATATTGCATACATTAAATACTTTAGAAGATCACGTTACAGATTTTTGCATACTTAGGTGATACTTTTTGTGTTTAATAACAGTTTGAGAATTATTTACAGTAGTGTTTTGGCTATGATGTTTAGGTATTCTATGCCTTTAGTATTAGGGTAAAGTTTTACTTGCTCTTCAAGGTACTTGTGCATTTGTTTATTTTGCTTGGATGTTTTTGGGACAAGTTCTGTTACAGATTGGTCCATTCTGAATTCTTGATAGCTCTGTTCTTTCTGTAGGCATTTAATGAAATTTTCTAGAGTAGGTTTGGTTCTGCCAGTTGATTGTACAAATGCATTGTGCCAACCTTCCACTGCATTATTAGTTTTTGATTCTCCGTTAAGGGTACTATTGTACACGTTCCACCAGGGTATGAGGAATTTTGGATTTCGTCTGTGGCCAGATCTGTGGAGTCTGCCTACCCAGGTGTCTTCAAAGTAATTGAGAAAAGGACTTAATCTAGCTTCATTTTGTTTGTAGAATGGACTGTCTATAATAATGTTGTAATGTTCAGCTACATCTGTTACAGGGACATAGGCAAGTGCAATGAGTTTTTTGATTTGGAAAGCAAATGATGAATTTGTAGCATATTCGACACTTAGGGTAGTTTTTTTAAGGTGTCTCCATAAACACTGGTTGAAATGATAATAGCAGCCTTGAATGCAGGTATGGGGGTGCATTTTTAGAATAGTTGAGAGCATTGCATGCTCAAAATCAAGAATGATTTTTTCTGGAGAAAAATCATTCGTTTTTTGTTTTATTATATTTAATAATTCCATATATGTAGAATTATTTTTGTTTGGCAATAGTGCATATAGCAAAGGGATGTTGCAGTTGTGGTAGAGGCCATGTATTGTGTATAATTGGAAAAATGGTTTGGGACAGATGTTAAATGTTCCATCCATCATCCAATATTGGCTTTGCTGCAGTTTAACTAAATTCATATTGGTACCAAAAATTATAAGCCTTTTGTCATTGTTTTCGTTGTCATAAACTATAAAGGGTTGTTTATTTAAAGTTAATTTTTGGTTTGCAGTTAAATTTATATCCTGATATGTTCTGGGAGATGGTGTTGTAGCAGTTGTAGCTTTTTTCGTTCGTGCTATAGTTCTTTTTAAGGACAGGATATTTGGCATTTGGGTTGTGGCTGTTTTGGGGATTTTAGGAATGGCTTCTTTTAAAATGACATTTGTTTGCTTTTGGGAACCTGTACTAGCTTCTTTTATATTTTCCAAAGCTGTCCTAACTTCTATTTCTGTAACATTAGGTGGATGATTGTGTTCCCTAGTATACAGTACTGTAGCTTCTCTAGTTGTTGCTCTTCCATAGCACTTGTTCGAATAATATTTACAACATTTCCAATTAACTTTCATGCCATATTGCTTTTCTTGTGTATACGTGTAACCCATGTAGCATAGTAATAGTTTTCCTTTTTGGCTGGTCACAAATTTGGCTCCTTCGGTCATTTTGTACTTTGTATATCTATAAAATATATATATAATAGTTAATGTCAAATTAAATGTGATAAATAATCTATGTTAGTGATAAGTAGGAATGTTTATACTTACGTGTTTTAGAATTTACAGCAAAACTTAGGAGTTCCTTGCTTCTTTAGTTGGGGATAAATGGTTGTGATGTTGTTGTAGCTGTTATGAGAAACAGGAAAGTAGTTTATTATTAAATAATGTTTAGCTACATTTGCAATGTTAGAGCTCATTTCTACTACAAAAGTGTATCTTCATGTTTCACATTGTGAAGATACTTACATATTTTTTTAGGTTGGTATTTGGCAGTATAATTGTTTCTTCAGCTTCTGGAGAGTACTTTGTAGTGTTATCTTAAAAAAATAAGGAACATATGTGTTAGAATAATCACCATGTTGGTACGTTTTTTAATACATTATCTGGTAATTATGTTCTTTAATATACTTACTTTGTGATTAGTATCAGTATTATTTTGAATGTGGAGTTCTGTATTATGTCTGTATATCTATTCGCCGTGTTCGCTCTGTAAATAAACAATATATAATAGAAAATAATTAGAACAGTTATTATTGTTTGTATTGTTTTTCTACATTTATTTCAGTTGCATAATACTTACTTAGTAAAATGTATTCTAGAAATAGTACTGATGTCCTTAGTTCATTAGTAGTGCAGTTTTCAGTAGTAGAATCTACAGAAAAAAAGAAATATGTGGGGCACAATTGATTATTTCTGTGTGTTTAGATTTATGTGCACATAATGAAACAATGTGAAATTACTTACATAGTTATTCGAATCTGTATGCCTATGCTTTGTTCACAGTTAGTTTGAGTAGAATATTCAGTAGTCGTAGTATCTAAAAAAATAGTTTTATATTATTATTTAGCATGTGAAGTAGTATGAATAGCAAAGGGGCACTGGGTATTTAGCAGGTAAATAAGTAGTAGTAGCAAATAATGCAGTTTCTATTTTATGTACTTACTTACTAAAAAGTATTGTAGAAATAGGATTGATGTCCTTAGTTCAGTAGTAGTGCAGTTTTCAGTAGTAGAATCTACAGGAAAAAAGAAATATGTGGGGCACAACTGATTATTTCTGTGTGTTTAGATTTATGTGCACATAATGAAACAATGGGAAATTACTTACATATTTTTTAAAATCTGTATTCCTATGCTTTGTTCACAGTTATTTTGAGTAGAATATTCAGTAGTCGTAGTATCTTAAAATAAAAGTTTTATATAATTATTTAGCATGTTAAGTACTATGAATAGCAAAGGGATACTGGGTATTTAGCAGGTAATTAAGTAGTAGTAGCAAATAATGCAGTTTCTATTTTATTTACTTACTTAGTAAAAAGTATTATAGAAATAGTACTGATGTCCTTAGTTCAGTAGTAGTGCAGTTTTCATTAGTAGAATCTACAGGAAAAATAGAAATATGGTGTGCAAAAGTCATTATTTCTGTGTGTTTAGATTTATGTGCACATAATGAAACAATGTGAAATTACTTACATAGTTTTTAGATTCTGTATTCCTATGCTTTGTTCACAGTTATTTTGAGTAGAATATTCAGTAGTGGTAGTATCTTAAAATAATATTTTTAAATCATTATTTAGCATGTTAAGTAGTATGAATAGCAAAGGGGTACTGGGTATTTAGCAGGTAAGTAAGTAGTATTAGCACATAATGCAGTTTCTATTTTATTTACTTACTTAGAAGATGTAATAGTAGGTTGATAGTCTGGTTCTTCTAGTTGTTGTGCAGCAATTTGAATAGAGATGAATCTCCTTCCGTGACTTTTGGCAAGTAGTTTGTGCTTACATTTTCATTGCTTATATAGGGGAGTGTCAGTAGTAATTAGTTTGCTATTGGTTCATTTAAAAAATTAGGGTTGTGATTGGTTAGTTAGTAGATTTGAATTTCAGTTGTGATTAGTTTGTATTAGAAGTGAAAAACAAAAAATAATTCTACAAGTATACAAACTAGCATAGAATATTTTTATATGTGTAGGTGATATAAGTATACCAATAGGAAAATTTTGATGAATTAATAGTGTGTCTATAGTATTAATGAAAGTATTGTATGTTTATTTTGATGTGAAAACACATAAAACGTTAATTAATTATGTTAACAGATGCTTATAAAAAGTTGATATAGTTTTTAATCCGATATTAATGTGCACGATATTTTTGAAGTCGATATTATAGTTAATGTCATTATTTTTTGTAAATAGCGATATTTTTGTATTCCGATATTAATGTAGTCGATATCACAGTACATGATGTTTTTGTATATCGATATTAAAAAAGCGATATTTGTGTATATATGTAGTTAAGTATAGGAAGCCGATATTTTTGATTTCGATATATTTGTTCCGATATTTTTGTACATCGATATTGTGGATTTCGATATTTTGTCAGACATTCGTGGATAGCATTGGACACTTACATTGGGTACACACCATATTATGATCTGCTGCTTTAACTAGATTTTTAAATGACACTGATATATAGTCTGGTAAAGTCAAATATATAAATCTTTCAGTGTCTATTCTAGTATTACTTGATGAACTACAATTGTGGCAGTCATGCTGCCATTGATAAGAAAGGCTGAAAAGATTATCTACATCTACACCTTCATCTTCCAAAACACCAAACATATACATTAAAAATTCTTGACAATCCTGCTGAATGTTCTGTGAAAATTTATCTTGACCAGAACACATATCTAAAATATTTTGAATTTCTGTTACACTATCTATTTTTGCTCTATCACTGCTACATTTCTCAAACACAGAATTCAATAAACCACACAATCTTTGATCCCGATTTTCAACAATCTGTTCTTGTAAACTTTGAAGAAAAAGAACAACATTAACCACTACATTAGCATAGCAGTTGACACCAGAACTGTTTTCAAACTGAAATCCAATAACATTTTCATCAGAATCCTTTTTCTTTCTGTTTTGAATTACAGTTTCATCTACTTTTTGTCTTTTTGCTAGTACCTCACTGCAATTATTCTCATTTCTTCTTTTTCGGCCTACCACACGTTTTTCAAACAGAGGATATTGAGGCAAATGTGGAGCATACTCTCTTCTTAACCTATTGTATTCTTTAACACAATCTAGATCTGCACAAATCTTTGTCTCATCACACTCAATCAAGTACAATCCTGATAAAGTTCTGACTACCCTCTTTAAACACAGATCTTCCAATGTTCACCAAAGCACTATCTACACTTAAACCTTGGAATTTATGATTTGTCACCGCATATGCCAAACAAACAGGAAACTGTTTTCGGCGAACATATAAGTCTTTTACAAGCAAAAATCTAGCAGAACAACGACTGATTTGTTGTACTTGCTCAATGCCATAAAATTTTATTTTAAAAAATTCAATTCCATCTCTATTTCTATAATTCACAAAATCATAACCCATTGCTCCATTTACCAGACCTCTTTCAACATTTAAATTCCTTCTCAAAATGATACGACAATTTAAACACACATTCAGAGTCTTTTCAAAACCAGCTGTTTTAGAAATACTTTTCTCTAATGAATCCAATTTTGTTTTCAAATTTTCTGACAAAACAATTGTTGCACCCATATGCTCTATTTTATCTATTGCTTCCAGTTTCACAATCTCTTCATTTTCTAACTTTAACATTTTGTTGTTGAAGATGGAACATTCTTGCAGAGATGGCATCAAACATATCCCAGATTTCTTCTCAGTCATTTGTTTAAAAATATTCTCTGGAAGAATGTTTTCATTTGGATACTAAACCGCAAAGACATACTGCAATCTTGGTAGGTCTGGCCTGCTGTTGTTTCATTCACATTTTTCTTCTGTCCATTACTGCACACAACACGGGGCAATGGATCAGTCCACTTCAGCCCTCATTAACTTCTCTGTGAGTGACAACATTCTGCTCTTTAACAAGGAACACACATATTTTTTTGCCATTTGTATATCTCGGTTTAGCCAAGACCTTTTGATTTTACATACATTATATGTTTAATATGATGTTTTAAATGGGCCAGTACTCACCGGTACTGAGTACCGGCACTTCTCGGTAGCCAGGGAGAGTACCAGTACCATGAGCCACAGCATGGCAGGGGCATGTTAGGTTTCTCCTCCAGTGCAGGGAGGATGCCGCTCTACTTTTGAGGAGCTTGTAATGAACCGAGTTGTGAAGTAGCCTTTTGCAGAGTTGCAGCGCCCATTTGAATGTTCCCAAACTACAGGGATTTCAAAGGGCTTATGTCACTCTTTGATTAACAGGACAGGATCGCTAGATAGATCTTGCACTGTCAATCAGGTGCACAGCCACCAGTCCAGTAAAAGTGCCATCATAGATTTCATTATGTGTAATAAGTTAATCTGTTTTATTGACACAAACGCATTTCTCGTGTGCTTTAATATGTGCTGCAACTAGTACAAAAGTCATTATGTATGATCATTATCTTGCCCTTAGCCCCGCCCCTGGCCCGCCCACTTGCCACACCTCTATTTATTGAGTACCTGCACTTATTATTTCCCATTTAAAGCACTGGTTTAATATACCGCCTAAAAGGGCTTTCAGCCAGTTTCCTTCATCCATTGGTCTGCTGTAGTGTCATTGACATGCTGCTTCCTCCCACTACAGTTTACATCATTGGGCATGGGTTAGTCTACTTGAGACAGTGGTTATCTTTACTTTGAATGACTGTATTTTGCTCTCTCACAATCTGTTCATCTGCCCACAAAGTAGCTTCCCTTTAGTGCCAGTGTTTATGTTTTTACTTTAAAATTGCTTTGGTGTTGCCATTGTGTTTAGAGCCTAATGTGATAGCGTGAATTCTAGCAGATGTCAACACAGGGCACATCCCAGCTTTATCAGTTTCTTTCTCCTGTTAATGCTGTTGTAAACTCCTTTTGGAATGTCCTTTGCCTATATATTTCACAGCACAGCAGATTGCTTCTATTTGGAACTATTTTGTATTGAGTTATCCTATTTTTACTGTGTGTACATAACACAATTTCAAAGCTTCAATATTATAGCCTGTGAAATTCATAAGCAGACCATTTTTCAGAATACGTTTATTCTGGACTCAGTTTCAACAATGGTTCTCTAATAAACTTTGTCCAGGAAGAAAACCAGCCTTTATTATCTTACATTTGCACCACAAACAAAATACCTCAATATTAAAGAAAACAAATTAATTAGCAGACAATTCCTCAAAACACAATTATTCTGGACTCAGTTTCAACAATGGTTCTTTAAAAAGCTTTGTCCTGGAAGAAAATCAGCATTTATGGTCTAATTTGCAGGAGTGTAACACTTTTTCTCTTTGTTTCTTCCTTTCGTTCTTGCTTTCTTTCTCTCTTGCCTTCCTTTTTCTTTCATTTCCTCCTCTTTCTTACTTTGTTTGTTTGTTTGTTTGTTTGTTTGTTTGTTTGTTTGTTTCTTTCTTTCTTTCTTTCTTTCTTTCGGGAGTGAGCCCTTGTCAAGCAACAGCCACAATCCCTTGCAGAGTGAACCACACAAAGTCAAAAAATTAACCTGTACCTTATAGGCACAAAATGCAGCCAGTCTTATCTTAGCAGCCAAGAGTAAAGTATTTATGCAGCACACAAACAGTAATAAAGTAACAACACAACACATGAAAACTCCCAAATGAATTTAGAAAATAGTCAATTTTAATAAATTATTTGATACCTAAACAACAAAAATACATCAGCAGAACCACAGTTATGAATTATTAAAGTTGTTAATGGAATCAAGTGCCTAAAAGATCACAGTGCCAACTGAGGCGATCACTGACAAAATATCGACCTACAGGAATATCGAGTAAAAATATCGAGGGCAAGAACATCGACATCCTATCTACAACATGGTAAGTACAAAAATATCAAAAAAATAATACAGATGTTAAAAATATCGATGTTAAAAATATCATTTTTTTTCCTTTTAAAATATAAAGGTAAAATAAAGTAAATAACACTAATAAATAAAATGTACGCAGTTAAAAGTATATAATAATGTTTAAAATTAATAAATAATACATATTTAATAAGAATACATTAATTAAATATATACAGTAAATATATAACATATTGACAGAAAAAACCATAGGTTTCACACCAGTTATAGTTAGCTGGAAATGTTACAGACATAAAACCAATGAAATTCCCACGTTTTAGTTAGTTGGACTCACTATAACTTGCATGTGTAATACACTGCTGATGACATCACATATTACTTCACTCATGACATGGTCAGTGACATCACTCATGACATCACTGATGACACCATCCAGTGAATGTGTGTCTTTCTGAAAAATAAACATGTTTTATATACGTATATGTAAAGGTCGATGGAAGAATAAATGTTTAAATAAGTGTCTTAATGGATGTTTTTTGTTTAAAAAATTGATTGTTCAACTGGCTTATTAAGTGTATCATAGTGAATACATATATTAACGAGTATTGTTTAAATATTTAAATGTTTGTATCAGTGTTTCACTTTGTGTAAAGGTGGCTGCATGGGTTGGTGAGTAGCTACATGTGTGTGTATATGGGTTATTAGATGTTTTTTTTAGTATCTTCATAATTGTCTGTTTGATTTGGTGGGGGTGTTACTTAGCACATAGATGCATCAATGACTGATTCACTGTCTGTATGTGTTTTGAAGACAGCATATGTGCCGGACTGTATGGGTGAATGAGTGTGTATATGTATGTGTTAGTAAGTGAATGACTGTCTCACTAGTGTCTTTATCAGTAACTACATATGTTTTAATCTAGTATATGTGAGTATTGATGTATATAAGTGAGTATATGTGAGAGTGAGAGATTGAAAGAGTTCTTGTTTTAATAAGTATGTGTTTCTATAAGTGATTGTTTAAGAGAGTAAGTATGTGTAAGTTTCCTTAGAAATAAGGTGATAGTGTGTGTATAGCTGCATATGCAAAAAAATGGATGTTCAATAGTTTATTTGCATGTGTGAGTATGTGTGTGAGCAACTTTTGGAAGACTGTCGGTGTGTTAACGGATGTAAAGATGTCTCACTACATATGATAAGTGAGTATATGTATGAATGACTATATAGAACTGTTGGTGAATGAGTGGATGTGTATATAAATGGAGGAATTACTGAATTGGTTGTTGTAACTGGTATAGGTATCTCCACTTTTTTGTAAATGTTAGTTTCTATTTTTGAATATGTGTTTCAAGGGTTACTTTACAGTGAAAGGAGGTCAGTCACTCTGTCACAAGGATGGTGTCATCAGTGATGTCATGAGTGATGTCACTGACCATGTCATGAGTGATGTAATATGTGATGTGATCAGCAGTGCATTACACGTGCAAGTTATAGTGAGTCCAACTAACTATAACGTGGGAATTTCATTGGTTTTATGTCAGTAAAATTTCCAGCTAACTATAACTGGTGTGAAACCTATGTTTTTTTCAGTGAATTTATTAGGTTTTTTAAATGCTAATTCCTAACTATAACTGGTGTGAAACCTATGGTTTTTTCAGTGAATTTCATAGGTTTTTTAACTGCTAATTCCTAACTTTTTATACAGGCTCATACCTATGTGTTTTTTTGTGAATTTCTAAGGTTATTTTTCGCAAATATCTATAGCTTAGAAAGGTATGTTTTTCTAAAAATGAATCCTATATTGTATATTAATATAATATTTCTTTTTTTAAAAAGTATATTCTTTTTTTTTATTTTTCACTCTGGAGCGCTCCCGGTGCGCGTACCGGTCAGCGCCCCGGTGCGCGTACCGGGGCGCGTACCGTCAGCGCACCAACAAAAAAAAAGAAAAAAAAAAAGGAGTAGGCATGAGGAATGGGGAAAAAAGAGAGTGGTGTAAAGAGAAAGAGAGCTAGAGGGAGAAACACAGAGGGACTGTGTAAGAGATAGTAAAACAGAGAAAAGGTATAAGAGGAAGTAACTGAGAAAAGGAAAATGAATAAGGGAGCAAAAGAAGAGAAGAAAGAGTAAGAAAACTAAAGCAGATGTTCTGGGAGAATGTGAATGGGTGATGACAGTAAAAGGTAGGAGAGTAAAGGATAAGGAATGAAAGGTGGTGACGGAACCAGAGAAAAGGAACAGTGGTGACGGAGGGAAAGAAAATAGCAGTGAGTGTAAGTAAAGAGGATTGAAAGAGGGTGGATAAAAGTGAATAAGGGTAAGACATGGGGAGTGACAGAAAGAAAGAACAGAGAGAGTAAAGGAAGGAGTGTCAGAAAGGGACTAAGTGAAGCAGAAAAAAAAGGAAAGAGAGGGAGTGTGGGTGAGCAGGGGCACTGAAAGAAGTTGAATGTGGTAGGAAAGTAAGGAAAGGAGAAGTAAATATGGAGGATAAGAATAAGTGAGGGAAGCAGAGTACGAAAACAGGGGTGAGGTAGGGTGAGAGAAAAGTAGTGAGGTTAAAACAAAGGGTGATGATAAACTACATTTTGTAGTCACACTTACCATATAATTAATGAAAACTTACTTGCATCTTTAAACTACACTTTGTATCTGTAAAGGACAAAAGAAAAGCAAGTTATAATTAGTAAAATATACATTTTAAAATAGAAGAAACAGGTAAAGAGGTAAAAAATCTAAAAAAGTTTACTAAGTAATATAGCAATAGTGAAGGATACAAAAACAGAAATAAAGTAATGTAGAAAGAGAAAAAAGAGGGAAAAAGAAATAGAAAGAGAACAAATTACTGAAGATAAGTAAGATACTAAAAGAATGCGAGATACCAAAACGAAATCAGGAAAGAGAAGAAAGTAAAAGTAAAATGAGTGAAAAGGAGAGGAGTCTAAATGAGGAACTATTAATAAGAAAGAGGAATAGAAGATGACTGAGAGTGAGTGAAGGGGAGTCACAGAGTGAAGGGATGAAAGGAATGAGGTTAATATAGAACGATAGAGGAAAAAGGAATGAGATAGTAAGTACACAGAAAGACAAAGGGAAGGACTGAGTGAACTGCAGTACAATGAGTGAGAAAGGAAAAAGAGTAAAGGAGCAAAAGAAGGAAAGAGAGGGGAAGAGAACTAAAGCAGTGGTACTGAGAGAATCTGAGAAAGATGAAAAGTGGTGGAAGGGAGAGAGGAAATGCAGACAGTTGAAATTGGATTGAGGAGTTGTGAATGAAGTGGAGTAAAGGAACAGCGATGAAACAAAGTGAAAAAAAGGCAGTGTAAGTGAGTAAAGAGAGCTAAATAAGGGTGGAAAAAGGAAAATGAGTGTGAGACAATGGGAATACAATATAAATTACACAATGCAAACTATAGTATGACTTATACAATATGTTACATTGTTTATTTTTGCTGTTCTCAGAATATATTGAATTTCACTTAAATTAGTGAGTTCAAACTCTTCATCATATAACAGAGGGAAAAAAAAACACAATCTAAAAGATTGTGTTTAAAAAAAAAACATAAAAACTTACAAATTTTATATGTACAGTAATCTTTGATTCACTTACTTTTCCGTGAGGCCAAATAGAAGATAGTGAAGGTCCTTTTGGTAGAAAAAAAGTCTGCTGTTCTCTATAACTTCCATTTCATCGACTTCCTATGAAAAAAGATCTAAGAACATCATACCTTACACTTTCCTTATGGCCAAATCGTGTCAGATATATGAGTATTTTTTACTATGAGATCCACTTACAGTACCTATATGAGATAAATAATTTTAAACATTATATTAACTAACTAACTAACTTTTATTAACTATTCCCGTCTTCAAAGGCTAATTACCTTTACTAAAACTTTGGTTTTAAAAACACTAGGTAAGAATTTTTAAAGTCATAAGGCAAACGTTGTTTATAAGTCAAATGAGAATCATTGCAGTAACTCCAACCTTTTTTACATTTTAAGTAGCATGTATAATGTCCTGATGTTGTCGAAGGACCGTCATGATAAATAATAGCTACAGTTGTAAAGGTTCTTCCTGAAATTGATAACTGAGAAGCCACAACATTTTTGATACAAGTTGTCAATTTAGTTCCATCAGGTCTACATCGTTGGAAAACTAAAATTATATACTGACCATAACTTTGTATAAATAATGTGGATAGCATTGGACACTTACATTGGGTACACACCATATTATGATCTGCTGCTTTAACTAGATTTTTAAATGACACTGATTTATAGTCTGGTAAAGTCAAATATATAAATCTTTCAGTGTCTATTCTAGTATTACTTGATGAACTACAATTGTGGCAGTCATGCTGCCATTGATAAGAAAGGCTGAAAAGATTATCTACATCTACACCTTCATCTTCCAAAACACCAAACATATACATTAAAAATTCTTGACAATCCTGCTGAATGTTCTGTGAAAATTTATCTTGACCAGAACACATATCTAAAATATTTCAAATTTCTGTTACACTATCTATTTTTGCTCTATCACTGCTACATTTCTCAAACACAGAATTCAATAAACCACACAATCTTTGATCCCGATTTTCAACAATCTGTTCTTATAAACTTTGAAGAAAAAGAACAACATTAACCACTACATTAGCATAGCAGTTGACACCAGAACTATTTTCAAACTGAAATCCAACAACATTTTCATCAGAATCCTTTTTCTTTCTGTTTTGGATTACAGTTTCATCTACTTTTTGTCTTTTTGCTAGTACCTCACTGCAATTATTCTCATTTCTTCTTTTTCGGCCTACCACACGTTTTTCAAACAGAGGATATTGAGGCAAATGTGGAGCATACTCTCTTCTTAACCTATTGTATTCTTTAACACAATCTAGATCTGCACACATCTTTGTCTCATCACACTCAATCAAGTACAATCCTGATAAAGTTCTGACTACCCTCTTTAAACACAGATCTTCCAATGTTCACCAAAGCACTATCTACACTTAAACCTTGAGATTTATGAATTGTCACCGCATATGCCAAACAAACAGGAAACTGTTTTCGGCGAACATATAAGTCTTTTACAAGCAAAAATCTAGCAGAACAACGACTGATTTGTTGCACTTGCCATCAAATTTTATTTAAAAAAATTCAATTCCATCTCTATTTCTATAATTCACAAAATCATAACCCATTGCTCCATTTACCAGACCTCTTTCAACATTTAAATTCCTTCTCAAAATGATACGACAATTTAAACACACATTCAGAGTCTTTTCAAAACCAGCTGTTTTAGAAATACCTTTCTCTAATGAATCCAATTTTGTTTTCAAATTTTCTGACAAAACAATTGTTGCACCCATATGCTCTATTTTATCTATTGCTCCCAGTTTCACAATCTCTTCATTTTCTAACTTTAACATTTTGTTGTTGAAGATGGAACATTCTTGCAGAGTTGGCATCAAACATATCCCAGATTTCTTCTCAGTCATTTGTTTAAAAATATTCTCTGGAAGAATGTTTTCATTTGGATACAAATTTGAAATTAATCGAGCATGTAAAGCTTCTTTCCTAAGCTCACTTACTTTTCCGATTCTTACATCTTGTAGAATATTTTTATAATCTTCATCCTTTGCCTGTCGCATATTTTGAAGCAGTTCAGCATATTTAAAATTTAACCATATATTAATGTTTCCAATGCTTCCAAGGGATTTCCTGGTATCTTCATGCGTGAGCATTTTAAACACTGGTTGTCCTTTTACTGGAGTCAACTGCAGAAGATCTCCAAAAACAATAATGTGTTTTCCTCCAAATAACACATCATACTCGGTTCTAAGAATTTCTTGCATTCTCAAATGCACAAAAGCAAGGATTAGATTCGAGACCATGCTTACTTCATCAATGATAAGAAGTTTCATTTTCTTCAAGACTCTGGAAACTTCCGAACACGCATCTCCAGATAACTTATTGTAATGCAATTTATTATCATGCTCAACTGGCAGGATCAGTAAATGATGTAGAGTAATCCCTTTAATGTTATGTGCTGCCAGTCCAGTTGGAGAGGTTACAACACAAGACAGCGGTGATTCAGTCCTTTTCTGCAAATAAGTTGCAATGGCTTTAATCAGAAAACTTTTTCCTGTTCCCGCTTCTCCACTTACGTACAGTCGAACAGGCTTAAATGATGTACATGAGCACACTTTTTTCTCATGTCTGAATCCATGTTGGATCTGTTCTGTAACTTCGTCATATATCTTTTTCTGCTCAACGTTTAGTTGCTTTACCAAATCTTCTAAGTTAACTCCACCCTCTTGAGCTTGTTCCATAGCTCTTTCCACCTCATCCATGGCAGTTGCAGCTTCAGTTTGGATAATTGGTCCTCCTAGTGGATCCTGACTCAATGAAGTAGAACTCTGGCTGTCTTGAGAACTGTCTCTAGCAATCTCTTCAGCAATTGTGGTTTCTTTCTCTATTACTTCGTTCAACATTTGCAGATAATTTGGAAAAACAGGACATTCTATGGTATCCTTAGTTGCATTAAAAGAGTCTTCATAACAGAGAAAATCTCCAAGTAGTTCCTCTCCTGTACGCCATGGCTTAAACGTTGCAAAAGAGCTAAATAGTAAAATTCTCTTTTGTCTGGAGCTTCGCAACTCAATTTTCGATGATTAATCAAATGGCCTTTTCTCTGCTTCACTAGACATCCTTCATACCCAATGACAGCATATTTTCCATTATTGATATCTTCTGTGATGTTCCTCTTATAACTGTAGTTTTGCAGAACTTCATACAAACAAGTGTTCTCAAGGTGAGTACTTCTATTTGGATAGTATGTATCCAACATATTTGTCTTCAAAATATCTGTACTGTTTGGTTCTTTTTCCGCCAAATATTCAATTTCTTGTAAAGATTTCAAAACTCGGTTTCGTGTTGCAGCAAGACCTAGACTCACCCAAATGATTGTTCTTGATTTGGCATAGAGACTTGCTGATGATAACCGATCAGAACAATCATATGCTCCAATTTCTCGATGCAACAACATCTTCAGACTGAAACTGTATAATTTCTTGTTTAGACTCTTTTCATGTGAAATGTCCTCCCACATTTCTTTCAGTTCTGTCTTTTCTTTTTTTGTGATGTAAGATGTCACATATCGAGCAACAGCAATAGAGTTGTCAGCAACGAACTGAATATCCATGTTAGCATTCCACATGGACAAAATCACTGGGTTGTAGTCTTTGATGTACTTGGACTCTTCGTTTCTTTTTAAATTATATGTATTTTTGGGAAATTTCCTCGTCACAGTATGTCGTAGAGATGACATCAAATTATTTACTCTTCCCTTAGAAATCACTGGTCGTGAAAACGCAAAACAAAATTTCGTGTAGTACTTTTCCTTGTTTTTGAATTTTCGACGACAGTACTTTCCACAACGATGAGATTGAAAACGTAAAACTTGTTGCCTTAAACTGTTTTCTTCAGTAGTTTTTGGAACAGCACATGTTGAATACTCTTCAATGAAACTCATCACTGTTTCATCCGAATCTAATCCAAATATGTGCATCTTTAATCCATAACAACATATGTATATGAGGAGCACCTCTCGCTTGATATTCCTTCCTCCAAAAGAAATCCAAAACCTCTCCAAGGGGAGGATTTTTTTTGTTGGTAATAAAAGACATCATAGCTTCAAATCTATGATTAAAATATCTGCAAACATTCACTGAATCTAAAGAACACAGTTCTCCAGGTGTTTTCATTTCTATATTTTGTATGTTTCCATTTGCCTCTCGTAGAAATTGAAGTAAGTCGTCCCATGCACACTCAGCACAGCTAAGAGTGAGGAACCATGTAGGAGTTCCTAAGTTTCTTAGCATACATTTCAATTCTCCATGACGACGGAACCAATACTCGTTTGTTCCACGCTGACATGCCATGAGATTGATTAGCTGAGATTCCAAAATACTGTCTTGCAGATTGACTTTCTCCATAAAGTCCCTTGCTGAAACATTTTGCAGATAAGCTCCACTTTTCAATATATGATTAACTGCATAAGAAAGCCCAGACAAATCACTTTCATACAGTAGATGAAACAAATACGGAATGCATTGCCGAAACCTTGGATCTTCAGCATATAATTTTAAAGTCCGGTATTCAGCTGCAGGAATTTGAACTGGTCGATCATCATATCGTCCACCACGACCTGTTGGAAATAACTGTGGAAAACAACGAGCTTCCAAACGTTCTTCCCATACACTAATGGGACTTCCTTTTGCTGCTTTCATTTGAAACAAGTCAATTGCATTCCCCATTACTTCTTTGGAATGCAAAGGATGAACAGTATAATGTTCATATATTTCTCTACTCTAGACACATCAACTTTTTCAATTTGGCCAACTGAACAATCGCTGTCTTCTTCTGTAGCTGTTTCCTCTGCTCCAACACTTACATCTTTATAGTACTCATTGTTTTTGACCAAATACAACGTTGCCTTTTTGACTTTCCTAACATTCACTAAATCTTGCCAGATTTTCTTACTCTTTGTCGGAACCCCATTAACTAGAATAACCAGAGGATCCTCTTCTACTCTTTCTACACCAATTGTATCAATATTTTTCTTGACATCTAGAGGCAAATAAACAACTCTTCCCTTTAATCCTCTTTGTAAAGCTGTAGGAGGTAATTTCCCTATCTTAGGCTCCATGCGAACAATAGCTTGAAAAGGATGGACACATTGAATAAAAAATTGATTCATAAGTATTTAAATCCATCAATTCAGATGGAATATCTATCAACTGAAGATTATTATGAGCAGCTCTAGCAGGCATTCTATTTTCATTTAATTTTTTCAAACAATAATTACAAATACGCTGATCAAAACTCAAATCAAAAGAATTCTCCACCAACAAATAACTTACACAATCCTTCCATTCACTATTATTTTCCAATTCACATTTTGCATATAAATCAACTAACCTAGTCTGAATCTTATAATGAGTCCATCGACAACACACACAAGTTAAATTAGGCCTTTCACTTGATTTCACCTTAAACTTGGTAATTTCCTCGTCAAACTTTTCTGTACTTGAAATCTGTACATTGTCTTCCACATTACCATCCATTACTCTATCCATTTCTGCACTGTCCTCTTTGTTCCCAAAATAACAAAACTCAATTTCTTCACAAATAGTCTTCACATCTACTTCAGATCCATGCAAAAGAGCACTGTTTAACTGTTTAAGCTTAAGTGCTGGACTTTTTGCATAATACAACCTTCTCACTAATTTCCTCACCTTATTATGATGCACTGCTAACATCCTAAAATGATGAAAAACACTCTGACATACTTTTCTAGAAAGACAAGCCAGTGAATGCCCATACAAACCTGTGTTTTCTCTCACTCTGCAAGGATCTAACTCTTGCAAGATCTTCATTTTTTGTTTTAGACTTTTCTTACTATATGTACGTAAGAAATTTAGAAGCAAATCGATTAAATCCTGTCGCACACTACAAATACTACTGCACTTCCATGTGTACACTGGACCCTTAGTACGTCTCCCTAATACTTCATCACTTAACACCTCTTCTGCATCTCTAGACATAAGTTTCTCTTTTTCCATCACACAACCATCTTTCACCTCATATGCTTGACCACTGGTGTCAACTGCATGCACCAAATCATTTTCCTGAAAGTAACTCTCCTCATTAAAAAATGGGTCTGAACTTGAACTATGCATCCATCCTCCAGAAAATACTTCACAAAAATTAGTCTGATTAATAATTCTTTTCCATCTACTGTTCGATTTGAAAATATCAATTGCCTTATTAAGTATCCTAATTCTATTGATTACAAAAATAAATATTTTTTCTTAACTTCAAAAGCCTGATCAACAATCTTCTCTACACTTTTCTTTTTCTTGTAAAAATCAGCTCTCTGTTTACCTTTCTTTTCATTTTTTAGCAAATTTAAAACTACCCTATTGCGAAACATTCGTCTACGAACGTCCCTAAATTGATTTAACCTCCTATTGCTATCCATACTCTTCTCTCCTGCTTCAATAGAGACATTTTTTGAGGGCCTCTCCTTCCTTTTTAGATTTGCTCTCTGCTTCTGGATCTTCACATTACCGTTAACATTTCTTTTTGATCTACATAAATTATGAAGAAAATACTTAATTGTCTTACCAGGAGCTTTTCTGGTGTTTTTTGAAGTACTAGTTGTAGATGATTCTTTTAATTCCTTTGATGATTTTGTTATTTTACGTATGGTATTTTTTCTACTCCTTTGCCTTGATGGCATTTTTGCTTGCTTTTAAAATGTTGATTTCAATCTGTGGTTCTGAAAAAAATAACACATTAAAGACCACTATTAGCAAACAACAAAGTAATGACAAAAAGCAAACAATATAAACACTAATTTGCAACATATTAAAGTTTATACCACAGCAACTCAGGGCCTTATTTATGAAAGCCTTGCGCCACCAGTGCGTCCCATGTTAAAAGAGACGCCCCGGTGCCACAAGGCAATCATAAATAAGGGCCAAATGTAAATACCATTCATTTGCCCGCAAAATAATTTTTTGAATAACATTTAAGAAACACTGCGCAGAACCTATGTACAACCACTCAATATCACTTCTGAAACCTCACTGTTTCCCAAAATACAAATCCTCGATCTTGCAAATGTTCATAGCAAGCATTATCAAAAAGCAAACAAAAAAAACCCAACAGCAAACAAACTCAGGGCCTTATTTATGAATGCCTTGCGCCACAGAAGCGTCACTTATTTCCCATGTTTAAAGTAATGCACCGGCAGCACAAGGCAATCATAAATAAGGGCCAAATGAAAATACCATTGGTTTGCCCCCAAAATCGTTTTTTGAATAACATTTTAGAAACACAGCGAAGATCCTATTTACAAGCACTCAATTTCACTACTGAACCCTCACTATTTCACAAAATACAAATCCTCTATCTTGCAAATGTTGATATCAGGCATTATCAAAAGCAAGACACAAACCAACAACAAAAAAACTCAGGGCCTTATTTATGAAGGCCTTGTGCCACCAGTGCGTCCCATGTTAAAAGTGACGCACCGGTGCCACAAGGCAATCATAAATAAGGGCCAAATGTAAATACCATTGATTAGACCCCAAACTCGTTTTTTAAATAACAATCAAAAAACACAGCGCAGATCCTTAGTACAACCACTCAATATCACTTTTGAAACCTCACTGTTTCCCAAAATACAAATCCTCTATCTTGCAAATGTTCATAGCAAGCATTATCAAAAAGTAAAAAACAAACCAACAGCAAACAAACTCAGGGCCTTATTTATGAAGGCCTTGCGCCACCAAAGAGTCACTTATTTCCCATGTTTAAAGTGATGCACTGGCAGCACAAGGCAATCATAAATAAGGGCCAAATGAAAATACCATTTATTTGCCCCCAAAATCGTTTTTTGAATAACATTTTAGAAACACAGCGAAGATCCTATTTACAAGCACTCAATTTCACTACTGAACCCTCACTATTTCACAAAATACAAATCCTCTATCTTGCAAATGTTGGTATCAAGCATTATCAAAAAGCAAGACACAAACCAACAACAAAAAAACTCAGGCCCTTATTTATGAAAGCCTTGCGCCACCAGTGCGTCCCATGTTAAAAGTGACGCACTGGTGCCACAAGGCAATCATAAATAAAGGCTAAATGTAAATACCATTGATTTGCCCCGAAAATCGTTTTTTGAATAACATTTAAGAAACACTGCGCAGAACCTATGTACAACCACTCAATATCACTTCTGAAACCTCACTGTTTCCCAAAATACAAATCCTCGATCTTGCAAATGTTCATATCAAGCAATATCAAAAATCAAAAAACAAACCAACAGCAAACAAAGTCAGGGCCTTATTTATGAAGGCCTTGCGCCACCAGTGCGTCCCATGTTAAAAGAGACGCACCGGTGCCACAAGGCAGTCATAAATAAGGACCAAATGTAAATACCATTGATTTGCCCCGAAAATCGTTTTTTGAATAACATTTAAGAAACACTGCGCAGAACCTATGTACAACCACTCAATATCACTTCTGAAACCTCACTGTTTCCCAAAATACAAATCCTCGATCTTGCAAATGTTCATATCAAGCAATATCAAAAATCAAAAAACAAACCAACAGAAAGCAAACTCAGGGCCTTATTTATGAAGGCCTTGCGCCACCAGAGCGTCACTTTTTTCCCATGTTTAAAGAGATGCACCAGCAGCACAAACCAATCATTAATAAGGGCCAAATGAAAATACCATTGATTTCCCCCAAAATCGTTTTTTGAATAACATTTTAGAAACACAGCGAAGATCCTATGTACAAGCACTCAATTTCACTACTGAACCCTCACTATTTCACAAAATACGAATCCTCTATCTTGTAAATGTTGATATCAAGCATTATCAAAAAGCAAGACACAAACCAACAACAAAAAAACTCAGCGCCTTATTTATGAAGGCCTTGCGCCACCAGTGCGTCCCATGTTAAAAGAGACACACTGGTGCCACAAGGCAATCATAAATAAAGGCTAAATGTAAATACCATTCATTTCCCCCCAAAATCGTTTTTTGAATAACATTTAAGAAACACTGCGCAGAACCTATGTACAACCACTCAATATCACTTCTGAAACCTCACTGTTTCCCAAAATACAAATCCTCTATCTTGCAAATGTTCATAGCAAGCATTATCAAAAAGCAAACAACAAAAAACCAACAGCAAACAAACTCAGGGCCTTATTTATGAATGCCTTGCGCCACCAGAGCGTCACTTATTTCCCGTGTTTAAAGTGATGCACCGGCAGCACAAGGCAATCATAAATAAGGGCCAAATGAAAATACCATTGATTTGCCCCCAAAATCGTTTTTTGAATAACATTTTAGAAACACAGCGAAGATCCTATTTACAAGCACTCAATTTCACTACTGAACCCTCACTATTTCACAAAATACAAATCCTCTATCTTGCAAATGTTGATATCAAGCATTATCAAAAAGCAAGACACAAAATAACAACAAAAAACTCAGGGCCTTATTTATGAAGGCCTTGCGCCACCAGTGCGTCCCATGTTAAAAGAGACGCACCGGTGCCACAAGGCAATCATAAATAAGGGCCAAATGTAAATACCATTGATTAGACCCCAAAATCGTTTTTCAAATAACACTCAAAAAACACAGCACAGATCCTATGTACTACCACTCAATATCACTTTTGAAACCTCACTGTTTCCCAAAATACAAATCCTCTATCTTGCAAATGTTCATAGCAAGCATTATCAAAAAGTAAAAAACAAACCAACAGCAAACAAACTCAGGGCCTTATTTATGAAGGCCTTGCGCCACCAGACCGTCACTTATTTCCCATGTTTAAAGTGATGCACCGGCAGCACAAGGCAATCATAAATAAGGGCCAAATGAAAATACCATTGATTTGCCCCCAAAATCGTTTTTTGAATAACATTTTAGAAACACAGCGAAGATCCTATTTACAAGCACTCAATTTCACTACTGAACCCTCACTATTTCACAAAATACAAATCCTCTATCTTGCAAATGTTGATATCAAGCATTATCAAAAAGCAAGACACAAACCAACAACAAAAAAACTTAGGCCCTTATTTATGAAGGCCTTGCGCCACCAGTGCGTCCCATGTTAAAAGTGAAGCACTGGTGCCACAAGGCAATCATAAATAAGGGCCAAATGTAAATACCATTGATTTTCCCCCAAAATTGTTTTTTGAATAACATTTAAGAAACACTGCGCAGAACCTATGTACAACCACTCAATATCACTTTTGAAACCTCACTGTTTCCCAAAATACAAATCCTCTATCTTGCAAATGTTCATAGCAAGCATTATCAAAAAGCAAAAAACAAACCAACAGCAAAAAAACTCAGGGCCTTATTTATGAAGGCCTTACGCCACCAGTGCGTCTCATGTTAAAAGAGACGCACCGGTGCCACAAGGCAGTCATAAATAAGGACCAAATGTAAATACCATTGATTTGCCCCCAAAATCGTTATTTGAATAACATTTAAGAAACACTACACAGAACCTATGTACAACCACTCAATATCACTTTTCAAACCTCACTGTTTCCCAAAATACAAATCCTCTATCTTGCAAATGTTGATATCAAGCATTATCAAAAAGCAAGACACAAACCAACAACAAAAAAACGGAGGGCCTTATTTATGAAGGCCTTGCGCCACCAGAGCGTCACTTTTTTCCCATGTTTAAAGTGATGCACCAGCAGCACAAGGCAATCATAAATAAGGGCCAAATGAAAATACCATTGATTTCCCCCAAAATCGTTTTTTGAATAACTTTTTAGAAACACAGCGAAGATCCTATGTACAAGCACTCAATTTCACTACTGAACCCTCACTATTTCACAAAATACGAATCCTCTATCTTGAAAATGTTGATATCAAGCATTATCAAAAAGCAAGACACAAACCAACAACAAAAAAATTCAGGGCCTTATTTATGAAGGCCTTGCTCCACCAGTGCATCCCATGTTAAAAGAGACGCACTGGTGCAACAAGGCAATCATAAGTAAGGGCCAAATGTAAATACCATTGATTTGCCCCCAAAATCGTTTTTTGAATAACATTTAAGAAACACTGCGCAGAACCTATGCACAACCACTCAATATCACTTTTGAAACCTCACTGTTTCCCAAAACACAAATCCTCTATCTTGCAAATGTTCATAGCAAGCATTATCAAAAAGCAAAAAACAAACCAACAGCAAACAAACTCAGGGCCTTATTTATGAAGGCTTTGCGCCACCAGTGTGTCCCATGTTAAAAGAGATGCACCGGTGCCACAAGGCAGTCATAAATAAGGACCAAATGTAAATACCATTGATTTGCCCCTAAAATCGTTTTTTGAATAACATTTAAGAAACACTACGCAGAACCTATGTACAACCACTCAATATCACTTTTCAAACCTCACTGTTTCCCAAAATACAAATCCTCTATCTTGCAAATGTTGATATCAAGCATTATCAAAAAGCAAGACACAAACCAACAACAAAAAAACTGAGGGCCTTATATATGAAGGCCTTGCGCCACCAGAGCGTCACTTTTTTCCCATGTTTAAAGTGATGCACCATCATCACAAGGCAATCATAAATAAGGGCCAAATAAAAATACCATTGATTTCCCCCAAAATCGTTTTTTGAATAACATTTTAGAAACACAGCGAAGATCCTATGTACAAGCACTCAATTTCACTACTGAACCCTCACTATTTTTTTTTTTTTTTGAAAAAAGACCTTTATTATGAGTATCGCCAACTGTCAGTATACATTTGTCATTGCAGTTCAACTGTACAGTGCACAACACTTTACATAAGCCCCAAGGGCAGATCCGCTGAACCTTATACACAGCCTGTGTGCCGGCATCCCGGAGGCCCGGCGGCGTAACTTGATGGCATAAGTCAACACATTACAATGTTATCGTCCACTGTTGGCCCCCAGATTAGCATCAAGGCAGTCGACAGTCAATGAATGGAGACATAGTAGTACGGTCTTTCCTGAACCAGGAAAGGGCAGGAAAGGAAAAGTGGAAAAGGGAAAAACTAACCTAAACTACCCCTAAACACCCCCCGGGCCCTCCCCGTTTGCTATTGAGTACCGTGAAGGAGTCTTAGTGACGCTTCCTGTGTGAGTGATGTTGTGTATGCACTGTGTATGTTCTGCACCCATCCCCCGCTAGCCCTGTCCACTAAGTCATGACACACCCGACCCACCCTCCCCGTCAACCGCCTACACTCTCCCTGGACCCACCACCCCCCAGAAGAACATTAAAGCCCCCCCTGCGGTAATTGCCTCAGTTCCACAGCATTCTCCAACTCCTCATCCTGATGTTCCTCGGCTACCGACATGTCACTGTCGTCCACCTCCCCCTTTTGTTGGTACTCCTTGTAGAGATCCCAAAAGGACTTTGGTCTACTCTTCGGCGGCAGCAGCTCGCTGTACAATTCCGTCTGAGTGCAGCAGTATTGGAGATCCCTGAGCCATCTCATCTTGGTGGGGAGAGGTCCGCGCATCCAGCACGCTGCCACCACCCTTCTGGCCAACAGCAACGCTACGTCTACTAATCTACGCAATGCAGGAGCTAGCGGTTTGGAGAAGCCCAGTAGCGCGAGCAATGGGGATCTCAACAGAGGTTCCCCTAAAATCTTTTCCAACTCCGCGAAGACCTCCTCCCAGAAAGCACTCACCCCCGGGCACAGCCACGCTAAATGAAAGAAATCAGCGGTACCGGTCCCGCAGCGCTCACACTCCGGGGAGCCACGCAGGCCGTAGCGGTGAAGTCGCTCCGGGGTATAGTATACTCTCTGTAGAAATTTGAAGTGCACCAAGCGGTGTCTGCCATTAAGCGAGACCCTACAGGTGTTGGCGCAGCAATAGCGCCACATAGCATCGTCTATGGGGGTTTGGAGATCCGCCTCCCACGCCGCCCTAGGGGCCGAAGAGGGTAATGTCTGATATGAAGGCCCAAGCCTGTTAACCATAGAGACCAATTTAGCCGGAGTTTTCGTTTTGATGATGTGTGTCAGTTCTGGGACCTCTTCTGGCTCCTGTAGCGCGGGGCCCAGTATTTCTCTGCAGGCCGACCGTATCCTGTGATACTGGAACCTCTGCAGCAGCGACGGAGCCGGGGTGATAGGGGGGAGTTGTTCCCAGGTTTTCAGCGTACCGTCCAAGAACAAGTCCTCCATTGTCTGCACGCCTAGGGCTTTCAAGGCCTCTGTCACCCCCTTCTCATTGAGCGGATCCAACCATAGGGCCCAGGCCACTGGCATCTGTGGGGAGTACAGTAAGGCACCTCCCCGTTCTCTCAGCAGTGCGTGCCATGCATGATTCGTCGCCTTAAGCGAGTCCATCCGCCCAATTGCTCGGTCTGTTGGGAGACAAATTGTGGCTGGCAGGGGGAGTGGGTCGGCGAACAGCTTCTCTAGTATGAGATGTGGAATGCGGGCATCTCCATGGATCCAGGAATGTAAATGGGTCGCCTGTGCCACCCGGTAATAGCGCTCCAAGTCCGGCGCCCCCAGTCCCCCCATTTCACACGGGAGTATCAGTGTCGCCCATTTGACACGAGGTTGCTTTCCGCCCCAGGCGAGCTTGACTAGGACTTGGTTTAAGCGCCTAAAGAACGATTTCGACAATACCACCGGAATATTGACAAATAGGAAGAGGAACCGGGGAAGCACTATCATCTTCATAAGGGCAAGACTGCCCAACAAGGAGAGGGGGAGCTTAATCCAGGCGTCCACATCGTCCACCAGTTTGGTAAACGCGACCCCATAGTTGTCGCGGATCAGGATCTCAGGATCCGTGTGGAGACGGATGCCCAGGTATCGCACCGAGTCGTCCGTCCACTGTAGGGGATACTCCATCTCAAACGGCTGCGTGACTGGGGTCAGGGGGAAAGCGATGGACTTGTCCCAGTTCACTTTGAGTCCCGACAGCGCCCCAAAGCGGACCACTTCCCTGAGTATCGGCGATAGATTGGTTACTGGGTCCCGGACATACAGTAAGGTGTCGTCTGCATAAGTCGAGATGCCAATCTTATATGTGGGGAAGCTGACACCCTCCAGGCTATGGTATTCCCGCATGGCACACGCTAGTGGCTCAGCCACCAGTGCATACAACAGGGGGGACAAGGGGCATCCCTGTCGAGTGCCTCTACCGATGTGTATCGGTTCCGAGACCCTGTCGCCGAGGCGCAGGCGGGCCGAAGGGTGATGATAAAGTGCCCCTATTCTCTGCAGAAACGGTTCTCCCAGCCCCAGTTTGCGCAATACCCTAATCATGAACGGCCATTCGACAGAGTCGAACGCCTTCTCCATATCTAGGAATATCGCCAAGGCGGGATTCTCCTGCTTCACGTGCTGTATCGTTCCCAGCACAGTGCGGATGTTATAGGTTAGGTTCCTGCTAGGCACGAAGCCCGATTGTTCCGGCGCAACCAGGTCCGGGACCAGCAGCGCGAGTCTGTTGGCTAGAACCTTTGCATAGAGCTTCGCATCCACGTTCAGCAAGCTGAGCGGACGGTACGATCCACAGTGGTCCGGGGGCTTCCCTGGTTTCGGGACCGTAACCAGCAGAGCTTCCCGCATTGAGGGCGGCATTTCTCCCTCCTCGCAAACTGTGTCAAAGAGGGCAAGCAGATGTGGGAGCAATAAGTCTTTGAAAGCTTTGTAAAAGCCAGCCGTGAGGCCGTCAGAGCCTGGGGCGCTCCCCGACCGCATGCCACCCAGTGCATCCAGAATTTCATCCTCATGGAAGGGGGCCATTAGAAATTCCCTGTCTGAGTCCTTAAGGAACGGCATCGAAATGTAATCTAAATAGTCGTCAATCTCGGTTTCCGCACCCCCCGCCCTAGAACGATACAGGTCCGAGTAATATCGTCGGAACGTCTCCAGTATCTGGTCTTCCTCAACCACCCGGATGCCCTCCGGGGTCTGTAATTCATCTACCACTAACGGTTTACGGGATCCCTTGGCCATACGGGCCAGCAGGGCCCCCGGCCTCTCCCCCTCCCCATAAGCCCGAGCCGTGGCATACTTTCCCATATAGAGGACTTCTCTATCCGCAAGCGCGTGATATTCCGCCAACATGGGTACTAGGTCTCGACCCGCCACTCCTTCCGGGTCCGCCAGCTGTCCCCTCTCTAGGGCCGCCATCTTGTTCTCCAGGTCGGAGAGGTCCCGTCTAATGGAGCGTAGGACGCTGGAGTGTTTGGACATGGCCATCCCCCTGATATAGACTTTGAAGGCCTCCCACACAGTGAAGAAGCTATCTACGGAGTTAGTATTGGTGGCGAAGAATCTTTCTATATCTTCTGCCAATTCCCCTCGGAAGGCGTCGTCTAGTAGCGCATAGGGCGGGAAACGCCAAGTATAAGGCGGGATCCCCTTTCTGTCGGTGGAGAGGCTGATCAGGACCGGGAAATGATCCGATAACGTGCGTGGGAGAACTGCACACGAGCTGATGCCGCCCAGTACCGAGGAGGAGGCGAGCCAGTAGTCTATCCTAGTATGTATGTTGTGATATGCTGAGTAATGCGTGTAACCGCCCTGCGTAGGGTGCTTTTCCCGCCAAACATCCACCAGGTCCAGCTTCGTCATTTCCGCTCTCATGTAGACAGCAGACGCAACTGGTCTTCGAGTAGGGCCCGCCGAACGGTCCCTGTCAGGGTCAAATACAAAGTTGAAGTCCCCCCCCCATAGCATCTTGGTGTGCGTGTGTGATCTACAGGTGGCCGACAGTGCTGCGTAGAACTCCGGGCTATCATGGTTAGGGCCATAAACATTCACCAAAAGCAGGTCCAGCCCCCTCCCCATACACCTAGCCACTACATATCTACCCTCAGTGTCCACAGATAGCGGGGTCAGTTTCAATCTCGAGGCGGGGTTAACCCAGGTGATTACGCCACGGGCGTGGGAGGTGAAACCCGCTGCTACTATATTCCCTGCCAACCCTCTAGCCTGCAACATCTTACTGTGGACGGGCAGGTGTGTCTCTTGCAGCAGGGCCACATCCACATGGTGTCTATTTAGAAAGCTCATTACCTTCCGTAGCTTTCGGTGGTCATTTAGCCCTCGCACGTTCCAGGTCAACAGGGACAGCGCGCGTATGGCATGCGGGTGTTCAGACATTACAGCAGCAGACATCGTGAATCACAACGCGCTATATTAACTCCCTCGGGAGGTGGTGAACCCTTATACAGTACATCATCGCTCAAGGCAAGCAGACAGTCACTCCGCTCACGCGCACTCACCATTCGCCAGATACTCACAGCAAACCACAGGCCCTTCAATTTCTGAACAGCAACAAACCCCTCAACTTTAGCCCCACCGCCCTCCCCCCTGACCCCGCCCCACCCACAGCTGACCACCCCCAACCCGGCCAGACAGAGCCCCCCACAATTCCCCATCAACTCAGGTGCCCCAAAGTAGCGGGCGATACAAGTCCCAACTCCCTGGGGAGTGTCTCAACCAAAAGCACAGGGGCAAAGCGTGCCGAAACTGCATAAAAATCACCAGCGGTGTAAAAGTTCTTTTCTCTCCAGTTCCGCCCCCCCTCTTAGCCCCATCGTGTTGCAATGCCTCACACTGAATTCACCCAGTTCCCCCCCCCGCCCCCCAACCCGTCCCTGAGTACAACACAGTGAACGCCTCACCAGCATTTGTAGATTGGTCCAGCAACAACTAGGCAGTAGGAGCCGCTGCGATATGACTCCACCCGTCTCCCAGCCAATGTCTCCAGTTGGGTCCAGGGTGCAGCTCATAATATGGAGACTCACAGTGTACCCACAGTATCCTATCCAACAAAGACACTTGCAACTGAGTACAGAAAAAACCAGGTGCGCTGCCTCAGTCCTGTTCCTCCAGGGTCGACGCCTCCCCCGAATCCTCTCCGTGCTGCTGTCGGTGTTCCTTACGTTCTTTGGCCCAGTTTTTCAGTGACTTCTGTAGTTCCTTAGGGTCCGTGAAGAAGTACGATTTCCCGCCGGTGTTAATCCTCAATTTGGCCGGGTACAGCATCGCATAGTCTAGGCCCAGCTCGCGCAGCTGCTTCTTATGCGGAATGAACTGGCGGCGCTCCTCCTGTACTTTGGCCGTGAAGTCGGGGTACAGTGATATTTTCATGCCTTCCACCTGTAGCTGTCCTTTTTCCCGAGCCAGCCGCAGGGCCGTGTCTCTGTCCCTGTAGTTTAGGAGCTTGGCAATGATGGGTCGGGGTGGCAGTCCAGGTTGGGGCTGAGGGCCTAAAGTACGATGCGCCCTCTCCACGATGAACATTGGGGAGAAGGCCTCCTCCCCAAGAAGCGTTTTCAGCAGGCTTTCCACGTAGAGCTCCATCTTGCCTGTCCGAGTCGATTCCGCCACTCCCGTTATGCGAATGTTCGATCTGCGGGAGCGCGCTTCCAAGTCCTCAGCCTTATCACGGATCACTTGGAGCAACCTGCCGAATTGCCGACGGTCTTTGTCCCACTCAGTCTGTGCCTCCTCCGCCTCCGTGAGGCGCCTTTCTGCCATGTCGAGGCGCTCCGCGTGTTTGTCTACTCGTTCCGCCATGCGGTCCATGCGGTACGATAAAGCGTCGATCTTGGAGCCCACTGCCTCTATGCTGTTCTGGATTCCTTTCTCCATCACTGCCAGCAGATCTCGAAGGTCCGTAGGGGCCGTGGACGCTGTGGCTCCTTTCGGGGAGGCCTCCGCCGCCGGGGGCTCCGGCCCCTTCGTCTTCCGGCGGTCAAACGAGAGTTTGGCCTGCGTTGTATCGTGTTTCCCCATGATGAAGATCCAGCACCAGGGAGGATTTCTGTCTCACAATAATCACCCCGTAAACGTCCAGGCAGAGCCGCAAGGGTAGTGCTCCGCTCACTCCTCGGCCCCAGAAACGATGGCACTGGCGGGCCAAAAATGGCGGCTGCAGCGCAGGTATAACCTCCGGGGTGCGCCTTGTGTCGGAGTTCGCCAACCGCCCAGTACTGTGCCGGCCCCGACGGGCGTGCTAGCGGCAGTGTCCCTGCAGTTGTAACGTCGCTGCGTGTGGGCTCCCAAGTGAGCCTTGGCGATCACGCGGACTGTGCGCCGCCCCAGTATCAGCGTGCTGCACTCTCTGGCTCCTCTGGAAGTCGAGGCCGCACGTCAGGTGACGCCGTGCGGCCTGCTCCGCAGGGCAGGTCGCGGCTTCAGGCCCGGTCCGCGCCTCTCTCCGTCGCCGATTGTGTACGGGTCGTTACCCACAGCTCTCGGTCACTCCGGGCCACTCAACCGGGTCGGGGGGGCACCAGGGGTCACCAGGCACCGAACCCAGCTAAATTGGCATTCAGCAGGATAGTCTATCAGGATAGTTTAGGGGCTTAGGCGAGGAGCCGAAAGCTCACACGTCCGCCATCGACGCCGGCTAGCTCCGCCCCCTCACTGAACCCTCACTATTTCACAAAATACGAATCCTCTATCTTGCAAATGTTGATATCAAGCATTATCAAAAAGCAAGACACAAACCAACAACAAAAAAATTCAGGGCCTTATTTATGAAGGCCTTGCGCCACCAGTGCGACCCATGTTAAAAGAGACGCACTGGTGCCACAAGGCAATCATAAGTAAGGGCCAAATGTAAATACCATTGATTTGCCCCCAAAATCGTTTTTTGAATATCATTTAAGAAACACTGTGCAGAACCTATGTACAACCACTCAATATCACTTTTGAAACCTCACTGTTTCCCAAAATACAAATCCTCTATCTTGCAAATGTTCATATCAAGCAATATCAAAAATCAAAAAACAAACCAACAACAAACAAACTCAGGGCCTTATTTATGAAGGCCTTGCGCCACCAGAGCGTCACTTTTTTCCCATGTGTAAAGTAATGCACCAGCAGCACAAGCCAATCATAAATAAGGGCCAAATGAAAATACCTTTGATTTCCCCCAAAATTGTTTTTTGAATAACATTTTAGAAACACAGCGAAGATCCTATGTACACGCACTCAATTTCACTACTGAACCCTCACTATTTCACAAAATACGAATCCTCTATCTTGCAAATGTTGATATCAAGCATTATCAAAAAGCAAGACACAAACCAACAACAACAAAAACTCAGCGCCTTATTTATGAAGGCCTTGCGCCACCAGTGCGTCCCATGTTAAAAGAGACGCACTGGTGCCACAAGGCAATCATAAATAAAGGCTAAATGTAAATACCATTAATTTCCCCCCAAAATCGTTTTTTGAATAACATTTAAGAAACACTGCGCAGAACCTATGTACAACCACTCAATATCACTTTTGAAACCTCACTGTTTCCCAAAATACAAATCCTCTATCTTGCAAATATTCATAGCAAGCATTATCAAAAAGCAAATAACAAACCAACAGCAAACAAACTCAGGGCCTTATTTATGAAGGCCTTGCGCCACCAGAGCGTCACTTATTTCCCATGTTTAAAGAGATGCACCGGCAGCACAAGGCAATCATAAATAAGGGCCAAATGAAAAGACCATTGATTTGCACCCAAAATCGTTTTTTGAATAACATTTTAGAAACACAGCAAAGATCCTACGTACAAGCACTCAATTTCACTACTGAACCCTCACTATTTCACAAAATACAAATCCTCTATCTTGCAAATGTTGATATCAAGCATTATCAAAAAGCAAGACACAAACCAACAACAAAAAAACTAAGGGCCTTATTTATGAAGGCCTTGCGCCACCAGAGCGTCACTTTTTTCCCATGTTTAAAGTGATGTACCAGCAGCACAAGGCAATCATAAATAAGGGCCAAATGAAAATACCATTGATTTGCCCCCAAAATCGTGTTTTGAATAACATTTTTGAAACAGAAAACAGGACCTATGTACAAGCATTCAATTTCACTACTGAAACCTCACTGTTTCACAAAATACAAATCCCCTATCTTGCAAATGTTCATAGCAAGCGTTTCCAAAAAACATACCACAAACCAATAAAAAAGAATCTCAATCTGCTTCCAAATCTGAGGTAATGCAAGTGACATTATTCTAAATGGTTCAAATATATTTATTTAATGAGGCAAACACTATTAATTACTTCTCAAAAATATAATAGCCATTCTTTTACCCCAAAATCGTTTTCTAAATAACTTTTTAAAAACACAGCACAAGTCCTATGTACAAGGAATCAATTTCACTACTGAAACTTCACTATCTGCTTCCAAATATTCTCCATAGAGCAAACAAGTCTCTATCTAAATTAAATAAATCATTACTTACCTTTACAAATGCTTCGGGAGATTGAAAACAGTGTCAGACACACACACCAATTTTTCTTTAGCAGAGCAAAAGGTGTGCACTCAATACACTGAAACCAAGGCTGGCATAGAAAATCTCTAACTTTACACACATATGCCTTATTTCAAACAATCAAAAGTCTTCCCTCACTATTTTCAAACCAACACCCTTCCCCCTCTCAGACCTTTCTATCTGTTACCATAGCAACTCCCAATGGAAAAAACAACCTAGGCGGAAGTCTTAGAGTGCCTACACAATGGTTACAGGACAAAAACTGAGAAAAGGGGGGCAGTTTCCAATAAAGATTATACTACTTATATATATACTAAATAGATTTTATTTTTAAACAAAACAGTGTAAAAATGCATATATTTCAATACAAAGTAAAAATGCAATTCATAGACAGGAAAACGTAATAAAAAACACATATAAATTTCTTTTGCAAATTCCAAAAAGGTGGTGTGTCAAGTTGAATGTCAACGCGTTTCGGCGTCCAGCGCCTTTATCAAGACAGAAAACACTCCCTATAGCTGAAAGCAGCTCAGAAACGACTTGCGAAGCTTTCTCGCTTTGCTTTTTGAAGCGTCGTCTCGTAGTTGACGAACGCTAAGGCGGTGGGTCTTCGGATTCTTTCGATGTTTTCACGGATTGTAGCGCGTGGAGGCGGTAGTCTCTGTCAAACGGGTCTCCGGAATGCATTGCAAAACATCGAAAGAATCCGAAGACCCACCGCCTTAGCGTTCGTCAACTACGAGACGACGCTTCAAAAAGCAAAGCGAGAATATTTCAGCTCGCACAGCGTCTGTCAACATCAAGACTACGCCTCAGAAACGTCTCTGCTCGCGAGTACTGGCCTTTTTTGGACCGTGAGCAGAGCAACGCTGCTATTGTATTAAATCTAAACAACTCGAGGAGCATTTTGGGTGCAACTGAGAGACGCCATTTTTAACCCATTTTGAACTGAGAGACGCCATTTTTAACCCATTTTGAATCGCTACATCCCGTGGAGGCGGCGTCACATTGTTTTTATATATCAGGTTTATTGAATAACTAAGCACTGAGCCAAAGTGTTGGATCAAAATAAAGAAAAAATAGATCAATGACGTATAATAGATGAAAACTAAATAGATAGTAGATTCCTTTCATCATTTTAAACGAACCTTATAGAAACTACCAGCTTCGCAAGTCGTTTCTGAGCTGCTTTCAGCTATAGGGAGTGTTTTCTGTCTTGATAAAGGCGCTGGACGCCGAAACGCGTTGACATTCAACTTGACACACCACCTTTTTGGAATTTGCAAAAGAAATTTATATGTGTTTTTTATTACGTTTTCCTGTCTATGAATTGCATTTTTACTTTGTATTGAAATATATGCATTTTTACACTGTTTTGTTTAAAAATAAAATCTATTTAGTATATATATAAGTAGTATAATCTTTATTGGAAACTGCCCCCCTTTTCTCAGTTTTTGTCCTGTAACCATTGTGTAGGCACTCTAAGACTTCCGCCTAGGTTGTTTTTTCCATTGTGTATTTTCCCTGACCTAGGGGTATGGTTCATTTGTGTGTACAGGGAACCCTTGTTTGAAGCAAGTGACCATAGCAACTCCCTCCTACCTGAACTCTCAGGTTCAAAAGTTTATTCTACAATGTTGCAAATTAAGTCAGCAAGGATGTTTGACCTTTCAATACACCAGCTTATCCAGGGCATTATTGCTTTTAGTGACTTTTTCTTAACCATTCAAATTGCTTCTTTCACACAACACAACCATGCACCCTAACTTTCAGTTTTCAACTATCTGAATCCACCAATCATTGCTTGTGATTCAACAGCAGGGAAACTCCCCAATTTTTTTTGTAAACTCCTACTGTTCCAACTGCCATTTCATTCCCACACTTCATCTGACTGCACCAGAACCTTCTCTCATCATGTATTCTGTGTGGATTATTGGACATAGCTACATCCACTGGGCTCAAAGGTATGCAGCAAGCAGAAATTATCACAACCTTGATTTATCAAATGTGGAAATCAAGTGGATTGGCCAGAGATGATTGAGATGTCATCAATTGATACCATCGGTGAAAACCTTTTTGCATCTGCCAAACCCTGACCTCTTAATAGTGCACTGTGGTGGAAATGATTTGGGCACTATGACTGGGGTTGGTCTGGAAATGCTTTTAAAGGACACCTTTGATCAATTGATGACATTTTTTCCACAAACTGCCTTGGTATATTCCAATATATGCCAAAGACAGAAATGGAACTGGTCCAACCAATTTTGTCCACGATTTGAGAAAGCCCGGAAACATGTGAATAAATCTGTTTCTGCTTACATGAGAGACTTTGGAATGGGTTCAATATACAACAACAACTTGCGTTACAACATGCAAGACATCTACAGAGGAGATGGTGTGCACTTCTCAGATGAGGGGAATAGAATATTCCTCCTGAATTTAAGACTGTGCATTGGAACCCAAAAGCTCTTTTCAGGGCTACCCTACCTCTGATCACTCATAATGATTTTCTTTTTCAAACTTTTTTCACTATTTTTCACCAAAGTACGCTCCCCGGTACGCTTCCCGGTGTGCGTACTGGGTGCTCCCCCCGCAAATTAAAAAAATATATATATATTTTTATGGCCTATATGACCCTCCTAAGCCCCCCTCAGAAAACCTAAAGGGTCAGGAAGTGTCTACCGTGCCCCCTTCTACCCATTCCCAACATTGTTTGTCCTCCATCTTGTGTCTCAATTCTACCGAAACACAAAATGGAGGACTCCCGTAACGCTGCCGGTGCGCATACCGAGGCGCGCACCGGGGCGCGCTCCCAAAAAAAAGGTGGGAAAGTAATTTACAGAAAAACCACTGGAGACACTTACACCAAATATAGAATACACCCTACTACATAGCAGTCCCTACCATTTACCCAAATTTGGTGGTATTCCATTGAGCCATTTGGGCTGTAGCCCTGTCTAAATATCCTGAGGTAAATTACATGACAAAAACACATATGAAACTGTTTGAATTTTCAACCAATTAAAATGTTACTTACATTTTGAACTTTTATGTGCTGACATTTGATTGGTTAAGTACATGAATATATATGAAAAATGAGAGGGAAACACAGCCATTTTGACTAACACTACCTAAGGTACATTTGGAAAAATTTTGGACAGAAAACTTCAGCTACTTTGAAGAAGGTAAGTTGTTAATTTGAAAGGAGAACTATGTTATGCACTTTAAGTTAATTTGGGAAAACGTTTTGAGATAGTTATATACTGTCCCTCTGTAAGAGTTAGACATTGAGAAAGGCTTGTTTATTATAATTATGGATTGAGTTAGGCTTCTCTGGTATAATTATGAATTTACTTTTAGGCTTCATCACAGGCACTTTTTAATAGTACTACTTCCTGCCTGAAACCATACACTGCCCAAAGATAACTTCACTGTTAAAAAACTCACAAGTACCTGTCTGAACTTAAACCCAACAGTGCCCTATCTCTACTGATATATTTATTTTTTATGCAATGTACAGCAAGAAAATGGAAGCACAACAAAATTAAAATAATATTTCATTTGAAATTAATATGGAAAACAATCCTAAGGAAGACAAAGACGAAATAGACTTTTTGGATCACACTCTAGACCAGACTTAATTAAATGTGTTGAGGAAATTGAATCATGGAATGAAAAGGAGGACATACCTGATGAATTAATGTTGCAAATTCTTTTAGATTTTGAAAATTCACAACAATAAATTTAAATTTAAAAATTAAAAATAGTTTGAGACATTATTCTTTTTTATATGTAAATTATGAAATAGTACCAAAATAGATATATTATAAAGTGAGACTTAAAATATACTGTGCAACTTTTTTGTGTTACATAGTAAGTTTGCTCATAGTTACTTCCTTTCTCCCACTATATTATCTCCAATGTGTATTTTACATCTCTTTATCATCTCCTGCCTCCATGTTGTTTCTGCTTTCCTGACAGACTATGGTATGAATCCCATATACCACAATAACTACAAAGGAGACAGTGTATATTAAATTCATTGGTACCTACATGTTGGTACTTAAATAAAAAAAAACAAAAAAACAACCAAAAGAACAATTAATAAGTATACAATATTTGAAAAGTCTATCATTCTTTTTTCCCCATAGTACGCTCCCCGGTCCGCTCCCCGGTGCGCGTACCGGGCGCTCCCCCCACAAAAAATTGAAAAATGAAATACTTTTTTTTGGGCCCCGCGGGGCCCTTTTAAAGCCCCCACATCAAACCTAGGGGGTCAGGGAGGGTCTACTCTGCCCCCTTATGGTCATTTCCCCCTTTGTTTTGGCCACCTCTCATGTCTTGATCCTACCGAGACACAAGATGGCGGCCACTCCGGACTGGTTAGAATGTTTACAGACACCAGACAGCCAATCAGCTTTCCGTGCGCAAGTCGCGTGACGCGCCCGGTACCCGCCCCGGTGCGCTTACCGGGGCGCTGCTATAGATATATATTTTTTTTTTAACCTAAATTACTCAAAAACCACTGGAGCACATATCTTGAGACATAGCAAAGGTACATCGGGCTACCAGTCCCTACAATTTTGCGAACTTTGGTGGAAATCCATTCAGCCGTTCGGGCTAAAAGTGAGGTCGACCGCCCGATGGAAATTAACATGGGGAAAACACGTTTTGGGACCCCCCTTTTATCTCAGCCCCTGCTTGATGCATCCCCCCCAAACTTTCAGGGAAGGACCGGAGCTCGACGAGGCCATTTTGAGGAAATTGTCAGGCAGATTCGTCAACCGGCGCCAAAGTTATTCCAAATAGAATTTTGAGATTTAACATTGAAAAAAATGCTAACTATAACTACCTACTGGCGACCGCCAGTAGGTAATATGTAATGAACAATAAATAGTAATAATTATTTTACTAATTTATAAATTAATAAAATATATTCTAATTTACTAATATATTTACAAACATAAAACAATAACATAAATAAAATGTAAAAAATATAAATAATTAAATATTCTTTTAATATTTATAACATTAATTATTAAAAACGTTGGATAGCGTAAGGGTAATAATTACTATTCCCACTCCAGAGAGTGCAACAGTAGGGAAAGCGTTGGATAGCGTAGGGGTAAAAATTACTATTCCCACTCCAGAGAGTGCAAAAGTAGGGAAAGCATTGGATAGCGTAGGGGTAAAAATTACTATTCCCACTCCAGAGAGTGCAACAGTAGGGAAAGCATTGGATAGCGTAGGAGTAAAAATTACTATTCACACTCCAGGGAGTGCAACAGTAGGGAAAGCATTGGATAGCGTAGGGGTAAAAATTACTATTCCCACTCCAGAGAGTGCAACAGTAGGGAAAGCGTTGGATAGTGTAGGGGTAAAAATTACTATTCCCACTCCAGAGAGTGCAACAGTAGGGAAAGTGTTGGATAGCATAGGGGTAACAATTACTATTCCCACTCCAGAGAGTGCAACAGTAGGGAAAGTGTTGGGTAGTGTAGGGGTAACAATTACTATTCCCACTCCAGAGAGTGCAACAGTAGGGAAAGCGTTGGATAGCATAGGAGTAAAAATTACTATTCCCACTCCAGAGAGTGCAACAGTAGGGAAAGTGTTGGATAGCGTAGGGGTAACAATTACTATTCCTACTCCAGAGAGTGCAACAGTAGGGAAAGTGTTGGATAGCGTAGGGGTAACAATTACTATTCCAACTCCAGAGAGTGCAACAGTAGGGAAAGCGTTGGATGGCCTAGGGGTAAAAATTACTATTCCCACTCCAGAGAGTGCAACAGTAGGGAAAGCGTTGGATAGCGTAGGAGTAAAAATTACTATTCCCACTCCAGAGAGTGCAACAGTAGGGAAAGTGTTGGATAGCGTAGGAGTAAAAATTACTATTCCCACTCCAGAGAGTGCAACAGTAGGGAAAGTGTTGGATAGCGTAGGGGTAACAATTACTATTCCAACTCCAGAGAGTGCATCAGTAGGGAAAGCGTTGGATAGTGTAGGGGTAAAAATTACTATTCCCACTCCAGAGAGTGCAATAGTAGGGAAGGCGTTGGATAGCGTAGGAGTAAAAATTACTATTCCCACTCCAGAGAGTGCAACAGTAGGGAATGCGTTGGATAGCGTAGGGGTAACAATTACTATTCCAACTCCAGAGAGTGCAACAGTAGGGAAAGCGTTGGATGGCCTAGGGGTAAAAATTACTATTCCCACTCCAGAGAGTGCAACAGTAGGGAAAGCGTTGGATAGCGTAGGAGTAAAAATTACTATTCCCACTCCAGAGAGTGCAACAGTAGGGAAAGCGTTGGATAGTGTAGGGGTAAAAATTACTATTCCCACTCCAGAGAGTGCAACAGTAGGGAAAGTGTTGGATAGCATAGGGGTAACAATTACTATTCCCACTCCAGAGAGTGCAACAGTAGGGAAAGTGTTGGGTAGTGTAGGGGTAACAATTACTATTCCCACTCCAGAGAGTGCAACAGTAGGGAAAGCGTTGGATAGCGTAGGAGTAAAAATTACTATTCCCACTCCAGAGAGTGCAACAGTAGGGAAAGTGTTGGATAGCGTAGGGGTAACAATTACTATTCCAACTCCAGAGAGTGCAACAGTAGGGAAAGCGTTGGATGGCCTAGGGGTAAAAATTACTATTCCCACTCCAGAGAGTGCAACAGTAGGGAAAGCGTTGGATAGCGTAGGAGTAAAATTACTATTCCCACTCCAGAGAGTGCAACAGTAGGGAAAGTGTTGGATAGCGTAGGAGTAAAAATTACTATTCCCACTCCAGAGAGTGCAACAGTAGGGAAAGTGTTGGATAGCGTAGGGGTAACAATTACTATTCCAACTCCAGAGAGTGCATCAGTAGGGAAAGCGTTGGATAGTGTAGGGGTAAAAATTACTATTCCCACTCCAGAGAGTGCAATAGTAGGGAAGGCGTTGGATAGCGTAGGAGTAAAAATTACTATTCCCACTCCAGAGAGTGCAACAGTAGGGAAAGCGTTGGATAGCGTAGGAGTAAAAATTACTATTCCCACTCCAGAGAGTGCAACAGTAGGGAAAGCGTTGGATAGCGTAGTGATAACAATTCCTATTCCAACTCCAGAGAGTGCAACAGTAGGGAAAGCGTTGGATAGCGTAGTGGTAAAAATTACTATTCCCACTCCAGAGAGTGCAACAGTAGGGAAAGCGTTGGATAGCGTAGGGGTAAAAATTACTATTCCCACTCCAGAGAGTGCAACAGTAGGGAAAGCGTTGGATAGCGTAGGGGTAAAAATTACTATTCCAACTCCAGAGAGTGGAACAGTAGGGAAAGTGTTGGATAGCGAAGGGGTTAAAATAACATACTTAGTAATAAAAATATAAACTAATAATTAAATATAAACCATACACAATACCTACACATAATTACTAAATACATGATTATCTAAATATATTTAACCCAAATTAAATATTAGAAAATACCATTTTATATTATTTAATTACTAATTAATAATTAATTATCAATTATATTATTAACAAAACAATTAATTAAAAAAATTATTACTTAATTACATTTAAATTACTTCCCACCATATTCCTCTATTAACCCACTACCCGCAACAGAACACATTTATCTATTTATGAATTAATTAAAATTATTTACCAATTATTTAAAATGATTAACCAATTAATTAAAATTAATTACCAATTATTTCAAATTAATTTATAATTCCAACTAATTAATAAATAATTAAACATAATTAAATTACTTCCCACCCTATTTCCCTATAAACCCACAACCAGCTTCAAAACATATTTATCAATTAATCAATTAATTAAAATTAATTTCCAATTAATTAAAATTAATTAGCAATTAATGAAAATTAATTTATAACTCCTACTAATAATAATTCATTAAATATAATTAAATTACTTCCCACCCTATTCCCCTATAAACCCACAACCCGCTACATAACATATTTATCAATTAATTAAAATGAATTTCAAATTAATTAAAATATTTAGCAATTAATTAGAATTCATTTATAACTCCTACTAATTAATTATTAATTAACCATAATTAAATTACTTCCCACCCTATTCCCCTATAAACCCACTACCCGCTCCGGTAATAAAACATATAATTTGCTTATAAATACATTTATTAATATATAAAATTAATACACATATAATATTATTTATTGTAAATACTTAAGTAAAACATATAACACATACATAATAAAAAACAAAAAAATCATACAAATATCGATATTAGTGTCATCGAAATTAGTGACATCGATATATATGCTCTCGATAATACTAACTTCGATATTACTTACAGCGATATAAATAATTTCGATATTACTTACCTTAGGGTCGATATTCTGTCCAACGATATTCTTGACATCGATATTGTATACCTTTGAAATTTCAAACACGATATTTTGGTAGGTCGATATTTACAACTCGATATTTTGACTGTGTACCAACTGAGGACATCTGGTTGCGCAAGACCAGATAAAAGTCAAAAGTTAAGGTCAAGCACAATGGAGTGCTGTTCGGATACAAGAGATTGATTGAGCCATGTCAGCGCATACCTTCAGAAATTCTTAAAGAAAAATGTCTAAGAAGGTAGAAGTTCAGCGGGAAAGGCTACAGGAGTGTATGAGGAGGGAGCATTTTTGCACATGGCCATGGAGGAAAGTTATGGTGAAGATGTTTGCCTTCAGACTTGGTCAACAAAATAGAAGTCAAAAATCACCAGCTGGGCGGGGAGAGGTCTGGAGTCAAAGACAGTTTCACAAGGTAAGATATCGTTTAGGCAAAGGACTGATGAAAAGGATTTGCAGCTGGGGAGAAGAACGTAGAGGGAGAAGCTACAAAGTTAATTGGACCGGTCAACAATCTCAGGTGGATAGGTGAGCAAGTTGGTCTCTTCTCCTCCAAGTTCTCGGAGCACTTCTGGCAGAATTTTCCTGAAGTTCTCAGTGTTGAAAATTAGCCATCTGCCCACCTTCAGCACCGAACAAAGGGTCCAGGACTGGTGGGGCACCTCTAGGGGGTCCAGGACTCAGTTTGGGTCCAGGTGTAGGTTCAAGCTGATGGGAGCCTTTATGTCCCTTTTTCTTTGAACAGGAGGCCAGGATACTAACCCTTCGAGTCACGTCTGGCAATCCTGGGTGCAGGTGAAGATGCAGGACTCAAAAGCAGAACTGGCCTCTGAAGATTCAAGGTGACCTCCAAGCAACAAAGCAGTCCTTCCAGGTACAGCAGCAGTCAGGCAGAGTGCATAGCAGGTCACAGCAGAGTCCTTCTGCGGGTCTATTAAGGAAATAAAGAGAGGGTCTGAATGTCCTATATTTATATCCTGATGCCCTACTTATGCAAAGTGGGAGACAATTCTGAAAAGGTTCTTTTAAGTGCATGGAATTTCCTGAATCCCCTGCCCTGGCTCCAAGCTGGCTGAAGTGACAATGCAGGCCCTTTGTGTGGAGACAGGACAAAGCCTATTCAGGTGCAAGTGGGGGCTGTGCTCAGCTCTGCCCCCATCCTACCAGTTGATGACCCATTAAGGCACATTTAATCCCTCTGTTGTGTGATGGTCTGGGAGGAATTCACAAAGTCTAACTGTCAGCTACACCCAGTTGGGTGACCCAAGACAGGCTGCAGACAGTATTTTTACACAACAGAGCAACCCTGTATTTCACAAGGGAACTGGGTAATCAATATCTGAATTGGCTGAAGCTTTCTAAAAGTAGCATTTTCAAAATTGTAATGAAAAATCTAACTTTACCATTAAAGAGTGTTTATCATTACAACTGTACAGGTACCAAACAAGAGATATCTACCTGCTACCATTTGGAAATTACACTTATTTAATCTAATAATGAATCTCCAATGCTATCCTATGGAAGGGTTAGACCTCATAGTAGTAAAAAACAAATGTAGGAGTTTTTCACTACCAGGACATGAAAACGTAGAGGTACATGTCCAACCTTTCAATTACACAGCAACCTGCCCTATAGGCTGCCTAAAGCCTAACTTAGGGATGACTTATGTGTAATAAAAAGTGAGTTTAAGGCTTGGAAAGGGGGTTTAAATGCCAAGTTGACATGCTAGTGCAATAATGCATTCATGCTGCAGTGGCAGGTCTGGGACATGTTTTATAGTCATGCTTAAGTGGGTGGCACAAGTGCTGCAGGCCCACTGGCAGCATTTAATTCACAGACACAGGGTATATGGTATACCACTGTACAAGGTACTTAGAAGAAATGTAATATGCCAATTAGGTATATGCCAATCAAAACATGTTTAAGAGAGTGAGCACAAGCACTTTAGCACAGGTTACTGTGGTAAAGTGCATTGAGTCCTACGGCCAATAAAAACGAAATGTAGAAAAATTGGAGGTATGTAGACAAAAATTTTTGGGGGAAGACCACCCTTAGGCTGACAGGTCTAACACTTTCTGTCTTAGCTAAGACATAAAGTGTTAGACCTGTCAGCCTAAGGACATAATTTCTTATAAGGGGTTTCAGCCATACTTCATCTATTCATCTGTGGTTGTGCCCAACATGCATCAAGGGCCAATGTGTCAGCCATGTTCATTCACTGGCTGACTTCACTATGAGTTACGGCATACTGCCCTTCCACAAAGAGCACATCCACACACAAAGTAGTTTCCTTTAGTGTCAAGAACTACTATGGTAATATGTGCTCTTTCGAGATCAAAAATAATGTTTGCCTGTAGCCAATATTTTTTTTATATTGATAAATGCCAAGCAGCTTTCCATAAAATAATGTTTTGCAAAAACCATTACAAAATGATTTGTCAAAAGTCTGGCAGCCAACACCAGACCTATTGGCTTTGCCATTGCCTGTTTTATATTGGCGAGGTCCGGCAGTCTCTACAATACTAATTTGTTGTGAAAACAATAATAAAACAAAATAAATCAATAAGAAAGTCAAAAGGCTGGCAGCAAACGTCAGACCTATCGGCTTTGCCAATACTTGTTGTATGATGCTGCTTTATTTAGCATATTGCTGTGGTTATATATTTTATATCAACCAGACAAGAGAAGCCCAAGGATACCTAGGAACCGAGGGTAGTGAAACCTATAAGGGACAGGGGTCCTTAAGCGTACATAAAAGAGAGTGGTACTCTGGGTATACACTAATAATGCCCAGGAGGCACTCAATCAATTATTTATACAATAGTTTATTTGAATAAAGGCTAAAATTGGTTTGTGGGTGTATGTACCCCCACTGGGTGTACCAGGACTGGTATTACACAAACACACAGGCAAAAGAATATTTGTGATGTCGAGAGTTACTTAAAATCAAAAGTCACACTTCTTTCAAAGACAACAATACTGCACCCAAGAAAATATTTTTGCAGAATCAGACGGGTCACAGTGATTTAGTTGAAGCTATTTTGATCCACTAAACATATGGGGTCATCATTAGGATAGTACAATGTTTGCCTGTATACATAAATCAATATAAGAATCAGTAAATACAAATTACAACCCATGAAACCAATTAAGATGGGGGGGTTGAAGAGGAAGGTAAGAGGAGGGAAAAAAGAAAAAGCAGGAAAAATTAGTTGTGGTCATTAGAATAACTATGGACTATATGCAGCATGGTCTCCATGCAGTGGACACTCTTGACTCAAACATGCTGAAGACTCCGTGTAGTATCTACAATTGGTATAAATATAGTGCACAACTTAGGAGTTCCATGCTATGCTTCATGATTCGTCCACAATATGTGAGTGGCATGCCGAGTGGTCAAAAAGCACAAGTCATTCCAAGATCACCTGTGACAATTACACAGGAATCGAAATTTGTCTAGCTTATGTAACGGTAAGTTTCAATTCTATTAAGGACACAGAGGCGAGGATTATGCTTTTCTTTCTCCGCAATTTAATACAATAGGGAAAACACAGCAGCCTCAGAAAAGCTCATAACGTAGAAAAATGCTCATATCACAACAATGAAGCATTATCAATACACAATCCAAGAAAAAAATGTCTCTGGGACTACAACTCCCATCCTGGTAACATAAACAGTCTGCCCTGAGTCCTTCTTCTATGACCACAGTCCATAGATAGGAAGTCCCTTCTCCATGTTCTTCCTCTTTCTTCGCGCGAATTACGCACTCAGATCACTCCGGTCATTGGTCTGATTTGGAACCGTCATTTCCTAACAGAAAAAATAGAACAGCGTAAGCGTTGTAACGGAAGGCACAGATGCTTACAGCCGAATTAAACAATCACATGACCAAAATTTAACCATGAGGAATAAACCATGAAAACCTGGTTACTTACTGCCATATGGGCGGGATGTCGCACGACGACATCCTGGGTGGGATAATCCTCACCTCCGTGTCCTTAATGTAATTGAAACTTACCGTTACATAAGCTAGGCAAATTTCGATTCTATGGCAGGACCGGATGCTAGTTTAAAGCTTACTCACCACCAAATTCTCAATATCCACTACAGGCTTAAAGTAAAACCTCTTAAAGGTGGAATCAGAGGACCAGTCCGCGGCCCGCATCAAATCTTCTAAACGAGCTTCCACCGAGAAAGCCTTAGAGGCCATGGCCCCCCTGGCAGAGTGAGCTCCGAAACGTTTGATATCAATCCCTGCCTCTTGCATGACCCAGCGCACCCACCTGGCTATGGTGGGGGAAGAGACTGCATGGTGTGGTTTTTGCAAGGCAATTAACAATTGTCTCTCGCCCGGAGGGCGAATGTCCCAAGTCACATCCTCATAAGCTTTCAGACATTGAACAACACACAGCTTCGGGACATCCACGAAGGCCGGATACGAAATGGTTCTAGAAGCCGACTTTGTGCGGCGACCAATCGCGAAAGTGACACCATCCGATGAAAATACGCGTGCCGAGACATCCAGAGCACGCACATCCGACACTAAGCATAAAAGCATAGCCAGCTTCACCGAGAGTTCCTTGACAGACAGGTACCTATTAGGTTGCCAAGATAGAAAAAGGTTCAAAACAACATTGACGTCCCAAAGGACAGAGTAACGGGGCTCCGGTGGCAACGACAATCGGATGCCCCGCAAAAGCCGGCACACAAAAGGATGAACTCCAACCGGAGAACCGTCAACTGGATGATGCGCCGCTGAAATAGCCGAACGCACAGCATTAATTATGCAGTAGGCAAACCCATCCACGGCCAGTTCCGCCAAATAATTCAACACGGGAACGACTCCCGCGACCAAGGGATCCAAGTTCTGTCGAAGACACCAACGAACCCACTTAGACCAAGCGGATTTGTAGCGCTTCGACGTACTGACAGCCCAGGCTTTGGACAACAGACCTGAACGATGAGATGATGCGGATCCCGATCCGGATTGAGGAGCAGGCGAGGAAACCGGGGGAGTAGGATTGGAGAATCCCAGGAAAGTTCCAGAAGAACTGGAAACCAGACTTGATACCTCCATAGCGGCGTCACCAGAACCAGCTCCACGTCCTGCCGGTGAACCTGAGCCGCCGTCCCCATCACCATCAAAAAAGGTGGAAACGCAAAGGGCCTCTCCTTGCTCCAGTCCTGGAGAAACGCATCTGTGGCCTCTGCCAGCGGATCCGGCCTCCAACTGAAGAACCTCGGGAGTTGATGGTCCAAGTGGGATGCAAACAGGTCCACTGAGAAAGGACCCCACAGCTCGTTGAGCCAGCGAAAGACCCGAGCATCCACCATCCACAGACTGGAGTCCCGAAGGTATCTGGAGTGCCAGTCTGCCACCTGGTTGGCCTGACCCGGCAGATACTCCGCTGTTACCGATACGTGATGGTCTAGACAGTAATCCCAGAACTGCTTTGCCAAATTCGCCAGTGCACGGGACCTCGAGCCTCCTAGGTGGTTCACGTATCGCACTGCCGACACATTGTCCATCTTTAGCAGGACACACAATTTTACCGAGTCCCTGGTCCAGCAGCGCACCGCGAACGAACCCGCCAGAAATTCCAGACAACTTCTGTTCGTCTAATTACCAGGTGCCGCCTGTGGAAAAATCTCCACAGCGCGCTCCCCAACCGACTCTGCTGGCATCAGACTCGATAACAAGGTCCGGGGTAGACCCAAAAATCGCTCGACCATTCCAGGCCTCCATGTGAGTCAGCCACCACGACATCTCGTCCTTGACTTATTCCGAGAGGGGAACCATCTGGTCGTATGAAATGCCCCTGCACAGATGATAAGCCTTGAGATGCTGAAGGGCCCTGTAGTGAAGAGGGCCCGGAAAGATGGCCTGAATCGAAGACGATAGCAGGCCTACCACTCTGGCAACTTGTCGTAAAGACGTGTGAGACTTTGCAATTGTTTGCCGCAAGACGTGCTTGATCTTGGAAAACTTCCGCGACGGAAGACTGAGGAAAGCGCCGACGGAGTCGACGACAAATCTCAAAAACTCTACTTTCTGAGAGGGTACAAGAACTGACTTGTCGCCATTGATGACAAAACCGAGCTCCTGAAGGAGGTCCACAGTCTGGCACAGTTGAGACAGCAAGCTTTGTGGACATTGCGCCATCAGCAAAATGTCGTCTAAATAGACGATCAGGCGAATCCCCTGCGCCCGCAAGAATTCTACCACGGGGTGTAACACTTTCGTGAAACACCATGGAGCTGAGGATAGACCGAACGGTAGGGCCGTAAACTCGAACACCTGTTCCCGCCAGAGGAACTGGAGGAAGCGACGGTGTGGAGGATAGATTGGAGCCACAAGATAAGCATCCTTGAGATCCAACCGTACCAACCAATCCCGCGGAAGGAGGATATCTCGAGGGAGATGAATCCCCTCTATTTTGAAATGACGATAAACCAACCATCCATTGAACTCCTTGAGGTTGATTACCGGACGACGGCCCCCGCCGGGTTTGTCCACTAAGAAAAGTTTGCTGATGAAGCCTGAGGGGTGCCGAGTTGATTGACGAACGGCCCCTTTTCGGAGGAGCTCCGCGACCTCTTCGTCTATCAACTGGGCATCGGACACCGAAAAGGTTATGGGGCCCGGGGCGCGCACCTGGAAAGGTTGATCGTAGAATTCGATATGAAACCCGTGGATAGTTTGCAACACCCATGCATCCGCTGTAAGGTCCTCCCATGCCCTCCGAAAGGCCGCAAGCCGGCCGCCAATCTGAACCCGTTCTGCGGGGATAACACTCACCGTTTGCGTTGTTGGCGTTGGAGTTCCTCCTGAAGCCTCGTCCTCCGAAACACTGCCCTCTTGTAGGGTAGAAGGAGTTGAAATTGGCTGAGGTTTTGTACTGCCCTCGCCCGGAGCCTTGCCCTCTGTTGCTGGCATTCTGCCCGCCACGGCCGGTCGCGCAGCCCCTACCGCGACCGGCCCCTTGGGAGAAACGCAGTTTGAACACGCGTTTGATACTGGTCTGGGCCTTAACAAGGGAGGTGACGGTTGATACGAACTTCCCTAACTCCTTAATAAACGGTTCTCCGAAGAGACCTCCTTGGGCAACCGCCCCTGCCTCTGAAGAGGCCAAGTCCCCCAACTTCGGGTCTAGTTTGATCAGGAAAGACCTCTGACGTTTGGTGGAAAGGGCGCAGTTGGCGTTGCCTAAGAATATAATCACTCTCTGCGCCCAATTTGACAAGACGTCGGGAGAAATGGCGGTCCCAGTAACAATAGCTTCCTCCGCCATATCAAGAATTTTTGTAATGGGTCCTACTGCGTTAAGCAGCTTGTCTTTGCACGACCGCCAGGATCGGTCAATGCCCTTACGTGGGTCTTTCATAAATTTCGCTAGAAATGTCGCCATCTTGGTATCTAAATCTGGTGTCATGGCAACTTTCCCTTCCAAGGTGGGCCTAGGACATTCCCCACGGAGGCATCATGGCAACTTTCCCTTCCAAGGTGGGCCTAGGACATTCCCCACGGAGGCATCCCCTGGCCTCTTGCTCCAGAGGTTTACGCAACCGACTAGCCACGAACTTTCCCACCTTGTCACCCGGGGCTCAGGCTGCGGACCGCGGATGCATAATTTCATCCGGGTCCAGCATACCTGAGCTGTCCCGTGGTAACTCGGTGGCCGAGCTCGAAGGTCGCCAGGAACGCACCGACTCCTCATCCCCATCCGAATCCGGGGAATCTCCCGGAGACGAAGGGGCCGTTCCAGTAGCCACCACAGAGGCGGGGGCCACAGGTTGGTCAGGCAGGGACTCGGTTGCTTTAGCCAAGAAAGCGTCATGCAGGCGCTCAAAGGCTCCCTTGTCCACCCCCTGGGTGCCCTCTGGTAATCCCTCTCTGCAGAGCTTCTTAGGAGCGGGGGACCCTCACCTGATGGACCTGGGAGGGCATGAGGAATTCCTGAGTGTGCCTGAGCTAGCTTGGCGCATTCCTCCACTATGCGTGCCGAGAGACGCTCCTCCATAGGAGCTTCTACCTCTGTCACGCAATTGTAGATGGAGCTGTCTACTGCCTGATAGAACTCCTCATCCTGTAGGTAGGAATGTGAATCATCCCCATAGCACTCGTCCTCCATGCTGCCCAAAGCTAGCACAAGGGTTCTACACACTACCCAAGCAGCGTGGGTGTCACTGTAAAATTAGGGCAGACCTGTAGGACTGCAATAAGCTTTGAATGCCAGAAACTGACAAGAATAGGGTGCACTACTCCCGCAGCGTGCAGACCCACCCTAGAGGGACCAGGTCAGCTACCTCACAGCACCCTACCACACCACTATCACACGAGTGCAATCTTGCCATAAGGCGTCAAACGCGGCAGAACACCGCAGTACAGACCCTCACAGGGGCGTTCAAACATGGGGCAAAAGGAGTACAGACCCGAAAATACGGGCGTTAAGTGAGGCAGCTTGAGGGCTCGGCTCCGCGGCAGTTGGTCTCCTCAGCGCGGCTCCTCTGTGAGGAGAAAGCCCACGCCGGAGACCAACAAGATGCAGCAGCACCCTCTAGCGGGGGCTAGCGCACGGCAATATGTACAAAAGTGAAAGACGCGAAGGAAGCGAAACAGCGCTTCCGCGACTTGTACGGGGCTCTGTAAGGACACAATGACATCAGAGACCCGTAGCCCCAAAACACAGAATAAATACACCAGGATTCCCCCCAAACAGCATCAAAACACTGCGAGGACATCCCGCCCGTATGGCAGTAAGTAACCAGGTTTTCATGGTTTATTCCTCATGGTTAAATTTTGGTCATTTGATTGTTTAATTCGGCTGTAAGCATCTGTGCCTTCCGTTACAACGCTTACGCTGTTCTATTTTTTCTGTTAGGAAATGACGGTTCCAAATCAGACCAATGACCGGAGTGATCTGAGTGCGTAATTCGCGCGAAGAAAGAGGAAGAACATGGAGAAGGGACTTCCTATCTATGGACTGTGGTCATAGAAGAAGGACTCAGGGCAGACTGTTTATGTTACCAGGATGGGAGTTGTAGTCCCAGAGAAATTTTTTTCTTGGATTGTGTATTGATAATGCTTCATTGTTGTGATATGAGCATTTTTCTACGTTATGAGCTTTTCTGAGGCTGCTGTGTTTTCCCTATTGTAATAAATTGCGGAGAAAGAAAAGCATAATCTGAGCCTCCGGTCCTGCCATCGAATTGCTGTCGCAAGATCAATTTATTCCATGAAGTGCGCCATGCCAACATTGAAAACCAACAAGGATATTTTATTAACTGTAACATGCATTGTGGTAAGCGTCCTATTAAAATAATCTGTGTGAGTGACAATTTAAATCATATGGCTACATCAAGGTATACGTTTGACCTAAAAAGTATCCCTCTAGACTATCTTTGTACATGCAAGGAAACAATTGGATCACATGTCCTATCAAAGCACCACTCTAATAAGAGCAGGGAAATGAAGTTCCTTTTTTGTATATAACTCTCACCCACTCTAGTAGTTGCATGCTATACCATCGGGTTCACTCTGGCTCCAAAAGACCATCGTGGGGTTGACCTTATCCCAGGGAGCTTTTAAGCAGACTGTTACAAAGAGGGCATACCTTTAAAAATTCCTCCTCCAATCACAGGTATCCCTTTAATGGTGTGGTGGAAGGGAAAGGCTCAAAAATATATTCGGGTTTGGAAGGATACAGGCAGGGGCCAAAAGCAGAGGAGCAGAGGTGAGAAGGTTGCAAAGTGGTTTGGGACGCTTGACACAGGTTTGACTTTAGGACCACCCTCTCATGGCCCGTGGAGGTAACAGTCTCCATTGCTCTGGGGACATATGTTCATTCTGGTTAATAAGGTGCATGCCATCTCTACCCTACCATTCTGTGATTGGCACAAAGTCCTTAATGAAAACTAAGGCTGGCGACTGATCCCACTAAAAAGCTTCAAACTAAGATTTCCACCACAACGGGAAGAGGCCTTGAGTCAGGTTTCTTTAGCAAAAATGTGTATCTATTTAGACTATTTCTGAATACAAAAACCCCTGGACACCGGTAATTTATACATTACCCAAAATATATCAAAATCAAACATCACCTCCAGGGAGACCATAAATCTCTGGATGTGGTTTAATTTTTGTACTCATTCACGGTTACATTAATGTTTTCATTAAGGGCTTTTTGCCAATCACAGAATGTTATGTTAGTGATAGCATGCACCTGATTAACCAGATTGAACATATGTCTTTTGACTACAATACATGTGTCCCTCTAGATATACACTAGATATAGAATCCCTATACCCGAATGTCACTCAAAGTGATGGGACAGAGGTTATTCACAAAACTCTTGAGAGGGGTACATGCTCACATACAGTGTCAACTTACTTAATTCTTGAAGTACTCCTTTTGACCATCCCAAGAAATTTTCTTTTGTTTGATGGAGAATTTGGCCAGCAGATTAAGGGAATATCAATGGTAGTAGTCTATGCTCCCAACTTTACAATTTTGTTCATGGATATCTTTGAAACTGCAACTATTTTGTCTGATAACTCATTTCACGACAACATAGTGACTTGGAAATGGTATATTGACAGTATTTTGTTTTGATTTGGAGAGGGAGTATAGATGTACTCACCTTAATTGTTACATGGCTCAATAAGAAGGGCCTCAATATGATGGCGTGTGGGCCGCCACTAACAGACCATCGGTGGCAGTCCACTCGACATCCAGGCCATCAGCTTGACTGCTGTATTACAATACTTGTGGCAAGAGCACAGAGGTGGGGGAAAGACAGCTACCTTCAACAGGAGCCAAGATCCTGTCAGGTGGTGGTCGGAATCCTATCCCTACAATGGAAGAAGTACTGCTGTAGATATTAGCATGTCCCTTTCCAACTGCCATGAAAAGCCAGACAGAAATGTGCTTGGAGGCCACAAGCAGGGCTGCCGTCCCCTGTGGGCCACATGTGGTGCCACTCACACATCCATGCACTGTGTGAAACGCACATGGTGCATGTATGTACTCAACGTCCCCGGATTGTGCTGTGGCCCTTTCCCTGGGGCACTTTCCGACCCACTGCATGGCGGACTGATCATAATAGCCTGGGTGGGAGTGCAGACTCACTGTTGGACGGTCACCTGCCCAATACGAAAGTAGTCGGCGGTCCGACCGACCACCATCATAATGAGGACCTAACGTCAAAAGCTTGCAATTCACCTTTCAATATAGCAGAGAGATTTCTTTTTTCTTTTTTAAATGTCATGATCAGAACCCATGGGGAGAAATATACATATCATTGTATCGGAAACCAACAGAGAGAAACACCTTGCTAGCTTACTTGAGTCACCATCCCAGGGCACTCTGTGAATCTCTCCGATACTCCCACTGTCTTAGAATCAGAAGAAGCTGCTTCTTCAAACAAGATTTGTTCAGAGAGGCGGAATCTTTCAAGACTGTTGCAGCGCAAACATAGCAAACATTTTCTGTACTCTTACTCTCCTTACTATGCTAACCATGCCTGGCCCTTCACGATTAGAACATCTGCAGCATTTTCATTTACCATAGAGGCAATTATCCTCTGATGAAACTTTCTCTGCTGATAGGAGAGGTGGAAATTAGGGTGACCAAAACACCACTTAAGCTGTCCAATGAGGATACATTGTAATAAAGATTCAAAATTCATAGTAATAAGCAGTATTTTAAGTCATCTAGTTAAAATTATTACATTTTGCAATATAATGCCAAACATGTCATCCAAATTCAAAGAATGATTATTGCATACATCAATTTACAGAGTTAGAGTTCCACTACCATCAAAGGCAGAAGGATAGTTAATTTATCTAACAGCTCACAATCCTAAAGAAGAAGGGAAAAGTATTCAGATTTAAAGTCCACTAACAGTGAGTCTATTAGCATGGGACAAAAAGAAAATAAAAGAAATTGAAAATGGTTCAGCAAAGAAGGGTTACAGTCCATCTGCTACTGACTGTAGAATAAGCAAAGGCAGTCCAAAAGTAAAAATTATTTGGAAAGACAAGAAATTAGGAACAAGGGTATCATATGGACATAAACTGACATCAGACATAAACAACTATATATTGACAATATGCATGGTACAAAAAATATATATATTTATTTTATTTGGTAACAGTCTTAAAAATGTTTTCTTCTTCTTTTTTTATATATACATGATATGTGGTCTATAGATACATAATATTGTACACATTTGTTATTTGGAATCAGCTGTGAATATTTTGATATACAATTTATAGTTTTTTTCTCCTTTTAAGTCACAGTATATTATCATTCATTGTACAATAAAGAATTAATCAAAAAGTGCAAAAAATTAATACAAAAAATTAACTAAATCTTAATTTGAAAACATGGCTAGAAAGTATTGGTAATGCTACGCGCGTTTCGGCTATACGCCTTCATCAGGGAGCCATGATGTATTTTCCAAATGAAATACATAAAAAATCCATGTCAGTGTCAGTATAGTGTCCTAATCATCAGAATTACAAGAACATATAGTGCTTCAATATGTAAAAGATCGTGATTAAAAACAAAGCGAGAAACTGGAAATACACAAAGCATTCTCACTATATACATATATACAAAAATCACATACACCAGCATCAGCTGTTGACGAATACCGTCACATTGTGTATCATTATGGCAGAGTTCTACCTAAACTGATACGTAGTCCAATATATACATATGAGTTGATGAATCTACATTGGTTAGATATTGTAACTGGTTCCATCCTGCATAGTATATACAGGACTTTTTGCACTTTTTTGATTAATTCTTTATTGTACAATGAATGATAACATACTGTGACTTAAAAGGAGAAAAAAACTATAAATTGTGTATCAAAATATTCACAGCTGATTTCAAATAACAAATGTGTACAATATTATGTATCTATAGACCACATATCATGTATATATAAAAAAACAAGAAAAAAACATTTTTAAGACTGTTACCAAATAAAATAAATATATATATATATTTTGTACCATGCATATTGTCAATATATAGTCGTTTATGTCTGATGTCAGTTTATGTCCATATGATACCCTTGTTCCTAATTTCTTGTCTTTCCAAATAATATAGATATCCCGAATTAGGAACTGTAGTCAGGGATACCCCCTTCTTTTCACACACAGTCCAAAAGTAAAAAGCCAAAGAGGATGGCTTTCAAAATCATCAAAAATCGATCAACATAGCATTGTGGTCTCAAAATCGGAAAATTCTGAATGGCGTCGCCCCTCCTTTAGGATTTCTTCTTATAATGTCTCTGTTACAGCCCTAGTAATGCACCATCACACTACTGTCGTACGATTGCCATGTACTTTAATTCACATAAGGTCACCTAGGACATTGGTAATTATAAGATAGTTTCCCATGGTAGTCATGAACAATGAGAAATGTTATGTCCTCATAAGCCTAACAATATTTAAAAAGAATACAAAGTATCCATCAATAGTAACAGCTGAAAACCTGATTCCCACAAGAATATATCACTGCGAACGTTAAAGAAACATTTAGGAATCTCGAATGTTTCACATGTACTTGATAAATAATGTCACATTTACTGAGTTGCAAGGGACCATTGCATTAGGCCTAGGAATAAGGCAGCTTTAAAGAAAGAGCACATTTGGAAGAGGCCTAACATTTGCATCTCAATTTTAAATAAAATAAACTCTAAATCTATATCAAATATAATGCACTGAAATCATTTCATATAGGAAACTAAGTAGAACTTTCACAAAGTGCTATCAAATGAAAATAACTAATGTTAAAATAGTCTACTTGCAATTTTTTTCTCAACTTTCACATAAGTATATAATTTTCCAGGTTCATGTAACTAAGATTGTTTTTAATTTTTTATAATCAGTAGAATCTCTAGTCTTATCAGTTAAAATTTGAAGTTCTTATCTAGTATTTTCACAGTTTTGCTGATTTTCCAACATAATGCATTCTATTGGATAGCAGTAGAAACACTGGGCCATTTTATGAATCAATCAATCAGGCAGTACTTATATAGCACAGCTTATCACTTGGGAGGGTATCCAGGAGCTGTGCTGCGGATATCAGTCGAAGAGCAAGGTCTTGAGTCCCTTCCAGAAGTGAGTCAATGAGGGTACTGTATGGAGGCGGAGGGGAAGGGTGTTCCAGGGCTTGGAGGCAAGGTGGGAGAAGGAGCACCCTTTGGTACAGAAGCAGCAGATTTGTGGAATCTGAATGAGGGCAAGGTGAGCAGCGCAGAGGTTCCTGAGAGGTAGTTTGAAATTCAGGCAGTGGTTCATGTAGGCGTGTCCTTGATCATGGAGGGCTTTGTAGGTGTAGGTCAGGAGCTTGAATTGGCATATCTTCTGGATGGGGAGCAAGTGGAGATCTTTCAGGTGTTGGGTGATGTGGGTTCTTGAGCACAGTTTGAGGCCGGATTTTCTGGAGTCTTCTCATGAGTTCGATGGTGGTGCCTGCATAGAGTGCATTGCTGGAGTCCAGTCACCTGGAAATGAGGGCCTGCATCACAGTTTTCCTGGTGCTGACGGGAAGCCACACAAAGATTTTGCGGAGCATGCAGAGGGTGTGGAAGCAGGCTGAGGAGACTGCATTGTCCTGACGTTTCATGGAGAGTTCACTGTCCAGGATTATGCAGAGGTTGCAGCATGGTCTGTCAGAGTTGGGGTAAGTCCAAGTTCTGACGGCCACCTGGAGTCCTTCTAAAGGGAGGTGTGTCTGCCAAAGATCAGTGCTTCAGTTTTGTCTGTGTTGCGCTTCAGGCAGATGTTCTTCATACAGTTGTGGAAGTTGGTCTTCGTTGTGGTCAGGTCCACTGAGAGCAGGAAGACAAGCTGGGTGTCATCAGAGTAGGAGACTATGTTGATGTTGTGGGTTTTGACGATGTCTGTGAGGAATGTCATGCAGATGTTGAAGAGCGTTGGGCTGAGGTATGAGCCATGTGGGATGCCACAGATGGTGCACTTGGATTGAGAGGTGAAGGGAGGGAGACAGATTGATTGTGGGTGCCCAGTGAGAAAGGATGCCATCCATATGAGAGCATCATCTATGATTTAGGTCTTGCGCAGTCGATCAATGAGAGTGTGGTGGCAGATGGTGTCAACGGCTGCGGATTCTCAAAAAAGAAGAATTAAAAGGGATCCTGAGAATAGACAGTTTACACAGCAGACTTAACATGCTAGAGGATTGTACATCCCTAATATGAATCACTCTGATGGTTCAGGACTGCTGCAACATGAATATACAACTTTTACCTGCTGGTACATCAATACTGGACAATTCAGATTCTAATCCTCACCCTGATGAATTATGAACACAGGGGATTGTTATGCTTTCGCAAAACTCTCAATTTTGAATGTTCTGATCCACTATTACCTTAATTAAGATCTGCTCCGCTGCTATATTTAGGGGCTCATTACAATGTCGGGTGGAAAGCAACCGCCCGACACTGTCTCAGATTTGGGACAGAACGACTTGCGGTTGGCAGTACCAAACACCGGATTAGGACACGACTGAACACTGTTCGGTCAGATTCCCATAGCTTCCTATGGGAGCTCGGCCATAACCAAGGCTCCAATGGGGAAATGGGTGTGTGTGTGTAAAACCCTGCACCCTGTTGCAGGCGCCCCATGGTGCCTGCCACACAGTGCAGGGTTTTACAGGGAGGCACTTTAGCTACCCTTGGCCAACCAACCATAGGTGCAGGGGCTAGGGTGTCCTGCCAGGAGCCCCCAAAATCTCTATCCGACAGCCTTTTTGTGTCGGAAAGGCCAGTACAGAAAGGCTGTTTGAAACCGACATCATAATCCTGATGGCGGAAATGCCATCCAAAGGGGTCTACGGTGTGGGTCTGACCAACAGGAATACTCTGCGAGTCGGTCGGAACCAAGTCGGACTGACCAGCCGGTTCACATTCCAACCACAAACATCGTAATCGGGTGGTCAGACTGTAATTCGACTGAGTCGGTCAGAAGGGTTTCAAAGCGGTGGGGAAGATTACGACTGTCGGGCAGAGGTTTTCCGCCCGACATTATATTCAGCACCTTAATGATGTTTAATAAATAAAAACATGGTGTCTATATGTATGTTCATGTGGGCATTACAACTTGTTTTGCATCTCGTCCTTATACTATGATGTTTTATGGATATACTTAGTATGTACATAATTGCTATAAAGTTAATTACTTAAGGTGTGGACTGCCAATATATGGAATGATGTTTAGATTTTTCCCTATATGTATTTTTCTTATTTGTTTTGCAGCTTGTACTGCATCTTGTACTTATACTTTAAGATCACAGTTTTCATGTTTTCCTCTTGGCAAGTCCAGGTTTTTCATGAACATTTCTCAATACTAATTACAGCAATTACTAAATCACTTCATATATACCTCACTTATTCTACTCCTTTTCTTACTGTTATCCACTTCTCAAAATGGCCACAGAATATTTTGCTATTAATTGGGAGCGGACACAACTAGTCCAATTTCCATTTATTTGCCTTGGGGACGTGCACATCTCCATTCACATCTGCCAGCTGACTGCCAACTTACTCTGGTACACTTTGCTTCGCCACAGTAAAATGACCGCTTATCCTTACATGCTTACATATGCACAATACAGCAGCAATTGTTTATACAATTAGCCCTCTTGTTTTTTATAGGAACAGCACTCTTGAGTTCCTGCTATTCTCAGGACCAAACTGTAATTTTCTACTTGTTACGCCCTGCTGGTATCCTTTATTTCCGTAGGTCTCATTAGTTTTGGATTGGTCTCAATGAATATGGCAGGTGCATATTTGGTTTTATTTGATATGGAGCATTAAGCCCAGCTGAGTGTAAAATCATTTTTGGCTTTTCAGAGCCTAAGATCCTTTGATTGAAGATGTTGGGGACTGGGCTCTGTACTGAGTTATTGAACCAGTGCATTGGACACTAGCAGCAGTGGCTGATTGTAAATTACTGATCATTTTTTCAGAACCAGTGAGACTGTGATTGAGAAGGTTGGACATCAGGTCTTGTCCCAGTTTCTTGGAAACTGCAATTGATCACCACCTCCATAATTAGTGCTAGCAATGTTGGTCTTGAGTTCCTCTTTTAAACATTGTTTTGAAAATAGGAAGGCTATTTTCTTCCCTGGTTTATTGAACTCACCCTTTGGTCACTAGTAGCACTGGGTGATTGTAATTTACTTTTCATTTTTCAGAGCCAGCAATCCATTGTTTGAGAAGCCCTTGATTGAGGAGGTTGAACACTGGACCGTTGTCCCATTTCCCTGGAAATGTGCAACCGTCGCTTTGAGCACTATTAGCTCTAGGCATGTGGGCTTTGACTATTTCATTAAAAATCATTTTTTACAGTAGGGTGGCTGGTCCAATTTTCGAATCTCTGCTCCTTATGACAGCACCACTGCCATTCCTCTTGACTGAATGGTTTGATACCTGGCTAGAGTATACCATGATGTAGCCATATGATTTAGGTATTTTTGATAATCACTCGCACAGATTATTTCACTAGGATGCTTACCACCATGCATGTTACATTTCGTAAGCAACCCTTGTTGGATGTCAATGTTGCCATGAAGCACTGCATGGAATAAATTGATCTAGTGATATCAATTCATGTATAATTATCATAGTGATCTTTGAATGCTGTGTATTTTTTTACCACTCTGCATGCCACTCACTTATTGTGGACCAATAAAACTGATGGTTGGCTTACTGGCATGCAGCATAGCATGGAATTTATCTCTCCATTAAGACATGGATTAACCAACATTAAAACATCATAAGAGCTGAGGAGATCCTTCAGGCACTCCCCTCAAGTGAATGACTAGGTTAGCACTGTTTTCTGGGTAAATGCCTGGGAACGTGGTTACAAGGATTGGAAGCTGTTCCTCTGGGGTTGGTGTCCCACACCAGTTATTGAGTAGTGGTGGGTATGGTCTGTAAGTGTGTTATAAAATGAAGAAGGAAGAGGGATGGGGGATCCCGCTTTTGCGGAACTATGGTCCTCACACACCCAGCAAGCTAGGTGTCATGCTTCATCATATGGACCTGCTCCTCGTTGAGCCGGCGCTGCAATGCTCAACGGGCACCCGCGAAGGGGCTCTTTGTCGGAGATCTTTTGTTCCTTAGCGGTATGGTGAAGTGGTGGGGTGTGGTTCGTGAGTGGTGTAGATATTCTGTTGTGAGTGCGTGCTAAAGTATAAAAGAGGTTGGATAGTCCAGTTCAAATAGGCTTTATTCTATTGGTAATCCACCTCATTAAAAAGTCAATAAAATTGGAGAGGCACTACCCTGGATAGGGCTGTTCAATTTAAACTGTGCTCTACTCTCTGGGTCAACATGTTTCTTGCCCTAGTGGTTCATAAGGATACTGTGGCAATTCTTCAGGACCGGTTAGTGTAAGTGCTGTGTAAAGTGTGTGTTATCTACACTGAGTGGTGCTACTGTTGATGTGCTACCTCTCAGGAGTGACTTCACATGACTTTATAAAGTTCTTCATGATATTGCTATTGATGCTTTTACATTTTTAAAGAGTGTACTACCGCACTTATAGTACTAGGAGATGTAAGGAGGCGACTTCACCTAGGGTCACTAACCAATACAGATTGTTAGTATCATGGAGCTACACTTAGTGCAGTGTCTGACGTCCATTTTTCTTTGCTTTTTCTTTGCATTTTCTGTCTCCCTAGGTCATTTTATATATACAGTGACTACAGTGACTACACTACGCTTGACCTGTAGTCTAGTTCCGCAAAAGCGGGATCCCCCATCCCTCTTCCTCCTTCATTTTATAACACACCGCCAGACCATACCCACCACCATTCAATAGCTGGTGTGGGACACCAACCCCAGAGGAACAGCTACCAATCCTTGTAACCACATTGACACAGACGGGCAAGGGACCTGGACCTCTTTAAAAAGCCCACTCATCCCCTTACTTGTTGAGTAAATACCTGGGAACCCCATGAACAAATTCAGCCCATTTGACAGGTGTCTGTTTTTATTCCACAGGGAAATATAGCCCAGGGATACCCAGCCACATTCTATTCTAATTTATGAATCTTGTGGGCACCCACAGTCAACCAGCCTTGTCTATCTGTGGGGTTGGTAAGTAGGCACGTAGATTTAACCATTGTCCTTTCTCTAGTCACAAGATATGGGCAACCTATTTTATCTGTTATTTCTTCTCCCCCATCTATCTGTAGCTAATCATAGAAATATCATCTTTAGTCCACTCCTTGAACCAGATGACTTCAACTACTTCCCAGTAGGAGTTTAACTATCGAAGTGGCAGTTCTTATCTTTCAAGGTAACTTTGATTGGTTAGTTTATGCTTCGGCCCTGTGGCTAATCAGGACAGTATCTTTGTTCTTGCTTGTATGGGCATAGCATGATAGATGTATCTTGGTTCTTGCATAGGAACGTTTATTGGTTCATTACCATCCACCGAGACTTCTTTTTGCTTTCTCACCATCTTCCAGTGGCACCATTGTTCATAGGTTTGCCATCTATTTTAAGGTCACCTTAGTTATTTGGCTTTTACTTTGTCAAGACACTGCGTCAGTCTGGGCGAGTGCGCTCTGCACCTCTTACTTATTATGTGAAATGAGCAATGCGGATACTATTCATCTATTCTTTCCAACATGTTTTCTTACTTTCTTTCCACCTTGGATACTCTAGAGACCTTTAACAACACTTTAGCACTATATTCTAGATTTCACATGGTTATACAGAGCCACCACCACACTATATAGGCATGTGCAGCATGTTCACTTTGGGTGTAAGGTTTAGAGGAATCTTCTGCAGCACTTCCTTGGTGGACACAACTCCTCTACCTGCTTTTTAGATCTACTTTTAGACAATAATATTTTATAAGTAAAGCTACAGGTTAAAATATCTAGGCTATTTGTTGTTGTCCTTCATTCCATCTAGCTCACACTGGGATGGATTCCTGACGAAGGCCTTGCTGACACACGCGTAGAGTCAACATACCGCCAGCTTCTCTACAACATTCAGCCATCTGCATTGCAAATCATGCATAAATAGTACTCAGTTCTTCTCAACTGCTAAAAATTAGATGTTTCAAAAAAAGGAATAGAGATAAAAGACTAAATTGATACTTGTATAGCACACTACTAACCCACAAGGGTCTCAAGGCGCTTGTACGAATACCGCTGTGGAACCCATCCTGGCTTTCCCTGTGAGGCGTCCACTCCTGGGCACCCCCAAGGTGGAGGCCAGGCATCCTTAGCGTTGTGGGGGCCGTTGTGGAGACTAAGCAAGCTATTGCCCAGAGTTGCAGAGTGGGACTCCATGATTGGAATAGGCACCGAGGCGAGAATTATCAGGTCCCTGGAATTTTTGAGCCCAAGACCCGCCGAGGCGGGGAATTGAATACTGGTCCCGGGCTAGACCTCTGCATCAGGGTCTGCCGCTCTAACCATTGAGCCACACCTCTCCAATAACTGTAGTTCATTGTTTCTCTTATGACCAAACATGTATTGATATGTATGTATTCACTGAATTTGAACAACTCACTAAAATTGTCTTGTGTAACTTATACGCACCATTGCATATACCTGTTTTTATATATAAAAAATGATTTAAAAAATCATTTTTTACAAATATCAAACATTATATAAAATAAACAATTTAATAACATTTATGTGTGTCAATCTACATGTTTGTCCGTGCACATGCTTTAATGTGATTTATGTTCTAGATCTTTCAGCCTCTGTTTAGATATCACTGCCTTGCCCAGGCCTTTTTTCCTTAATTATATTTTCCATGTTATGGGCAAGTTTATCTTGTAAATAGGGGCCCCTGCACTTTCGCTTCTGTCATGTACCATATTTATACACGTTATGGACTCTACATGGATTCTTCTCCATGTTTGAGTCACGAGTGTCCACTGCAGGGAGACCATTCTGCACGTAGTCTATACTTATTCTAATGATCAAAACGGATTTTTCCTTCTTCTTTATTTCCCTGCTCTTACCTTCCTCTTCCCCCCACTTAATTATTCTTACAGGTTATAATTTGTATTTACTGATTCTTATATTGATTTCTGTATTCAGGAAAGCATTTTATTGTACCTATGATGATCTGATATTTTTAGCGGATCGAAACATCATCGACTGGATCACTCTGACCTGTGTGACTATGCAAAAGATTTTCTTGGGTGCAGTAGTGTTGTCTTTGAAACAAGCATGACTTTTGATTTTATGTAACTCTCGTCACCAAACATTTTTTGCCTGTGTGTTCATGTAATACCTGTCCTGGTGCGCCCCGTGAAGGTACCAACTCCTACAAACCAATTACATTTTTTTATACAAATACATTATTGCTAAAATAATTGATTGAATACTCCCTTTACATTATTGTTGTGTACCCAGAGTACCACTCTCTTTTATGTACGCTTAGAGACCCCTGTTCCTTGTAGCTGTGGTTACATATTTTGAAAGGTTAGATGCCAATGCTAGTCTATCTTCATGTTGCTTGCTACACGCTCTGAGCTGCATTAGTGGGAGAGTGTCAAGGCACTCCTCATTTGGATTGTAATCTGTTAAAGAAAAGGACTACTTGATTCATTTGGCACACACAAGGGTTCCTCGAGCTTCCATTTTAATCCAAAGGTCCATAGAGGAGAGTACTCTCATGCCATTTCTTCTATATATTATTTCATTTTTATTTATTTTATTCTGCTTTATTTGTTCTATTTTATGCTTCAATTCTACAAATTTAAAACAACGTTTTCACTGCCAAACATCCATCTTCCTTTGGACAAGAAACAAACATCAAGGAGTGTAGTGCATTTCTTAAAATTGGACAATATTATGAATACATGAACAGATCATGTTTTTCTCCCAGTTACTTGGAAATTCACAATGATGTGCAGATGAAACTCTGGTTTCCCATTTCTGTGACCTTCTCCTCTGTGGCACATATGAATTTAGTGCTTAACCAAGCAGGCTCACATCCCAGGTCTGGTGTCTGTAGTAGCTGTGGGGAAAACAAATCATTCTCCATCATCCAAATCATTCTCCATCATCCACAGTTCTGTACTTAGGGCCTCCACCTTGGATCTATGACGTAAAGACCCAATTACGATGTCGGGCAGGCTGTCACTGACAGGCCGTCGGTGGTGGTCCACCTGACATCCAGTGTATCAGTCTGGCTGGCGGATTATGATACCTCTGTCTGAGCGATTTGGGCAGGGGGAAAAACTGCCACCTCCAAGAGGCTAAAGGAGCCGCAATAGGAGCCTAATTCCGTATGATGGGGGCAGTGTTTGTGGAGGCACCAACGTGAGGATTTGGATGTCAGTTTCCAATAGCCTTTTCATGGCGATCCAACCGCCATGCAAAGGTTATCAAAAACGGTCTTTGAGGGCCCCTAAGACTACCTTGTACCCTGTAGGGTCCGTGATGTGGCCTGGGGGGCACATGTGGTACCTCCTCTAAAAATCCATGCACCATGTGACAGGCACCATATGGTGTCTGGCACACAGTGCATGGATGTTTAAAAATATCCCTTTTTCTATTGCAGCTTGTGCTGTGGTCCATTCCCGGGCCACAGCACAAGCCGCAATAAAAAAAGGGATGTTTCCTACCACCCACACAGTGGTCAAATCCTAATCTGAAGGGTGGGATTGCCGACTACCTGTCAGGCGCTTCCACTCCCAATGTGATGACAGCACTCGTAATGACCTCCATAGTATCTAAATGACAAATATCAGCCGGCAGAAATAGTGTCTCCTAAATATTAATTTAAACAAAACAAACGGTTCTGTCTGTTATTACAATTTCTTTGTAAGTTCAAGAGACAATTTACTTGAAATTGTAAAAAATATTTTTAAAGAAAGGAAAATATAGCACACACCGGGGTTAGGTTTAAATCATATATTTGAGGTTATATCAAATATTAAAGGCTGTAGCAATATTCATATTTAATTGCACAAAAAGGGGAATCAAGTGACTGTGGTGACATGTGGTGATAGGTGATACGAAAAATCCTGTACAAGTAAAAAAATGCAGATGCAGTAAACAAGGAAAGAGAATTTTTGTTTGTCTTTACAGTATCATCCTAAATATTGATGTCAAAAATATTGTCTCCCATACTTATAAAGATGAGTACAATGATATCCCTAAAATATATCGTTTTACTCTAATATCAAATTAATACAATAATAATGTTTTTTAATGTTTTTTAATTTAATACATATATATATCTATAGTTAAAAATAGTAAATATTTTAACATGTAGCATTAATATAAATTAAATATTTTAAAATTATATTTAACACCTTGGCTGCTAAGGTGTTTTCCCGCTGGGTGCTGCAGGTCATTGTTTCCCATTGTTCATGACAAGGTCAACTCGTCATAAGCACAGGGCAGGTAAAACCCATGACGAGTTGACCTTGTCATTAGCAGGGAAGTGGTTAAAACTATATATAGATATATACTTATATAAACAAACACACACATATATGTATGTGTGTATGTTTATGTGCACATATATAATGTAAAACTATTATTAAAAATATTTATTTAAATTAATATTATTATTTTCACTTTTTTCTTTAATTTACTAATATAAAAATTAAATATATATATATATATATATATATATATATATATATATATATATATATATATATATATATATATATATATATATATACATATACATATACATATATATATATATATATCAGCTCAGAAAGGTCGGCTTGGGATCACCAGTACCTCGGCGATCAAACACAAAAGACCAACGAATCCCAAATGATGGCAAAGGATATCTTTATTCCTGAGAGTACAGCAGCGTGGCAGACGACGTGTTTCGGGCAGTTGCCCTTGATCACATCAGAAATTTTTCCCACAATGCCCTCTTTTTAACTAAACGTGTACACACCATGTGACAAATGAAAATAAACAAAATACTAGTAGGCAAAATCAGAATGTGAAAATCGGGGGTTTGCAGCCATTACACATTAGTAAATATAATGGTATTTTTAATCACATCATAGAATTTCAATACCTGCATAAATGCTTGTTGGAGCAGGCTGTTATATGGTTCTATATAAGCAAGATCTTTAAAGTGCGTTTCAATCGTGCAGTTACACATGTGCAAAAAATTACCTACTGGCGGTCGCCAGTAGATATATATAGTTAGGATTTTTTTCCTATGGGATTTCTGAAAATTCTATGTCGAATAACTTTGGCGTTTGTGGACGGAATTGGCTGAAATTTTCAGGAAAATGGCACATTATGGGGGGTCCCAAAACACGTTTTTCCCGTTCATTTTTCCATAGGGCGGTTGGAATCACTTTTAGCTTGAACGGCTGAATGGATTTATACGAAACTTGGCAAAATTGTAGATATGGTTTGCCCGACGTGCCTTTGCTATGTCTCAATATGTGTGCTCCAGTGGATTTTGAGAAATTAACGTTTTAAAAAACAGATATATCTGTGACAGCGTCCCGGTTAGCGCCCCGGTTCGCGTACCTGACGCGTAACGGAACTTCGCGAGGAGAAGCGGATTGGCTCCCCGGTGACTGTGAACATTCTAAACAGTCCGGAGCGGCCGCCATCTTGTGTCTCGGTAGGATCGAGACACAAGAGGTTGCAAAAACAAAGGGGGAAATGAGCATAAGGGGGCAGAGTACATCCTCCCTGACCCCCTAGGTTTGATGAGGGGGCTTTAAAAGGGCCCCGCGGGGCAAAAAAAAAGATTTTTATTAGCGTTTTTTTTGCGGGGGGAGCGCCCGGTACGCGCACCGGGAAGCGGTCCGGGGAGCGTAATATACGGAAAAAAGAATGAAAGAATGTTCAAATATTGTATGTTTATTGATTGTTCTTTTTGTTGTATTTTTAAAAAAAACAATTATTTAAGTACCAACATGTAGGTACCAATGCAGAGTCTAAAAATAAATATACACCGTTTTCTTTGTAGATATCTTGCATGTTGTTTCAGAAGTTATTGTGGTATATGGAATTCATAGCATAGTCTGTGAGGAAAGCAGAAATAACATGGAGGCAGGAGATGATAAAGAGATGTTAAATACACATTGGAGATGATATAGTGGGAGAAAGGAAGTAACTATGAGCAAACTTACTATGTAACACAAAACAAGTTGCACAGTATATTTTAAGTCTCAGTTTATATTTTATCTTTTTGGGTACTATTTCATAATTTTCATATTAAAAAGAATAATGTCTCAAACAATTTTAACTTTTAAAATTTAAATTTATTGTTCTGACTTTTCAAAATCTAAGAGAATTTGTAACATTAAATCATCAGGAATGTCCTCCTTTTCATTCCAAGAATCACATTCACATTCTTAAGCACATTTTAATAATTCTTGGTCTACTGATTCATCCATAAACTCTAGTTCTTCTTTTTCTTGGTTTGGATTGCTTTCAATCTTAATTTCAAATGAAATTGTATTTTCTTTTGGCTGTGCTTCCATTTTCTTGCTGTAAATTGCATTAAAAAAAATATATCAGTGGAGATAGGGCACTATTGGGTTTAACTTTAGACAGGTGCTTGTGAGTTTTTAACAGTGAAGTAATCTTTGGGCAGTGCATGGTTTCAGGCAGGAAGTAAAACTATTAAAAAGTGCCTGTGATGAAGCCTAAGTAAATTCATAATTACACCACAGAAGCCTAACTCAATCAATAATTTAAATAATTAAGTCTTTCTCAATGACTAACTCTCATAGAGGGACAGTATGTAACTATCTGAAAACGTTTTCGTTATTTAATTTAAAGTGCATAACATAGTTCTCCTTTCAAATTTTTAAAATTATATCTTACCTTTGAAAAAGAAGTTAAAGTTGACAGTCAAAATGCTCTTGAAATGTACTTCAGGAGGTAGTAGTCAAAATGGCTGTGTTTCTCTCTCTTTCTTTATATATATTCAGGTACATAACCAATCAAATGTCTTGAAATAATAGTAGAAAATAAAAGTAACATTTTAATTGGTTGTCAATTCTAACACTTCATATGTGTTTCTGTCATGTAATTTACCTCAGGATATTTAGTCAGTCCTACAGCATAATTTTCTCAATGGAATTCCATCAAATTTGGGTAAATGGTAGGGACTGCTATGTTGTAGGGCCTATTCTATATTTGATGAAAGTGTCTCCAGTGGTTTTTCTGTAGATTACTTTCCCACCTTTTTTTAGCGAGCGCTCACCGGTGTGCGCCCGGGACGCATACCGGCAGCGTTACGGGAGTCCTTCATTTTGTGTATAGGTAGAATTGAGACACAAAATGGAGGGGAAACAATGTTCGGAATGGGTAGAAGGGGGCATGGTAGACACTTTGTGACCCTCTAGGTTTTCTGAGGGGGGCTTAGGACGCTGATATATGCAAAAATAAAAATTAAAAAATTGAAAAATCTCGCGGGGGAGCGCCCGGTACGCGCACCGGTAAGCGAACCGGGGAGCGTACTTTGGTGAAAAATAGTGAAAAAAGTTAGAAAAAGATAAACCTTTACAATGATCAAAGGTAGGGTAGCTCTGAAAAGAGCTATTGGGTTCTGTGGCTGATTTAGGTACCTACAAGTAGGTTCCAATGCACAGTTTTAAATTCAGGAGGAATATTCTATTCCCCTCATCTGAAAAGTGCACACCATCTCCTCTGTAGATGTCTTGCATGTTGTAACGCAAGTTATTGTTGTATATTGAACCCATTCTAAAGTCTTTCATGTAAGCAGAAAGAGATTTATTCACATGTTTCCGTGCTTTCTCAAATTGTGGACAAAATTGGTTGGACCAGTTCCATTTCTGTCTTTGGCATATATTGGAATATACCAAGGCAGTTTGGGGAAAAAGTGTCATCAATTGATGAAAGGTGTCCTTTAAAAGCATTTCCAGACCAACCCCAGTCATAGTCACAAAATCATTTCCACCACAGTGCACTATTAAGAGGTCAGGGTTTGGCAGATGCATAAAACAATTATAACAAAAACATATAAAATATATTTTTCATTTAAAAGAAGAATACATTTTACAGCTTTTGATATTTGCTATTAAAAAACCATTGAAATTCACTGAAAAAACCATAGGTTATAGACCATATATAGTTAGGGATTAGCATTTACAAAACCTTGAAAATTCACAGAAAAAACCATAGGTTATACACCATATATAGTTAGGGATTAGCATTTACAAAACCTTATTTTACTCACACAAAACCATTGAAATTTGCATATATAGTTAGTTGCACTAACTATATATCGCGCACCCGCAATCCACTGCTGATGATGTCACATATTACATCATTCATGACATGGTCAGTGACATCACTGATGACATCACTGATGACATCTCAAATGACCTCACTGATGACATCACTGATGACATCTCAAATGACATCACTGATGACATCTCATTTGACATTACTGATCACATCACTGATGACATCATTCATGTGATTATACGATGAACCTCTTCAGACTCTAATATAACCTTAGATACACTCAGTGTAAACAGACACTCACAGACTGTCACTCATCCATGGAGTTACTCACACACCTAGTCAGTCATGCAAATAATCAATCACACCTCCATTTCCTCAACTATACAGTTATACACACCTTACTTATTCAAACATATACTAACACATATTTACTCTCTTATACAATCCCTGGTACAAGTTCACAATGATCCATACAGCCACTCACACATTCACTGGCTCTTATGCACAGTTATTTATATATGTCAACTCTCACATGTACTGTGTTTTAGATATGTACTTACTTTGACATGTAGCACTGAGATATCCATTCACTCACCAATACACTCATGCACACAGTCAACCGCCCATACAGCTGTTTCCACATGCACTTTTGAACCCATACATCTAGTGAATCAACTGCTCACACATCTATGCACAGAGTCATACACCTCCCAGCCACCCACACACACACTCAGTCTCCCATACAAATACTTGGGCAACCAATCAATAACCCATATAGTTACTCATATAGCTACTGATCAACACATGCAGCAGTTTACAGAACAACAGACATAATGATGCACAAATTAAGACAGTTCAGTCACTAACCCATGCACTCAGTGAGACACATTTAATCACTCCCTCATACAGTCAGTCATGCACCTACTAAATCCTTCATCCAGACACTTATACATCCACTCATTCTTCAATATGTAAGACATATTTTAACTTTACAGAAACATACAGTCACTGGATGTTGTCATCAGTGATGTCCTCAGTGATGTCATTTGAGATGTCATCAGTGATGTCACTGACCATGTCATGAATGATGTAATATGTGACATCATCACAAGTGGATTGCGGGTGCGCGATATATAGTTAGTGCAACTAACTATATATGCGAATTTCAATGGTTTTGTGTGAGTAAAATAAGGTTTTGTAAATGCTAATCCCTAACTATATATGGTCTATAACCTATGTTTTTTTCAGTGAATATATATATACATTGCAGTTGTAGATATGACACTATAAATATACATATACACATTAATAAATATGTATATAAATATGAATCATTTCATGGTTTAAAAAGTAATAATGTACATGCTTAAAACCATCCTTAAAAAGATTTTTGTAAATTTCATCATTGTAATGGTCCCAATGGGATGTGCAATACAATAGCAATGTAAACTTCACTGACCAATGTGCAACTCTGCGCATAGGATTAAAGTGCTGCTAAGAACTCAGTCTATGTTAATAACAAAACGCATCACATCTAATATATTTACTAATTAGCCAACATTGGGGACATCAAACTCTGATGACAACCCCTTATGCAATGACTTTGTGTATCCTACTTGTGGGAGGAAAACATTCCTCTCCCCCCTGTGTTTGAAGTGCAACCTGTGTGGTGCAGGAGAATCATAGATCCATCACAGCAAAAAGTTAAGAAAAGGAAATGAATTAAATAGGTATTGGGTGTTGGACAGAAACTGAACATGGATAGATTATGTCACAGGATGGCTTAATCAGGAGCACTCTCCAAGTTCTACCAATAATATGGGGTGACTGGGCTGTAATATGACCGAGTACCTATACCAAGTAGGATTCTTTCTTTACAGGAAGTGGTACAGGTCTTCCGTAGTGTTCAGCCCATTTGGTACCTTGGAATCTAATTCTAAAATCATTTTCGATTCCAATCCCTTCTAGGTCTTGGAACTGAGGAAAGGACAAAGTAGCTGAGACACTGTAGATCATTCCCTTGTACACTTTTAAAGTGTCTAGCCACGGGGTAGGAGCTGTCATTATTAACGATTGCCCAAATGTGCTGCAATATCATGGCATGCACCGGAAGCCTGGTACTACCCACGTACCTCAGGCCACAGGTGCATACCAGAACATAAACAGCATACTCTGTTTTGCAACCATAGTTTCCTTTAATTGGCAATGGTGTAGGGCAAAATGGAGTGGTATAATATTGGGTGTTAACCCCAAATTTGCATGCCCTGCAACTGGTACATTTATAAAACCTCAGCCGGGGTGGGAACCAAGACTTCTTTTTAGACAATTCAGGGAAAGGATTGGAAATATGTGTACGTAGGGAGGGTCCCCTCCGAAACGTAATGTTAGGTGAATTTGGCAGATGATATGATAACACTGCATCTGTCTTTAATATAGGCCAACTTTTGGTTAAGATGGACCGGATCTTTCTGTCCTGACAACTATATGCAGTGATGAACCTAATGGTAGATTCAGCCGAATCTTCCATGGTCCCCATAGTTGGGATCACTGGTTTGAACAGTGTTTTCCTGGGTCTCAGTTTCATTTTAATGACCGCTCTTTTCAATATATTTTCCTTATATCCTCACTCTCTGAATCTGTCTAGTACTTCTATAATGCAGACTGCCAATTCCTCATCGCTACTTCATATTCTTTTCAGGCGGAGTAACTCCCCATAGGGGATATTGTCTATGACATGACGGGGATGGGCACTTGTGGCATGAAGGGTTGTGTTCCCCGATGTGTCTTTTCAATGAAGGGTAGTAGACATTTTACCTGCTTTGTGAAAAACCTTGACGTCTAAGAAGTCCACTGCTGTTTTACTCATGTGATATGTGAACCTGAGATTTTCCTCATTGTTGTTTAGCGTCATAATGAATTCTTTCACACTTTTTTCATCACCCCTCCAAATTAAAAACACATCATCAATGAAACTAACCCACATTTCCACATGTTTTGCGAACACTGCGTGGTGTTTCCCCATGAGGACCCGCTTCTCCCACCAGCCCACGTGTAAACACGCGTAGCTGGGAGAAAAGCAGGCCCCCATGGCAACACCTCTTTTTTGCACGTAGACATCATTACCAAACATGAAATAGTTGTGGTATAAACTCCAACTCACAAACTCCACTAGCATCTTATTGTGGTTGTAACAATGCACTGGTCTTGTACTCAGAAAATATTCTAGTGCTTTGAGCCCTGTTTGGTGGTCTATGCTAGTATAAAGGGCTTCGATGTCTAACGTGACAAGTAAACAATCATATGTCCACGCAATGTTCTTTAATTTTTGCAAAAAGTGGCCTGTATCCCTTTTGTATCCCTTTTGTATGTCGGCAGACTCGTACATCCAAATCCACTTGGTATGTATGTATATATGTATATTCACTGAAAAAACCATAGGTTATAGACCATATATAGTTAGGAATTAGCATTTACAAAACCTTATTTTACTCACACAAAACCATTGAAATTCGCATATATAGTTAGTTGCACTAACTATATATCGCGCACCCGCAATCCACTGCTGATCATGTCACATATTACATCATTCATGACATGGTCAGTGACATCACTGATGACATCACTGATGACATCTCAAATGACATCACTGATGACATCACTGATGACATCTCAAATGACGTCACTGATGACATCACTGATGACATCTCAAATGACATCACTGATGACATCACTGATGACATCTCAAATGACATCACTGATGACATCACTGATGACATCTCATTTGACATTACTGATCACATCACTGATGACATCATTCATGTGATTATACTATGAACCTCTTCAGACTCTAATATAACCTTAGATACACTCAGTGTAAACAGACACTCACAGACTGTCACTCATCCATGAAGTTGCTCACACACCTAGTCAGTCATGCAAAGAATAAATCACACCTCCATTTCCTCAACTATACAGTTATACACACCTTACTTATTCAAACATATACTAACACATATTTACTCTCTTATACAATCCCTGATACAAGTTCACAATGATCCATACAGCCACTCACACATTCACTGGCTCTTATGCACAGTTATTTATATATGTCAACTCTCACATGTACTGTGTTTTACATATGTACTTACTTTGACATGTAGCACTGAGATATCCATTCACTCACCAATACACTCATGCACACAGTCAACCGCCCATACAGCTGTTTCCACGTGCACTTTTGAACCCATACATCTAGTGAATCAACTGCTCACACATCTATGCACAGAGTCATACACCTCCCAGCCACCCACACACACTCTCAGTCTCCCATACAAATACTTGGGTAACCAATCAATAACCCATATAGTTACTCATATAGCTACTGATAAACACATGCAGCAGTTTACAGAACAACAGACATAATGATGCACAAATTAAGACAGTTTAGTCACTGACCCATGAACTCAGTGAGACACATTTAATCACTCACTCATACAGTCAGTCATGCACCTACTAAATCCTTCACCCAGACACTTATACATCCACTCATTCTTCAATATGTAAGACATATTTTAACTTTACAGAAACATACAGTCACTGGATGTTGTCATCAGTGATGTCATCAGTGATGTCATTTGAGATGTCATCAGTGATGTCATCAGTGATGTCACTGACAATGTCATGAATGATGTAATATGTGACATGATCAGCAGTGGATTGCGGGTGCGCGATATATAGTTAGTGCAACTAACTATATATGCGAATTTCAATGGTTTTGTGTGAGTAAAATAAGGTTTTGTAAATGCTAATTTCTAACTATATATGGTCTATAACCTATGGTTTTTTCAGTGAATTTTCAAGGTTTTGTAAATGCTAATTCCTAACTATATATGGTCTGTAACCTATGGTTTTTCAGTGAATTTCAATTCTTTTTTAATAGCAAATATCAAAAGCTGTAAAATGTATTCTTCTTTTAAAGGAAAAATATATTTTATATGTATTTAATATAATTCTTTTATGTGTATAAATTTTTTGAGGGAACAAATTTATCAACTATCATGCTGAAGAAGAGTGTGGGGAAAAAAAACAAAGAGGAAAGAACAATCAGTTCAAAAATACAATTGCTTTAAAGCATGAAGTGCTTTTCCACACATTTACATTTAAATAACCCATATTAGAACATACAAAATATCTACAGAGGAGACGGTGTACATTGAATTTTAGACTCTTCATTGGTACCTACATGTTGGTACTTACATCACCCACACAACACAACAGCTCTATTCAGAGCTACCCTACTTCAAAGCACTCTAAAATATTATTTTACTATTTCCCTTGGTTTTCCCCTTGTTACGCTTTCCGGAACGCTACCCGGTGCGCGGACCGGGCGCTAACCGTGCGAAAATGTTAAATTTTTTACATTTTTTTTTACATATATGGGCCTCCTCAGCCACCCTCAGAAAACCTAGGGGGTCAGGATATGTCTCCGTGCCCCCTTATACCCATTCCCAACATTGTTTATCCTCCATCTTGTGACTAAATTAGTCCGAAACACAAGATGGCGGACTCCTGTTACGCTACCGGTTCGCTACCCGGTTCGCGTACCGGGTAGCGCTTCCACCGCGAAAAATCGAAAAAAAATTATTTTATTTATTTGCCCCGCGGGGCCCTTTAATAGCCCCCACATCAATCCTAGGGGGTCAGGAGGGGTCTACCTTGCCCCCTTTCATTCATTTCCCCCTTCGTTTATTTCCACCTCTTGTCTCTCGATCCCACCAAGAGACAAGATGGCGGCCGCTCCGGACTGTTTAGAATGTTGACAGTCACCAGAGAGCCAATCCGCTTCTCCTCGCGAAGTTCCGTTACGCGTCTGGTACGCGAACCGGGGTGCTAACCGGGACGCTGTCACAGATATATATATTTTTTTGAACGTTAATTTCTCAAAATCCACTGGAGCACATATCTTGAGACCTAGCAAAGGCACATCGGGCAAACAGTCTCTACAATTTTGCCAAGTTTCATAGAAATCCATTCAGCCGTTCGAGCTAAAAGTGAGTCCAACCGCCCTATGGAAAACTCAATGTTAAAAACACGTTTTGGGACCCCCCTTTTTTCTCGGCCCCCGCTTGACGAAACCCCCCCAAACTTTCAGGGGATGCTCAGAAACAAAATGTGCCATTTTCCTGAAAATTTCAGCTTATTCCGTCCATCAATGCCAAAGTTATTCAACATAGAATTTTCAGAAATCCCTATTCAAAAAAATCCTAACTATATATACCTACTGGCGACCGCCAGTAGGTAATATATATATATATATATATATATATATATATATATATATATATATATATATATATATATATATATATATATATATATATTACCTACTGGCGATAGCCAGTAGGTATATATAGTTAGGATTTTTTTCCTATGGGATTTTTGAAAATTCTATGTCGAATAACTTTGGCGTTTGAGGACAGAATTAGCTGCAATTTTCAGGAAAATGGAACATTTTGTTTCTGAGCAGCCCCTGAAAATTTGGGGGGGTTTCGTCAAGGGGGGGCCGAGAAAAAAGGGGGGTCCCAAAACGTGTTTTTCCCATGCAATTTTCCATAGGGCGGTTGGCCTCACTTTTAGCCTGAACGGCTGAATGGATTTACACCAAACTTGGCAAAATTGTAGGGACTGGTAGCCCGATGTGCCTTTGCTATGTCTCAAGATATAGGCTCCAGTGGTTTTTACGAAAATTAACTTTGAAAAATATATATTGGGCTACATTGGGCTATATATATGTTGGAGCCCAAATGTAGCCCAATGTAGCCCAATGTAGCCCAATGTAGCCCAAAGATGGCCACCAGAGACAAAAAAAAACAAATGTAGCCCAAATATCAGCCAGATGTAGCCCAACTATAGCCCAATGACAGAATGTCCCAGAGTGTTCTTAAGAACAACTAGAGTGCTAACAGTCCTACTTATTACAAAGGTATGGCACACCTGAAGCCATCTTGATTGGAATAAAGTGGTAACTCTTAAAACATTTAATTTAAAAAGGAACAAAATGAGGGGGTTCATTTTACCATAGAAAGTATGATTAGCGAATATATGACGAAATCCCGCATACCATCAGTCGGCAAAAAAATCCCGCATGTACTATTAGGCCGCAAATTAAAATAACGAAAACTTTTAGAACGAATATGCCTTTAGCATACACTAAACAACTAAACTACCCTAAACCCTAAAACACTACCCCCAGCATGACCCTACACTACACAAACAGTACAACACTACCCTAAACCCTAAAACACTACCCCCAGCATGACCCTACACTACACACACACTACAACACTACCCTAAACCCTAAAACACTACCCCCAGCATGACCCTACAATACGCAAACACTACAACACAACCCTAAACCCTAAAACACTACACCCCAGCATGACCCTACACTACGCAAACACTACAACACTACCCTAAACCCTAAAACACTACCCCCAGCATGACCCTACACTACACAAACACTACAACACAACCCTAAACCCTAAAACACTACCCCCAGCATGAGCCTACACTACGCAAACACTACAACACAACCCTAAACCCTAAAACACTACCCCCAGCATGACCCTACACTACGCAAACACTACAACACTACCCTAAACCCTAAAACACTACCCCCAGCATGACCCTACACTACGCAAACACTACAACACTACCCAAAACCCTAAAACACTACACCCCAGCATGACCCTACACTACGCAAACACTACAACACTACCCTAAACCCTAAAACACTACCCCCAGCATGACCCTACACTACGCAAACACTACAACACTACCCAAAACCCTAAAACACTACACCCCAGCATGACCCTACACTACGGAAACACTACAACACTACCCTAAACCCTAAAACACTACCCCCAGCATGACCCTACACTACGCAAACACTACAACACTACCCTAAACCCTAAAACACTACCCCCAGCATGACCCTACACTACGCAAACACTACAACACTACCCTAAACCCTAAAACACTCCCCCAGCATGACCCTACACTACGCAAACACTACAACACTACCCTAAACCCTAAAACACTACCCCCAGCATGACCCTACACTACGCAAACACTACAACACTACCCTAAACCCTAAAACACTACCCCCAGCATGACCCTACACTACGCAAACACTACAACACTACCCAAAACCCTAAAACACTACCTCCAGCATGACCCTACACTACGCAAACACTACAACACTACCCAAAACCCTAAAGCACTACGCCCCAGCATGACCCTACACTACGCAAACAATACAACACTACCCAAAACCCTAAAACACTACCCCCAGCATGACCCTACACTACGCAAACACTACAACACTACCCAAAACCCTAAAACACTACCCCCAGCATGACCCTACACTACGCAAACACTACAACACTACCCTAAACCCTAAAATACTACACCCCAGCATGACCCTACACTATGCAAACACTACAACACTACCCAAAACCCTAAAACACTACCCCCAGCATGACCCTACACTATGCAAACACTACAACACTATCCTAAACCCTAAAACACTACGCCCAGCATGACCCTACACTACGCAAACACTACAACACTACCCTAAACCCTAAAACACTAGCCCCAGCATGACCCTACACTACGCAAACACTACAACACAACCCTAAACCCTAAAACACTACCCCCAGCATGACCCTATACTACGCAAACACTACAACACTACCCTAAACCCTAAAACACTACCCCCAGCAAGACCCTACACTACGCAAACACTACAACACAACCCTAAACCCTAAAACACTACCCCCAGCATGACCCTACACTACGCAAACACTACAACACTACCCTAAACCCTAAAACACTACCCCCAGCATGACCCTACACTATGCAAACACCACAACACTACCCTAAACCGTAAAACATAAGCCCCAGCATGACCCTACACTACGCAAACACTATAACACTACCCAAAACCCTAAAACACTACCCCCAGCATGACCCTACACTACGCAAACACTACAACACTATCCTAAACCCTAAAACACTACGCCCAGCATGACCCTACACTACGCAAACACTACAACACTACCCTAAACCCTAAAACACTAGCCCCAGCATGACCCTACACTACGTAAACACTACAACACAACCCTAAACCCTAAAACACTACCCCCAGCATGACTCTACACTACGCAAACACTACAACACTACCCTAAACCCTAAAACACTACCCCCAGCATGACCCTACACTAAACAACCACCACAACTCTACACTACACTAACACAACACTACACTACACAACACTACACTACACTACACAATCACTAACCCACGAAAAAATTAACACAAACCCACTTACCTCTCTCGTCATCGTGGTTTTCACAACGCAAATGCATTTACCATACATGCCTTTAAAACGTAATTCTTTGTAAAGGCATGCGTGATAAATGCACATGCGTTTTGAAAAAATGCGGGATAATGGTATGCGAGGTCAATGACCTTTCGGGATAATGGTATGCGGACTGAAAGTCTGCGGGATAAAAAATGCGGGAAAATGGCTGCAAACCATGATTAGCAGCAGACTTCCCTGGTGAGCACTAGCTTTACTAAAGTGATCTAATGAGCAACTAGAGTGCTAACATTCAGAATTTATGGCAAATATGTGACACATCTGAATGCCTTCTTGATAGAACCAAAGTAAACAAGCATTGAAAATGCAATAGATCTCGCCCTCGTTTAAGTTAAAGCCATTCTGTTTGTAATGAGGTGGCTTTTTAGCTTTTCTTTTATTAGTGTTTTTAAAACTTTCATGTAAATAACATGCATATGTATGCATATATGTATATGTATGCATGCATTTATATTTATATAGATATGCAGATTACATATGTTTATATATGTATATTACCTACTGGCGATAGCCAGTGGGTATATATAGTTAGGATTTTTTCTCTATGGGATTTCTGAAAATTCTATGTCTAATAACTTTGGCGTTTGTGGACGGAATTGGCTGAAATTTTCAGGAAAATGGCACATTTTGTTTCTGAGCAGCCCCTGAAAATTTGGGGGGGTTTTGTCAAGGGGGGGCCGAGAAAAGAGGGGGTCCCAAAACGCGTTTTTCCCATTCATTTTTCCATAGGGCGGTTGGACTCACTTTTAGCTCGAACGGCTGAATAGATTTACATGAAACTTGGCAAAATTGTAGATATGGTTTGCCCGACGTGCCTTTGCTATGTCTCAATATATGTGCTCCAGTGGATTTTGAGAAATTAACGTTTAAAAAAATATATATATCTGTGACAGCGCTCCGGTTAGCGCCCCGGTTCGCGTACCTGACGCGTAACGGAACTTCGCGAAGCGAAGCTGATTGGCTCTCCGGTGTCTGTCAACATTCTAAACAGTCCGGAGCGGCCGCCATCTTGTCTCTCGGTACGATCGAGAGACAAGATGTGGTGAAAAACGAAGGGGGAAATGAAGGAAAGGGGGCAAGGTAGACCACTCCTGACCCCCCAGGATTGATGAGGGGGATATTAAAGTGCCCCGCGGGGCAAAAAATAAAAAAAAAATGTTTGTGATTTTACGCCGTAGAGTCACGTCCCGGTACGCGAACCAGGCAGCTCACCGGGCAGCTCACCGGGCAGCTAACCGGGCAGCTAACCGGCAGCGTAGCTGTCAACATTGTAAACAGTCCGGAGCGGCCGCCATCTTGTCTCTCGGTAGGTTCGAGAGACAAGATGTGGTGAAAAAAGAAGGGGGAAATGAAGGAAAGGGGGCAAGGTAAAACCCTCCTGACCCCCTAGGATTGATGAGGGGGATATTAAAGTCCCCCGGGATTTTTCGCGGTAGAGGCGCTTCCCGGTACGCGAACCGGGCAGCTAACCGGCAGCGTAACGGGAGTCCGCCATCTTGTGTTTTTGGAGCGTCCGGTTCGCGTACCGGGTAGCGTCCCGGTAAGCGTAACAAGGGGAAAACTAAGAGAAACAGTAAAAAAAAATTAAGGGAATAGATTTCCAGCAAACTTGGCAAAATTGTAGGGACTGTTTGTTTGATGTGCCTTTGCAAGGCCTCAAGATATGTGCACGTGTGGATTTTGTCTAATTAAGGTTAAAAAAAATATATATATCTGTAAGCGTGCTCCGGCACGCTTACGTTACGGGTTTTGTTTGCGCTGCAGAGCCGATACGTCACGGTTATGCGACGCGTCATGAGGCGTCTCACGTGGCTACGTGATACGTCACGTAATAAAGAATATATTTTACAGCTATAGATATTAGCTTTTTGAAAAACCAAAGAAATTCACTGAAAAAACCATAGGTTATAGACCATATATAGTTAGGAATTTGCATTTACAAAACCATGAAAATTCACTGAAAAAACCATAGGTTAGAGACCATATATAGTTAGCTGGACATTTTATTGACATAAAACCAATGAAATTCCATATATAGTTAGTTGCACTAACTATATATCGCGCACCCGCAATCCACTGCTGATGATGTCACATATTACATCATTCATGACATGGTCAGTGACATCACTGATGACATCACTGATGACATCTCAAATGACATCACTGATGACATCTCAAATGACATCACTGATGACATCATGACACACCAATACCAGTTACTACATACGCACTCACTGATTCCTACGTCTACACACACATTCACTCATTCACCCATACAATCACTCATACATACAGTCACTCATTATTACAACACTATCATATGCACTCATACACCTATGCAGACACCCACACACTGCCACTCATCCATGGAGTTACTCACACACCTAGTCAGTCCTGTAAAGAATCAATCACACTTCCATTTCCTCATCTATACAGTTAAACGCAGAACAACATACTTCAGTGACATCACTGATGACATCACTGATGACATCTCAAATGACATCACTGATGACATCTCAAATGACATCACTGATGACATCATGACACACCAATACCAGTTACTACATACGCACTCACTGATTCCTACGTCTACACACACATTCACTCATTCACCCATACAATCACTCATACATACAGTCACTCATTATTACAACACTATCATATGCACTCATACACCTAGTCAGTCCTGTGAAGAATCAATCACACTTCGATTTCCTCATCTATACAGTTAAACACAGAACACCATACTTTTCACACATATACTAACACATACTTACTCTCTTATACAATCACTGATACAAGTACACATTGATATGCACAGAGTCACACACCTCCCAGCCAGCCACACACACACTCAGTCTTCCATACATCCACTCATTCTTCAATATGTAAAACATATTTGAACTTTACAAAAACACACAGACACTAGATGATGTCATCAGTGATGTCATTTGAGATGTCATCAGTGATGTCATCAGTGATGTCATTTGAGATGTCATCAGTGATGTCATCAGTGATGTCACTGACCATGTCATGAATGATGTAATATGTGACATCATCAGCAGTGGATTGCGGGTGCGCGATATATAGTTAGTGCAACTAACTATATATGGAATTTCATTGGTTTTATGTCAATAAAATGTCCAGCTAACTATATATGGTCTCTAACCTATGGTTTTTTCAGTGATATATATATATATCTATATATATATATATATATATATATATATATATATATATATATATATATATATATATATATATATATATATATATAAATATATATATATATATATATATAACATTTCTATGGCAAAATGAAACCCCTCATTTTGTTCCTTTTCAAATTAAATGTATTAAGTGTTACCACTTTATTCCAATCAAGATGACTTCAGGTTTGCCATACTTTTGTCATAAGTAAGACTGTTAGCGTTCTAGTTGTTCTTTAGAACACTCTGGGACATTCTGTCATTGGGCTATAGTTGGGCTACATCTGGCTGATATTTGGGCTACATTTGTTTTTTTTTGTCTCTGGTGGCCATCTTTGGGCTACATTGGGCTACATTAGGCTACCTTTTGGCTCTAACATATATATAGCCCAATGTTCCCAATATATATTTTTCAAAGTTAATTTTCGTAAAAACCACTGGAGCATATATCTTGAGACATAGCAAAGGCACATCGGGCTACCAGTCCCTACAATTTTGCTAAGTTTTGTGGAAATCCATTCAGCCGTTTGAGCTAAAAGTGTGTCCAACCGCCCTATGGAAAACTCAATGTTAAAAACACGTTTTGGGACCCCCCTTTTTTCTCGGCCCCCGCTTGACGAAACCCCCCCCAAACTTTCAGGGGACGCTCAGAAACAAAATGTGCCATTTTCCTGAGGATTTCAGCCAATTCCGTCCATCAACGCCAAAGTTATTCAACATAGAATTTTCAGAAATCCCTATTCAAAAAAATCCTAACTATATTGCCTACTGGCGGTCGCCAGTAGGTATATATAGTTAGGATTTTTTCTCTATGGAACTTTTGAAAATTCTATGCCTAATAACTTTGGCGTTTGTGGACGGAATCGGCTGAAATTTTCAGGAAATTGGCACATTTTGTTTCTGAGCAGCCCCTGAAAATGAGGGGGGGTTTCGTCAAGGGGGGCCGAGAAAAAAGGGGGTCCCAAAACGGGTTTTTCCCATTCATTTTTCCATAGGGCGTTTGGTCTCACTTTTAGCTCGAACGGCTGAATGGATTTGCACGAAACTTGGCAAAATTGTAGGGACTGTTAGCCCGATGTGCCTTTGCTGGGTCTCAATATATGTGCTCCAGTGGATTTTGAGACATTAACGTTTTAAAAAACTGATATATCTGTGACAGCGTCCCGGGTAGCGCTCCGCGGCCGCCATCTTGTCCCTCGGTAGGATCGAGAGACAAGAAGAGGAGAAAAACGAAGGGGGAATTTAATGAAAGGGGGCAAGGTAGACCCCTCTTGACCCACTAGGAATGATGTTGGGGTTAATAAAGGGTCCCGTGGAAAAAAAAAAAATTTGATTTTTCACGGTAGAAGCGCTTCCCGGTTCGCGAACAGGTAGCGAAACGGGAATTCGCCATTTTGTATTTCATTTTAATTAAATTACAGGGTATAAGGGGGTACGGGAGACGTATCCTGACCCTATATGTTTTCTGAGGGTGGCTGAGGAGGCTCATATATGTTGATACATGTCTTCCAGCGGCTGCGCGTGAGCGTTTTTTTTTTTTTTGCTGCGTGACGTCTGTTAACGTTCGATTCGAAGGAAATCAGGAAGTGTTGACCGCCATTTTGTGACTGCGAGTAAATATTTTGTTAAAAATAATTGTTATAAATTAATCCGTATTGATAAACATTGTCTGCGCGATCTTGCCTTTTTTCCAATGCCACAATTTTGTCGTGCACGGCAGCCATTTTAGATGCCTTGACCAGACCCACTCTCTGCACGTCGCCGATCCTCAGCATGGCTCCCCACCCTCGCAAGCATCTCCCCCACGCACTGGTCACCCCCGCTCTCTCTCTCATGCATGGGCCATAAACCTCCCCCCATCTGTGCTGTTCTTCCCTGAAAATCACACCCTGTGCCCGCCCGACACCTCCCTTTCACCCTATTCACTACCGCACCCTCTGACACTCCTCTTCCTCTGTGTCTAATTGTCCAGGCCGGTCCTAGGCTATCACCTAGCCGTGCGGATGTAGTTTATGGCCCCAACTTTAAAGAATCACCCCTGTTCAAAGGAGTTACAGTAGATCAAGGCCCCCACCTCATGAGATCCGTCACAGCACACATGTTCCTACTATCTGATAACCATCCTGTATTGTGATTGGGGAGGGGATTCTCACTGTGAGGGTGTGTGGGACTGAGCCTGAAGCAGAAGATTCCAGGGATGCCTCTTTGTACATCAAAGTTTTTACAATTATGTGTCACATTAAAAATATATAGCACTCCAACAAAGTAGTAGGATTATAAAACTTTAATAACTTATAAATATATACAACGCAACAAAAACAGTAAACACATTTAAAAAAAATTTTGAAAAAAGAAGCAACAATGGTCAGTAGCTGTCTTTTGTGCGAATAGTCCCAAGGCAGCACAACGTGCTGAGTTCTGGATGGCACCCAGGTGATGTCACCTGGGTGCCGCACTGGTTTTTGGTATACTACAATGCTGCTCCGAAAAACGGCGTGGGGTGCCCCGGGGGGGGGGGGGAGGCCTCGTCAGTAGCGGTCTGTTGTGCGAATAGTCCCAAGGCAGCAGAACGAGCTGAGATGTGGATGGCATCCAGGTGATGTCCAGTAAGTTGCTGCACTGGTTTTGGTATCCTACAATGTTGCTCCGAAAAACGGCGTGGGGCGCCCCGGGGAGGGGGGGGGGAGGCGGCATGAACGGGCCTCCCCAGGTGGAGGCTCGTCTTCTGTAGTGGGGCGCCCCTTTACCGTTTCAGTTGCCATTCCGCCCGCTTTTGGTACACTGTGCCAAAATCCGCCATTCAGCTGAGTTGCGCCCACTCTTGCGGTGCAGCGATAGGCGGCTGCCACAGGACTCTCAAAATGGCGGTAGGCTCTTCGGATTTGGGCCTGGTCCACTAAAATGGCCCTGGGACACCTTGGAACTCGGACGCTTGTCTGCTAGGGCTTGGGCCCCATTCTCGAAAGCGTCCCCTCAGCCTTGCAGATTCTACAAAAGTCTTGGGGGCCACCGACTCCCGCAGGCTTCCGGTGGGGAGCGGCTGTCAGGATTGCTTGCGGAATGGCCACGACCGAGCTACGAGATGGTGGTGCTCTCATGCTGATGCCAGCTTCAGTCTGAAACATCCAGAAACACTATAGACTATCAATTCGATGAGTTCCGGTGGAGCCCCAACGTGACCCGGTAGGGAAGAACTTGCCCTCCCCTTTTTTGAGTGATGGTTCTTGTTGCCTTTCCACTCTGTTGTCATCTAACAGAACCTTTTTGGATTGCCGAGTGAGAAAAAGAAAGGTGGGGCTTTCATCGTTTGGGAGAAAAAAATGTTTTAATCCAATGAAAAGTGTTATTTTTAGGTCATATGATCAAGCCTTCCATCATTAGGAAACCAAAAGTAAAATGAACCAATGAAAAGTTTTAAAAACAAGTCACATGACCTGTTATGCGGCTTTGGGCTATAAAAAGCCAAAAAAATCCGTTGGCCCGTGAGGCGGCGTCAGTAGCGGACCGATGTGCGAATAGGCCGAAGGCAGCACAATGCGCCGAGATCCGGATGGCACCGAGGTGGTGTCCAGCAAGTTGCCGCACTGGTGTGACCATCCTACAATGCTGCGGCGAAAGTCGCCGTGGGGTGCCCTGTTGGCCTGTGAGGTGGCGTCAGTAAGTGGGGGCTGTTTGAGGATCTGACTGCATTGGAAAGCAATGTGATGCGGTGCCTCGCCCCCAAGATGGAGGCTCCTCGGCTGCAGTGGGGCGCCCCTTGGTATTTCACTCGCTATCCAGCTGAGTTGCGTCCGCACTTGCGGCTACAGTAGGCCGAAGGCAGCACAACGCGCCGAGATCTGGATGGCACCGAGGTGGTGTCCAGCAAGTTGCCGTACTGGTGTGGCCATCCTACAATGCTGCGGGGGGGGGAGGCGGCGCAAATGAGCCTCTCCCGTCTCTCCAGGTGGAGGCACTTCATCTGCAGTGGGGCGCCGTCTAGCTGAGTTTCGCCCGCTCTTGCTGCTACAGCGATAGGCGGCTGCAACAGGACTCTCAAAATGGCGGCCTGTTCTTTGGATTTTGGCCTGGTCCACTAAAATGGCCCTGGGACACCTTGGAACTCGGACGCTCGAATTTGTTTCCTTTCCACCACATGCAAAAAAGGTAAATGCCCGGTACGTTACCTGCCTCATCTGCCACGATGTACTCTCCAGAGGAACTGAAAAAAATATAGTTATGGTAATTATACCATGCATCGTCATATGGAGAGGTGGCACCCGATTAATTATAGTGCTGCCCAAATTCGAGATTTGGTGGATAACCCCCGACTTGCCAGTACATCCACCAATGAAGTGGCAGTGACAGCATCAGAGGCAAGGGAAACGGTCCTAAATCTTCAGAAGAACTTTGGACAAATGAAAATGACATGTTTAACTTGCGGCAAATTAATTTCATGTGGAGAGAGGAGTGTTAGTCTAATCAATAGAGCTTATGAACATCATCATAGTCGATGGTTGGTGGAGACATTTTGACTATATCCTGGACCTGCTCGGCCTCGCCCAAAATGGCGCCGGTATAAATGGGACTTGTAACTCCTTGTTGTGTACTGGTTGCCCAACCTTGATATCACGAGATACGTATGCAGTTTTGAAGCACATGGCGGGCGGGGACGAGAATTGATTGAACATTTCGACATCCCTATTGATATTAAGTTCTGATGTGTTATTGATTACTGTACTATTGAAAGTTCGAATTAACGTCACCCATGGTACTTGCCCGCAAATGTATATCTAGATAATTTTATTGTATCTGGCTTGTCGTATTTTAATTATAAAATGTACGTCCATCGATTCCGCAACTGTTAGACACCTTAGTTTTTGCAACCTAATGGCCCGCCCGTTACGTTCTTCTACAGTGTAAATGTCCCCTCATCATATACGATTCCAATTTGCTCCGTGGCCGGCCCACGTGGTTATAGGCCCGTATTTGTATACTGACATTTTCACAATAAAGGTTTTTAAAACAAAACATGGTAGTAGTACTTTCATTGGTAAAGTTTTGAATAATAGCCACTGTTTTCGAATCAGTAAAAGGCAAGTGAAATAAAGCAGTCCAATTACATGACGGTTAAAAGGTATAATACGCAGGAACGCAGTAAAGATAAATGGTCAAGGGCTGTTGTGTTTTCTACTCCTGCAACATAAAGTGATCGATAAGAATCTGATATTCATGCCTATCAGCGACTAAGACAGCAGGCCGAGCCTCTTTTGCTCAACGGTTCCCTCATGGGACGAAGAAACGCCCTTTTTCTCGAAAAAGGAATATTTTACTTGCAGGACAGTTGTAAATTTCCCGGGAAAATACATTAGCCTGGAACATTGTTAGTGATAAACTGTAAATGCATCTGGGTCCTTTGCTTTACAAGTCAGAGTGAGAAAAAAAAAGGTGGGGCTTTCATCATTTGGGAAAAAAAATGTTCGAAAGCAATGAAAAGCGTTATTTTTAGGTCATATGACCAAGCCTTTCATCATTAGAATAACAAAAGTAAAATGAACCAATGAAAAGTTTTATTAACAAGTCACATGACCTGTTATGCTTACGTTACGCGCCGCGCTCTGGATCGCTTCCGGGAAGCTGCGCCTCGCGCACCGGAGCACTTCCGCGTGCGCTAACGCGACCCGTCATATGACGCATTACGCGACAACGTAGGTCCAGAATATAGTCAAAATGTCTCCACCAACCAGCAGTCGGAACACAACCCCTTTCAGTAGTCCAAAAAGTTCTGTAAAATGACAACAGAAGGGACAGGCAACAAGAACCATCACTCAAAAAAGGGGAGGGCAAGTTCTTTTCTACCGGGTCACGTTGGGGCTCCACCGGAACTGATCGAATTGGTAGTCTTCAGTGTTTCTGGATGTTTCAGATTGAAGCTGGCGTCAGCATGAGAGCACCCCGTGGCTACGTCGTGGCCATTCCGCGAGCAATCATGGCAGCCGCTCACCACCGGAAGTCTGCGGGAGTCGGGGGCCCCGGTGACTTTTGTAGAATCTTCAAGGCTGAGGGGACGCTTTTGGGAATGGGGTCCATGCCCTAGCAGTCAAGCGTCCGAGTTCCAAGGTGTCCCAGGGCCATTTTAGTGGGCCAGGCCTAAATCCGAAGAGCCGGCCGCCATTTTGAGAGTCCTGTGGCAGCCGCCTATCGCTGCACTGCAAGAGTGGGCGCAATTCAAGTGGATGGTGGGCGAGACTCTGTAGCCGCAAGAGCGGGCGTAACTCAGCTGGTTGCGTAAAGCGCTGGGGTGTACCTGAAAAACCTCCACCTGGGGAGGTGGGGGAGGCTCGTTTGCGCTGCCTCTCCCTTCTAGTGCATACCACGCCGTTTCCTGGCGCAGGAATATGTGATGGTCGGACTAGGGCACCGCAGGACGTGTCTTCAGGTCGAACGGATTGTGGGACAAGGTCCAGAATGGAAGAGTCACCAAAAGGCAAAAAGTTCCGCTTGACCCCGGGAGCCGGCCGCCTATGTCGGGGGCGATCTCAGGCCACACCAGGGCAACAAGACTTGGGGAGGGAGTCGGAGCCAAGCACCCCCTCCGAGTCCGCGCCATCACACCGCCCCTCGGGGGCCTCCGTCAAGCGGTTTAGGGAGGCACCGCATCACTATGTTTTCAAATGCAGTCAGGTCCACAAACGGCCCCCACTTACTTTGAGAATAGTGAAGCTGCAGCAGGTGCAAATAAGCTTCAGACAGTGTTACAAGCGCTGCTCAGAACTCTGAACTATGGCACCCAACATCCAGGACTTATGCCATTTGTGCAAGGCAGTGACATCGAAGCAACTCAGGGACCAAAACCATGAACGTACACTCATGTATGAAAATCTTACTATTGATGCTTGACTGAGGCCAAGGAGATCAGAGTGCATGAGTCTCATGCTCGATCGATTGAGCTAGCCGGATCGGGCAACAAAAAGTATAAAATAGTTATGTAAATAGTTATTTAATAAAATGTTTTACCCTGTTACTTTGCTGGTGTGTTGTATATATTTATAATATTTGCATAGGGTTTGTCGTTATTTTGGGTGGGGTGGGTGGCGGAGCCGAGCTGTCTTGCAGTCATCATGGTGTGGAGCTCAGTTCATCTCACTAGTTTCGTATTTCTCATGAGGGGTTGTTCATAATGTTTCTATTTTAGCGAGCTCAAAAAGAGATCCCATTAGTGGCCTACTGATTTTGCTTGATTCCTTTTGTTTTTTTAACCCCTTGTATGCTGATGACAAACCCCAGCCGTCATGCACTACGGTGCTCGTGTGCTGATGACGGCTGGGGTTCGTCATGGCCCGCCCCTGTTCTTTTGTTTACAGCACAGCGGCGGAAACGGGCCAGCAGCGAAGGGGTTAAACGATTTTTCACTATCTGCAAAGACTAAACAGAGTATTGCGACTCTGTGCTTGTTTGTAAATAGAGAATGAACCAAAGAGAACCAAATCTAAAACAGTAAATGCTTGGATAACAATCAATCAAATGGAGAGAGAAGCAGGCACGACGGATTACAACGGGGGCAAAGGCCTGCGTTAACTACCCTTCACTATCTGCAAAGAGAGAGTACTCCTAAGAGAAAAGAGGGGGGGGAGGGGGGCTGCGTTCAAAGCACATCAGCGTGCATAAACACGAAAATGTTTTTACCTATCACGTACTTGACATTTGACAGCTTTTTATATTTGCTATTAAAAAACCATTGAAATTCACTGAAAAAACCATAGGTTATAGAACATATATAGTTAGTAATTAGCATTTACAAAACCTTGAAAATTCACTGAAAAAACCATAGGTTATAGACCATATATAGTTAGGGATTAGCATTTACAAAACCTTAATTTACTCCCACAAAACCATAGAAATTCGCATATATAGTTAGTTGCAATAACTATATATCGCGCACCCGCAATCCACTGCTGATGATGTCACATATTACATCATTCATGACATGGTCAGTGACATCACTGATGACATCACTGATGACAACATCCAGTGTTTGTATGTTTCTGTAAAGTTAAAATATGTCTTACATATTGAAGAAATGGTGGATGTATAAGTGTCTGGATGAAGGATTTAGTAGGTGCATAACTGACTGTATGAGAGAGTGATGAAATGTGTCTCACTGAGTGCATGGGTTAGTGACTAAACTGTCTTAATTTGTGCATCATTGTGTCTGTTGTTCTGTAAACTGCTGCATGTGTTAATCAGTAGCTATATGAGTAACTATATGGGTTATTGATTGGTTGCCCAAGTATTTGTATGGGAGACTGAGTATGTGTGTGGGTGGCTGGGAGGTGTATGACTCTGTGCATAGATGTGTGAGCAGTTGATTCACTAGATGTATGGGTTCAAACGTGCATGTGGAAACAGCTGTATGGGCAGTTGACTGTGTGCATGAGTATATTGGTGAGTGAATGGATATCTCAGTGCTACATGTCAAAGTAAGTACATATGTAAAACACAGTACATGTGAGAGTTGACATATATAAATAACTGAGCATAAGAGCCAGTGAATGTGAGAGTGGCTGTATGAATCATTGTGAACTTGTATCAGGGATTGTATAAGAGAGTAAATATGTGTTAGAATATGTTTGAATTAGTAAGGTGTGTATAACTGTATAGTTGAGGAAATGGAGGAGTGATTGATTCTTTTCATGACTGACTAGATTGTGAGTAACTCCATGGATGAGTGACAGTCTGTGAGTGTCTGTTTACACTGAGTGTATCTAAGGTTATATTAGAGTCTGAAGAGCTTCATCGTATTATCACATGAATGATGTCATCAGTGATGTCATCAGTGATGTCATTTAAGATGTCATCAGTGATGTCATCAGTGATGTCATTTGACATGTCATCAGTGATGTGATCAGTGATGTCATTTGAGATGTCATCAGTGATGTCATCAGTGATGTCATTTGAGTTGTCATCAGTGATGTCATCAGTGATGTCACTGACCATGTCATGAATGATGTAATATGTGACATCATCAGCAGTGTATTGCGGGTGCGCGATATATAGTTATTGCAACTAACTATATATGCGAATTTCTATGGTTTTGTGCGAGTAAATTAAGGTTTTGTAAATGCTAATCCCTAACTATATATGGTCTATAACCTATGGTTTTTTCAGTGAATTTTCAAGGTTTTGTAAATGCTAATTCCTAACTATATATGTTCTATAACCTATGGTTTTTTCAGTGAATATATTTATATGTTTCCCACAAGTCGTTTCAAATATAATAATGGGACACCTTTCCTTGAGTCTATACATTTCCACTTTGTGTAATGGGGTATAGGTAGTTTGAAATGATGGTTTCATAACATGTAAACCTCCTAATAGGCGTAACATGGTTTTTTGAGCGCTCCTGATCTCCCCCCCCCCCCGGCCCCCTTTTTTTTTTTTTGTTTTTTCTTTTATAATATCAGCCATTCACATATGAGTTGCTTAAGAGGCAGGGATCTGTCTCTTAGTCTTGGCTGAATTTGCACTTTGCACTTTACATTTTGCATGTGTGTTTGCACTTAAGGGTCTGATATAGTTAGCACAAGCACTTTAACAACTTTGAAGGGCCACGATAATTAATTGTACATATCAGTCTCATATAGATTTGCACTGTTATCCTGTAGACCCTGGATTCAATACCGACATAAAATTGTATATTACGCTGTATATAAAAGGTTTTACGAACTTAGAAAACCTTCAGCTTGTAAATATGGTATTTTTATACATCAATGTTATTCATCATGCTTTTGCAATTGATATTTATGTTGTATAATTTTTTACACTTGTAAATACGGGTCTGTTTTCTAATCTGGATGAAATGCAACTTACATGTTTTTTCAGTTTCTATGTATGTACACGCTCCTTCTTTGTGTTAATTGTGCGCCCTATATATGCACTGTTATTGGTTCTGTCTGGCATGTGATCAAGGTCACCGTGTCGTGACCGAAACGCGTCATGCTGGCAATTGCGAGAAAATAAACCACCTTTGAATTTATAATCCTGCGCTGTGGAGTGGTCTGTACCTGTGGGTTCCGTTGGTTGTTCACGGAAAGCTTTTCCTTTGGCATAAAAAACGGAGCAGGACTGTGAAGCGTATTTCAATTAGAAGGTATTGGACCGTTACCTTCTTTACGGACCCTCCTTTCAATTTGGGCTGTTTGGTTATGCGGTCCACAAGCGGAAGCACCCTCTCAATTGACCCGGAAGGAGTATTGTGAGCAAACAGCCCCCCGTCTGGCGTTCTGTAGCCCAGCTTGCCGGAGTACCTGGAGCCGCCGTTCGTGAGTCTCCCGAGGGGTCGGAGGACACCGAGGAGACACCGCCGGAGGAGCTCTGCGGTAAGCCAGCGGACTGGGTTTTTTGCTGATTTTGATAGCAAAGTAGCCGAATACACGGGAGAAAGAAAACGCGCAAGCATAACGATTTCCCGGCTTGGAAAATATTGTTAAGCCAGAAACCAAGGCAATTTGTTTATACACTCGCACAATGTCAACGCCGGCTGAAGCCTTACGGAACCGGGAGGCTCTAGCGGATGCCATGTTTGTAAACCTACCTACACCCATTAACAAAAATGACTCAATTAAACCTGGGAATGAAAGCACAGATTTAAAGACTAAAATGAAAAAACTGGAAAAACTGCTCAGAACGGAAACCACTAAATGGTGGGAAAAACAATCTCTAGAAAAATATCAGGAAGTGGGCCGTGTTCCCAGAGGGCTGAGGATCCTAATTGCTCCATCATTTGAGAACCCCAACCCTCTGATGTTAAAGGAATGGGCAACTGGGAATCTAGACGCTTCAATGAACATGGTCAGTTTACTGATCAAGTATGCTGAAATTGACCGCAATGAGATTTTACAGGATATTGAGAAGTTGAACAAAGAACTGGAGATTGAGAAAGATCAAGAATTTATCAAAAAAACAAGAGATGAAATTGATGTCAGACTTGCAAAGCACCAGAAACCATCAGCACGAGGAAACAATACAAGTTTGCTTGTGACAAACATGATTATGAGACTGGCAGAATTTTTACGTTTGCGCGTAAGTTTGACAATGTAAAACGGCAAGCTATGGCGCCCAAAGTTACCACACAAACCGCTAGTAATAATCAAAGTGTGGACCTATCTGAACCCGAAATGAGCTCTGTCACTAGTGGAAGCGACTCAGAGGACACTGTAGCAGGGAGCTCTAATCAATGTTCAATGCCTACTAAATATACTCCTTCAGAGGAATTGGGTTTTATGGTCGAGGACAGATTCAAAACATTGCGGCCTCAAACCCGGCAGCAGCGGAAATTAAGCGAACAGCAGCAAACAAAAAACGCAGCGCAAGGAGGAAATGTAGGCGGCAAAGGAACAGCAAAGAGAGGGAGAGGAAAAGGAAAGAAATGGTAATATTACCTACCTCCGGTCAACACACTTTGTCCACACCTGATGATAACGGTGATGCATGTTCTAACACCAACAATGTGGAACAAATGACGGATAATGCAGAGTGTAATACAGTTATTAATTTATCCGATGTGGTGCTGGATAAAGCCGAATTGCAACTTTTATCCTTGGGTTTGTCATATTGCCCCAAAAACTCGTTCAATTATGTACAAACCCGGGTTGATGTGTTCAAATTCATAAGAAAGTTGAAATTAAAAAAGCACTTCAAGTTGTCAAATGCGCAATCAAAGGCCTCTGACATTGTGAACAAAACTCACCCATCCAGAGTGTTCTCCATTTCTGATACGAATGCTTTGAAAGTTGCACATGAGCTAGCACAGGAAGAGGATTTTGTTCCTGGGGCAACTCAACAAAATCTAAGGAATGCAGGCATTTTGACTAATCTTCCTTGTGCCACAAAGTTTAAACCTCCTTCCACATTTTACCCAATAATGCCTAAAGACAATATAGATGCGTTTGGGGATATAGTTGTGGAAGAGTTGAAGAGACTGCAACATACCGTGTCCAGAAGGAGCAAACGTATAAGATATGTTGAAAAACAATACAATAAACTCATGAAGAAATTGAGGAGTAATTCTAATCTCATCATAAATAAAGCAGACAAAGGAGGTAACACTGTTATCTGGCCTCGGATTCAGTATATGGCTGAAGCAGAAAGACATTTGAGTAATGAAACCTGTTACAGGAAAGGCAGCTTTATGGACATTCTGCGTCTCAAGGAGAAAGTACATAAAGATCTCAGTCAATGGAGGCGTGAAGGTCTGCTAAGCAAGCAAGAACATGCCTTCCTGAAAAATTATTTTCCGGTAACCCCTTTTTTCTATCTGATACCAAAGATTCACAAGCAAACCCTCCCAGTCCCTGGCCGGCCTATCATCTCGGCCCAGGGCAGCTTGTTAGAGTCTATTTCACGATACGTGGATCATTTCCTACATGAATTTGTGGAGTCATTACCCTCTTTCATCAAAGATACGGGACACTTTTTGTCTAAAATTAATGATATTGTGTGGGATAATGATTTAATTTTGATAGCGCTAGATATAGATTCTCTATATACTAGTATAGCACATCATGATGGACTAAACGCTGTTAAGCATTTCTTAAACAAACGTGATATTGCTTTCAGTCAACATAGTAGCATGCTTCTGAGTATGTTGAATTTATGTTTAAATAACAACTATTTCCTGTATGATAAAGAAGTTTATCAGCAACTAAGAGGGGTGGCCATGGGGGCATGTTTTTCCCCCACCTACGCATGTCTTCATGTGGGGTGGTGGGAGGAACATGTCCTCATGGGGTCACTTGCTACCAGGTTTCCCAACAGGATAGCCCACTTTTGGCGTTTTACAGATGATATCTGCATGATATGGAGGGGATCAGAAGAGTCAGCAATTGAATTTGTGAGAGTCATCAATGATAACCAACTTAATCTCAAATTCACGTCCCAGATTAGTAGAAACATGATTCAATTCTTGGACGTTGAGATCTATGTCCAAGATGAGAAACTACATACTAGACTCCATAGAAAGCCTACGGCGGGCAATTCTATCTTGCACGCCGGTAGTGCACATCCAGGACACCTTGTGAAAAGTATTCCTTATGGGGAATTTCTACGTATCCGTAGGATATGTAGTTCCGAGGTTGACTTGAATAAATGTCAGAAAGAAGCGTTTCTCAGATTTGTTGCTAGAGGCTATCACACTACTGTCCTCAGAGATGCTTTAAATAGAGCGAATGATTTGAACCGGGATGAATATCTGAATTCCACCAAAGCCATCAGTATCAGACAGGAACCTAAGTCTGAAGTCCCTGACAGAATCAGCATGATCACAACCTTCAACAGTGAGGAAAGGAAAGTGAGAGGCATTCTAAGAAAACATTGGCCTCTGTTAAAAACAGACATAAGTGTGGCGCCCTTATTGCCAGAGGAACCAACAGTAACCTTCAGAAGGGCACCCTCAATGCGGGATGCCCTAGTTAGATCAAGCCCTGAGGTTATCATTAAGAAAAATTGGTTATCTGAGAAATCAGGATTTTATAAATGCATCTCTTGCAGAGCTTGCAAATTCGGTGTTTCCACCAAGGAGTATAGTTCTGCATTTGATCCATCTCCCATCTCTATAAAGGGGCACTACACTTGCCGAACTGATTTCGTAGTTTATGTGCTCCAATGTACTTGCGGGCTCAAGTACGTTGGAAGCACTAAACTACAGGCCTTCAACCGCATCCTCCAACATCTCAGGGCCATTGTTAACTCTGATGAGAATTACCCGGTCGCACGTCATTTTGGTCTGGTCCATCAGAAGAATGTGAATGATTTGAGCTACTTCATTATTGACGGAGTTCCCAAAAATATCAGGGGTTGGAATAGAGAAAAATCTCTCAGACAGCTGGAGAGCAAGTATATCTTGCTACTAGACACTAGAATCCCGAATGGGTTAAATACGGGAGAGGACCTTCATTGTTTTTTATAAATCTTGTTATCATACCTGGTTGTACACTGAAGAGTGTTAATCTCTATTTGTGTTAAAGGGATAATTCCCTTCATACTCGACAACTCAGCGTTACCACTCACAGGTTTATGGAGTAGTCCCTTGAACAGGTTATAAGAGCATTCTCCCTGTAGCCATCATATCATGTGTTGATTGGTTTGTACAGCTGTTGTTTGCACTAACTTCCCCTGCTCTGAGATCATTCTAGTCCCATCACAATATGATCATAGATAGATTAAGGAGGTGTTGTGACTGTGCCATTCTGGGTTTGATTATACAGTTTACAGTATATTGTTTCGTAATGTGGGGATAATAAGGGCACTATGTCCTAAGTCAGGGTTTCCCACAAGTCGTTTCAAATATAATAATGGGACACCTTTCCTTGAGTCTATACATTTCCACTTTGTGTAATGGGGTATAGGTAGTTTGAAATGATGGTTTCATAACATGTAAACCTCCTAATAGGCGTAACATGGTTTTATGAGCGCTCCTGCCACCCCCCCCGGCCCCCTTTTTTCTTTTATAATATCAGCCATTCACATATGAGTTGCTTAAGAGGCAGGGATCTGTCTCTTAGTCTTGGCTGAATTTGCACTTTGCACTTTACATTTTGCACGTGTGATTGCACTTAAGGGTCTGATATAGTTAGCACAAGCACTTTAACAACTTTGAAGGGCCACGATAATTAATTGTACATATCAGTCTCATATAGATTTGCACTGTTATCCTGTAGACCCTGGATTCAATACCGACATAAAATTGTATATTACGCTGTATATAAAAGGTTTTACGAACTTAGAAAACCTTCAGCTTGTAAATATGGTATTTTTATACATCAATGTTATTCATCATGCTTTTGCAATTGATATTTATGTTGTATAATTTTTTACACTTGTAAATACGGGTCTGTTTTCTAATCTGGATGAAATGCAACTTACATGTTTTTTCAGTTTCTATGTATGTACACGCACCTTCTTTGTGTTAATTGTGCGCCCTATATATGCACTGTTATTGGTTCTGTCTGGCATGTGATCAAGGTCACCGTGTCGTGACCGAAACGCGTCATGCTGGCAATTGCGAGAAAATAAACCACCTTTGAATTTATAATCCTGCGCTGTGGAGTGGTCTGTACCTGTGGGTTCCGTTGGTTGTTCACGGAAAGCTTTTCCTTTGGCAGAAAACGGAGCAGGACTGTGAAGCATATATATATATATATATATATATATATATATATATATATATATATATATACGTATATACATACATACCAAGTGGATTTGGATGTAACTTCAGGACTAGTTCTTACTAAGGCATCCCTCATAGAGGCCATTGGGAATGTATGATCTGACGGATTTTGTGTTCTTGTGTACTGAATGTAGTGATTAATCTTACATTGTGTATATCACTATCATTGCTCTCAGTCGAAGAAGTCTCAGCCACCGCTCGTTCTATTTTAGGTATTAACACTGCCTCCCTAGACTGTACATTGGCGTTACAGAGAGCTTTGTTTAGTTCAGACCTTTTATACCCTCGACTCAAAAAAGGTTGAATGTATTTTTTTTTTTTTTGAAAAACCTTTATTGCAGCATTCATAAAGTACAAGTATGGGCGTACAACCGCAGGGGCCGTCCGCTAAACAGAAGTATAACTCGATTTATCATAACACCACACAGCTCTTCAGCCGACAACCCTGAGGTCCGGCAGCGATTCAGGATGGATCTTGTATTAGAACGCATTGATAGATCACAGGATATAATAAAGGTCTTCTTTTTTATATTATTTAAATGATCGGATCAGTTGCCATACAATCTAACAATAGGATACAGGGGACAGGCCAAGAAAACAGGATATGCATGTAGAAACAGTCAGTTGTGGAAATCTGGCGTTAATGCTTGTATATCAGTATAAACAGCAAGACAGTATACGTTTTCGTGAACGCCAGTTCTCAGGGCCCGCCCACCCAGAAATTTGACTAACGTGAGAAGCACGGACACTAATTTCAGACCACAGTGAAATCAAAATAAAGAACAGACCATACTGATCCTAGAGGAATATATGGGAAGGGAGAAAGAGGCCATAGAAAATAAAAAGGGGAAACAAAAAACCTCCAACCTCCCACCCTGCACCCCTGCCGATGGCCATAGCCTAACCCCACTAGCAGCGTGCCTGTCGCCCCATTAACCTAAACCCTAAAGGAAGGAAGAAGAAGAATGGAGGAGGGCATAGTCATACGATGTTCCCGGCCCCTTGGCTCCCCCGCCCAAACACAGACACCCCCTGCCGCAAAAGACGGACGTAAAGCAACTCTTTCAAAAGACAATAAGGGGCACCGTGATACACCTCCCAGCCCCTTTAATTAAACAGTTCCAAACCATCCCAATTTAATTGAGTCAACCTTGACCCTTTTGATTCAGCACACGAACCCTCCCTAGCAAAACCCATGAGGAACAAAGAAGTCATAAACGAGAGGGAAAGCATCGAAAGTCAATCCGTTACCCCATGTAGCTAGTAACTCCACGAGGACTTCACGCGCGGAAAATCCCCCTCTCCTAGCTGGACTGTCCCGATGTTTCTTGCCCCGGAATCGTAGAATGCCAGAAAAGGGGGATAAAACCACAAAATGAGGGAAGAGTTTACAACACAGGTTTCCGGGGGGGAACGCCATTCGATACCTCCAAAGTCAATGATCATGAAAGGTACGGTGATACACTCATGATCTCGGGGACACCATCTTCCGGGGCGCCATCCGTTGGATTCAATATTAACATCCATACTCGTTCCCACACGGGGTCCTCGCACGAAGTCAAAATGGCCGTGGCTTGAGTGGCTGTAGTTTGCTGGTTCAACCGTGGGGCAGGGTCCGGTACCTCAAACAGAATCCCAGTCAGACTTGCATCCATTTTAGTCATTAACACATCCACTTGCGAATGAAACGCCCAAAGTTCTGCCAATATTGATCTCAGCGTTAGCCCAGACGCCGTTCGATCCGTTATATCAAGTTCGGTAGCAGTCACAATCGACTCCCCGGGTGAATCTGGCATTTTCGGGGGGGACGAACAGGACAATGAGAGGGCCAGCGTGGACGGCGACCCGTAGTTATCCACAGCCGGGTAAACCCGGTGCAGCACCGCAGTCTGGGGTCCCGATCCGCCGAACCCCGGCAGGAATCTATACCGGGTCTGCGGTACAGGGATCCCCACACACAATCAGCAGCAGCAGGTCACCTCTCTCTCAACGCTGGGCAAAGAAAACAATCGCCACCAAATTCGGGCGTAGACAAAGTCTCCACTACGATGGACCGGACCCTGCCAGGGTCTCTCAGCCGATGTTGTTGCACTGCGACCTGGCCATGCAGTTACTTGAGGCCCCGGCTTCACCGCTGGAACAGGCCACGATCTTTAACTCAGTGTAAGTTCGTGAAATCCTGAGGATCCCGAGAATAAAAAAAGCCCGCATGGGAGGCAGGTCTTTCAGATGCCACGCGGCTACTAATTGGAACAAACTGCCAGCAGACCTGCGCCTGGAACCGGAGGAGACCAGGTTCCGAGCGAAATTAAAAACATTTCTCTACCCGAAATAATGTGTCCGCTCAGTCTCTGTGCCCGCTGTTAGCTGCCTCTCCCACTTTTAGCGCGTGGACACGCCGGTGTGCGTAATCGCAGCGCTCTACAAATGTCCCAATAATAATAATAATAATAAATCAACCGATAAAAGCTTGGGGATTTCACCACCGGAATGAGGAACACTTCAACCAGGCAGCGGCTGGGTGTAAGATCAGGATATCGTACAGGATCATGTGGCGAAATACGGAGGTCGACGGAGCCGGGAACCTAAACAGCCATCTTGTTTGCCGTCGTAGCTCCTCCAAATGTATTTTTCTTTGACACAAATATATATGTGTGAACATGGTCTCAATATTACAGAGTATAAATTACAGATTGGCAGGTCTGAAAAAATTGTGGATCACATTACATGTGAATCGAAATATGTGGTCTACAGACTTTCATGCCCATGCGGGAAGTCCTATATAGGAAGTACCATCAATAAATTGAAACTAAGAATACTCCAACACCTACGTGCGATCAAGAACAAGGACCCCAATTACCCAATGGAAAAACATTTAGAGGAATACCATCTGAGCGATTTCAGCCAGTTAAAATACTCAGGGAAAAAGATTAGTAAACAATCACAGAGAGGGGGTGATCGCACTATGCAACTTCGCAAACAGGAATCCAGGATGATCCTGGGAATGGGAACGGTGTACCCTTATGGACATAACCAAGATGCAGAACTGTATGTACATCTGTAAATAGACTATAAGACTTTGAAAATGAATAACTCAGAGAAGTGAGACATGGATTTCTAATTTCAATTTGCTAAATGTATATAAGTGTAAATATCTCAGAAAAGAGTGACTTAACTAACCCATCAAACTTGAGTGGTAATGAAACATGACAGCTGCAAGAGTCATTGATCGCAAAAGTTGACATGTCCAGTTTCCCTTTCGAACATTATTAGCTATGTACCTACAAAAGACAAATATGAAAGAATAACTCAATTCATATAAATATCGACGAAACACGTGTTGGCTAATTTCTTTTGAACATTAAAGACACTACTGATGAATCAACCTACTCCAAGAACAAGATTTGTTATCATTTTGTGTTATTTGAAGTTATTTGTTTGATAGGCTTTGTGTCCTTTGCTTTCTATGTCCACTTTGACAAAACTATTGTATATACGAGAGTGTGCATAGGTGATCTGTCTTGTAGTTCATACAGTGGTGTCTCAGGCTATCACTGAAATTGGGGGGTTGTAGGGCTTATCCCCTCCATCTCTTTGCACCTCACATCTCACTTGAACGGACCCATACTATTAGCTGTGCACCCTTTCTCTTCCTGACTAAAAACCCTTCATCTATATCCTTGAAATTTACCTATGAGATCAATTCCAAGCGAGTCGTATTCTTAGACACAGAAATGTATGTGGAACATAACTCCCTCCAAACAACTTTGCATAGAAAGAAGACTGCGACAAATGCAACATACATGGAGAAAGTTTCCACAGTGAATCTCTGAAGTGGAGCATCCCATGTGGGGAATTTTTAAGACTTTTAAGGAACTAATCAGAGGATATGGAATTTTCAAAACATAGTCAGCAAGCAGGGGTTCGATTTCTCAAACGCAAATATCCAAAAACGGTTATTGAAAAAGTTTGCAAAAAGTGATTACTCAAAACCGAAACGACATCCTACAAAAATCACCAAAAACAAATGAAACGGAGCAAACAGCTATGAGACTGAGAACAACCCCCAGTGCAGAGAATAAATAATTGACAGAAATATTCAAAAAGCACTGGGGAATTCTGAAATTGGATCAGACCTTTTAAAAAATGATTGGCGACCACCCAAACATAACATACCCACGAGAAAAGAATATAGGTGATAAAATTGTTCATAGCCACTTTTCAGAAAGCACCCATAATGACCTGGCTTCAAAGAGAAGGCTTCTGGCCCTACAAACAATGCAAAGTATGCAAAATTGCAGCACCAACAAAAGAAGTTGATACCTGCAGGGGCACAACATGGAAAATCAGACAGCGTCTAACGTGCAAAAGCACCCATGTAGTTTACATGGTAGAATGCCCATGTAAAAAGCGCTATATTGGGAGTACCATCTTCGAAGTGAAGAAGAGAATGCTGGAACATATCGGGCTACAACACATAAAGATCCGTCAAATGCCATTGCGAAGCACATGGAAAAATACCATGATGGAAAATGGGAGTCATTAAGATACAATTCAAACTGTCCTGAGGCAGCAGAATGGCACCTGATTTGATTGAAACCGGCGGGGCCCTGCCGGAAAAGGCGCACCGTCTTGGATGTGAGCACCAGTGTCGACTCAGACAGCTACATTGTGGCAAGATTTTAAAGAGGCAAGGCAGCCGTCACGTCAAAAAGACACCTTGGTCTCGTTGGAGAATTGCTGAAAGGAAGCAAAACAAGGACAAGCGCCAGCTCGGAAAACGCTGAAGCCGTCATCTGTAAGCCGCGAGGAATCCCACCGGAGGGCGGGGAACCAGGCAGCAAACTGCGACTGGGTAAGAGCGACCGCTTTAAAACTTTAAATCTTTATTCCAGAACATTCTCAAACAACGTTTAACAAAGTGCAATACGTGACCAAAAAGGCCTGAGATAATATCGGATTAAACAATACTGTTCTCCTTTGACTAAATCATTCACTAAAATCGTAGTACCGAATGCCATCTGCTGGTCGAACATAAAACGGAACAATAAAAAGGGGAAAACAACATTAACAATTTCACACGACCTTTTAGGAGCAGAGTGTTATTAGTAACAACGGTGTCAAGGGAAACGGGATTCGTGAGAAACAAGTGGCGACATTCAATAAAATGAAAGAAAAACAATTGCCAAGGAAAGACTTGAGGCTATGCGAAATTTTGAAATATCCATTCTATTCACAATAAAGAGCACAACAAGAATTGAAAGGGGTGAAATTACTACAACGAGCAACAGCAGAGACAAACTCAGATATTGGGAAAGGCTATCAATGAAAGAAATTAATATGTGGTGGAAGCTTATAACTCTGCAAAAGTATGTAGAAGTTGAGAGAATTCCTAGAGGTCTCAACCTAATGTTAATGCTGAGCCACCAGGATACAAGTGGGGAACTTTTACAAGAATGGGGAGAACACCTACTAGGGTCATCAACGGGACTGATAATCATTTTAGCTAAACACATTGACAAAGTCTTGAAAGAAGTAAGAAAGAAATAAAAAAATCTAGAAGAAGAAATAGACAAAATGACCCTAAGTGAGGACCCGAAAAAACTCAAGTCAGACATTCTAAAGAATTCGGAAAAACATGAGGAAAGAGTAAAACAACGCAAACAAAATAAATTCCTGCGGGTCAAACGAGACTTCGAAAAGGCAGGATCTTCACCTTTGGGAGGCAATATGAGGCAAGAAAAGGCAAAACACAATTGGAAACAACTAATCAACAATTTTCAAGATTTGATTCCCTGTCAAGTACAGATTTCAGTGAAAATGAAGGTACCCCACAACCATCGTCGGACACGAGAAAAAAGACCAATTTTTTAACAGAAATGCGAATGGCATTGGAGCAGCAAAACAAAAACAATCAACCAAAAAGAGGTGGCGGGAGAGGCCGGAGAAGAGGAAAAACAAGAGGAAGACAAGGAGAGGTCAGAGAGGCAAGGGAGGATCCAATAATGGACACATGGTCCAAAGATCGTTTGAGACAACCCAGGAAATAGAAATGGAGGGTCCAAATTCACAAGAATTAAATATATAAACCTCTTACACAAAATCTCAACATCAACTGAACATGAGGTGCTCAAAAAAGGACTAGATTTCTGTCCAACCTCCCACTTAGACATCGTCCAAACAAGAATTGATCTATATATATATGATAAAACTGAAACTAGCAAAAATCTATGCAGAAACAACAACTAATGCACAACAAACCACCACCAAGGAAGGGAAGACATTAAGGGTCTAGAGACACTAATAACAATGGGAACTACAACAGATTCCCAGGAAACAGAAGCACTAATGGAACTACAAGAATTCCAGACAATGGAAGGAGCAGGTGAAAGTGACCTGAAATTGAAATCCAAATATTAACCAACTTACCACCAAGTAATAAGATAGATGTTTATAATGAGGCGGTAACAAAAGAGCTGTACAAATTCAAGAAAAGTAAAGGTAAAAACAATCTATCTAAAAAACAAATTGATGCTCTTAAGACTCTACAAGAAGATAAAACAATTGAGATAAAACCCCCGGACAAAGGAGGTAATATCATCATCATTGATAAACAAGACTATATAGCGGAAGCAACAAGACAGTTGATGGACCAGGAATGCTATCAATAATTGAATAGAGATCCAACAAAAGAAAAATCTGGAGAAACTGGTGGGACATTTACAGAAATGGTTCCAAGAAGGGCTGATTGATGAAGATGAACATCGATATCTGAATAGGAAATATTCAACTCTGGCCACCTTCTACTGTCTTCCTAAAATTCAGAAAAACAAAGAGGACCCCCGGGAAGACCGATAGTGTCTGCAAACAACTCATTACTGGAACCTATTTCGGAATATGTTGACCACTTTCTAGCGCCTCTGGTAAAAAATCTTAGCTCCCATTTAAAAGACACAACAGATCTTTTTAAAAAACTGGAGGAAATGACATGGAAGTCGATTTACAAATTGGTAATGATGGATGTAGTTTCATTATATACCAACATTGAATACTCTATAGGAACTCATGCTTGTAAGTTTTTTTTGTTAAATCTATTTTTATTGTTTTGCAGAGTTTACAAACTGTAGACAGGCAACAGTCATCAAATAACATTGACCATACCGTAGAGTGTTAGGCATTAGCGGATGAGCATGACCTCAGGCCAGGAGAACCCCCCCAACATACAGCAAGGTCAGTGATGACTTAGCGTCAGTTGGAACCGTGATACAATAAACAACTTCATGCTGTGGAAATATAGGTCCAGTGGTATGGTGTACCAAGTCTATGCAAAGTCTTCAGGATATATGCATGTACAGATGTTAGAAAGAGAACATTAAAAGGGGGGGGCAAAACTCAAGAAACCCCCAATAACTAAGAACAGCAGCATACTTCGACATTTAAGTGTGTATCCTGCATTGTATCTCCACTGCCCCAGCCCACCCCCTCCCCCGGCATCCAACAGGAAGACACCACCCCTCAGAGAGCCCAGCCATAGTCATCCTGAGAGTCAGATAGTACACAGGCATCTACGTAGCGAACAACTGATCCCTGGTGGTCTATTCAGCCATCCCCAGGAGAGCGCCTCCCCCATGTACAGGACGTCCCTCTGTGGTGTCCCCCCTGATCCGCGTCAATGTCTGTAAGAGACCCTCCCACAATAGGCGTCTTCTGGAAACCCAGTGTTTCCTCCCTCAGGAGAGCTATTCCCTCCACCATGGCCCATGCCTGGAGCAAATACCTCCACGCCTGTATGTGCGGCGGGTCTGGCGCCTTCCAACATTTAGTGAGTAGTCATTTAGCCACCACCAGCCCCAGGTCGAGGAAGCGGGAGGTAACTTTCATGGACGGCGTTGTGCGAAAGATGTGCAGCAGGTAAGCAGACCATTCAAATGGAATAGTATGGCCTGTGCACGTATGCAGTGCCTCGTGAATTGCCTCCCAGTAGGGGTGTAGCTTGTGGCAGCTCAACAACATATGTACTAGCCCCGCTCCCAACTGCTCGCAGCGAGGGCAGACCGTATTTGTGCAGTGAAAGTACCTGTTGATCGTCTCAGGTGTAAGGTATGCCCTGTGGAGTATTAGCAGCTGTATTTGGTGGAACCACATGTTTCTGGGTATGCATTTTGGACTTTGCAGCATCTTGCCACATTCCTTATCTTCTAGCGGCCATGCTAGGTCTGTTTCCCATTAGCAGCGGAGGGGTTCCAGACTGATCACTGCGTTTGTGTGTAGGGATGCCGCAAACCACCGAATCAAGTAACTACCTCGCCCCATAACATGGAGATTCTGTATGGTAAGGTTTTGACTCGGTTCCCCTTTCATGTCTCCCCAGCTAGCGGTCAGTGTCGCAATCAGGGAACGGTGTCTAAGGAATTGCCCAGGTGGTAGCCCCGCCTCGTCAACCAGGGATTCATACGACATGAGGTTGCCGTTCCGATAGTGGTCTCCAAGGATCTGTATGTCCACTTCGTGCCACTCCACAAGCTCAGAAGATATGAGTGCCCCCAGCCCGCTGGGGGAGCCCTCCAGTGGAATGGCCAGAGCATAGGGGACCAGAGTTCTGGTAAGGTATAAACTGCGGTGGTAGCATTTGTAGGCCACCACCATGAGGAGTGGTGTCGGCGTTGGGGCTTTCGTGGCAGGGTGAAAGAGTTTGATAATGTCAGCCAGAGAGAGGGGAGGTGCTGTGGTCGCGGCGTCATCGCGGCCTCTGTCTGCTAGCCAGCGGGCCATCCATTGTGGTTGCGCTGCCAGATAATAATGTTCAAAGCACGGTGCAGCAAGGTCTCCCTAGTCGGTGGGCAAGTACAACTTGGGCAACGCTACCCTTTGATGCGCACTACCCCAAAGGAAATCCCGGTTGGCAAAGAAGTACAGGAGGCGGGGAAGAATCTCCATCTTAGATAAGGCCACCCTGCCAGTGACTGTTAGTGGGAGCCTGTTCCAGAATCTTATTTGGGACTTAATTGCTGTTACGGCCCTGCCAAGGTTGTCCTCAATGAGGTCCGCCGGTCGGCGATATATCTGAACTCCTAAGTATTGGAAAGTGTCCGCCTCCCACCGCACACTCACGCCGCCCAGGATGTAGCCCAGTTCCTGGATGTCTCCACCGAACGCATAGAGGCAGGACTTGTTGGCATTCACCCTAAGGCCAGAGAGAGCAGCGAAGTCTAGCAATATGTGCTCCAGTTTGGCCGGGATGTTACTCACATCTCTTACGAAGACCAAGAGGTCGTCCGCATACAGTGACACCCGATACGTCGTGTCCCCAAGGGGATACTATCTCCGAGTATCGTACGCAGTGCCGCAGCTAGGGGCTCAATTGCCAGAGCAAACAGGAGGGGCAAAAGCGGGCACCTCTGCCTGGTGCCCCTGCAAATTGGTATTGCGTCAGAAATGTAGGGCCCAGTTTTCACCCTCGCTGTGGGGTTCTTGTACAGGAGTGCGACCATCTGGAGAAACCCTGGGCCCAGCTCGTAGCGCATCAGCACTGCCACGTGGTAGCCTCATTTCAGACAATCAAAGGCTTTTTCGAGGTCAAGCACAAGGCAGTCTGCCTTAGGCCACACCTGCACGCTATCAGACGCCACCCTGAAGAACTGCCGCAGGATCAGTGAGGTACGGAGTTTAGGTACAAAGTAATTCTGATCGCTGTGTACTAATTCAGGTGCTACCGGCGCCAGGCGCTCTGCCAACACCTTGGCAGATATTTTATAATCCATGCTAAGCAGAGCCAGAGGTCGGTATGATTGCAGATTCTCTGGATCTCTGTTTGGTTTGAGCAGAGACACCGGGTAGGCCTCACGCATTGAAGGGGGCAGTGTCTGCTCCTCGAGAGCCGTGGAGTAAAGGGTGTGCAATTGCAGTAGGCTTTATAGTATTCAGCGGGGAGACCGTCCGGCCCCGGCGCCTTCCCAGAGGTCATGGAGACGATCGCCTCCCTGATTTCCTCCAAAGTGAGGGGACGTCTAGCGACTCCTGGTGGGTTGCGGGAACAGTGGGCAGGCGGACAGTCTCCAGGAATCTGTCCAGCTCGGGCCCAGAGCAGCGCTTCACGGATCGGTACAATTGTGTGTAATGATCGGACATCACCCTGTGCACCTCACGTTGCGTGTATACCAGTGGCCCCTCAGGCGTGTGTATGGCCCCAATGGGGGCGTGGATGCTCTCCTGTTTAAGCAGCCAAATCAAGAAGCGGCCCGCCCTGTCGGCTTTGGCATGAGTTTGGGCCATGTGGGCTGTATAATTATGGCATCGCAGGCATTCCATGAGGTCCGCATGTTACGCCTGATGGCGCGCCAGATGGACTAAGTGGCGACCTCTGCCCTCGCCTTCCCGTTTGTATTTGAGAAATTGCAATTTGAGGCGAGTGAGTGACAACGCCAGATGTTTGCGTATGTTCCACTTTGCACCCAGGCAGTGGCCGCTGATAGCTGTTTTATGGGCATCCCACTCCACCAATGCGTTACTCGCCGTCCCGTTGGTCAGTTCGAAATAGTCCAGGATAGCCATCCCCAGGGACGCACGGAATTCTGGATCTTCCAGTGCAGCCGGTTGGAGACGCGAGGTGGGGGCAGGGGGGCGACCGGGGTCCCAGTTCAACCGCAGCCTCTGGGGGTTTTGGTCAGAATATGTCCGCCCCAAATATTCAGCGTTCTCAATCAACGGGGCTAGTGTTTGGGAGTCCACCACCCTGTCTAATCGCACGTGAAGGTTGTGTACTGCGGAGTAATAAGACTAGATACGGGCATCCGGATGGAGGCTACGGCACACATCCAGCAACGCCCAGTGAGATAACCAGCCTGTAAGGGCCTGCGCGTTCGAGACAGCCGTTGTGGTACGGAGGGGTGGAAAGGACCTATTTAAGTGTATGTCCAGTAACAAATTAAAATCTCCACCTAACAGCCAGGGAGACCTGCAAAGGGGGCTAACGACGTGGACAGTTGCGCCAGGTAAGAGGGTTGGTCAGTGTTTGGAGCGTAAATGGAGCCCAACAGCATTTGTTGACTGTTAAGCGTTCCACAAGCCAGAGTGTACTTGCCTGCAGGGTCTATCTCTGTATCGGTACAAATGAACGGGGTACCCGCCCGCACCCAGATTAGTGTGCCCCGCGCTTGTGCTGAGTATGTGGTGCCATATAGTTGGCCTCTCCAGCGCTTGCGCAACCTGTTTATCTCCGGCTGCGTCATATGTGTTTCCTGTAGGAGGGCAATAGCAACAGAATGTCTTTGAAGATATGAGAAGATGGAGTAGTGACGCGTGGGTGTGTACATGCCGAGTATGTTCCACGTGATTATGTCAGTGCGCGCCATACCCGGTTAGTCAGTGTAATGAAGGCGCCGGGGCCAGGGCAGGCCCAGGCGGCGTGGTGGAACAGGGGCCGGCAGTGTCATGTCGGTGCGCTGGAACAAAAAACAGAACTGATGAACAAAGAACGGTGTAACATCTGGGGCAGACATTGCGCAGTGTCCGTCCAAACCTCTGTAACTTTGAAGTAGCGTGAACTAGGTCAGTGGGGTGCCTATGAGGGTACGCAGGCTAGCGGTGTCGTGCTGTAGCCATCCCCCTTGCACCTGCACGTGATATGTGTCATCCGTGGGAGCACCGTTGTCGCCATTTGGGACCCACAGGCTGTGAGTCAGGCCGGTAGGCCAGGTAATTGTGCTTCCCCGTACATTCACCCCCTCCCCCAGGCGGTGTATGAAACCTAACCAGCAACGGGCGGGTCAGCCCTGCTACGCCACCGCAAATACTGGACAATGCGACTTGTGCAGTGGGCCCACCCCTACACCCAACCAAAGCTAAGACACAGAGTGAACCGATAATAATCTACTTGCGTAAACTGTCCATGCTGATGACTATCTCAATAAAGCCAGTTCAGATAATATCATTGGCAGTTTGCGGAGTCACCACCGGTAATCCGAGATCTTCTGAAATGATTGCGGATGGCGAGGCGGAGCCGCTGGGTACCAGAGCGGTGTGCACGTGGGAGTCCAGTCGATCTTGGGCATGTGGGGAGCCAAGGGTGGTGACCGCTTCTAAGGTTTCCATTCTCTCCCTCTGCATATTTTCCGGGATCTGGCGTTTGTCCCGGGTAGGGTGGTCTTCATCGTCCCACGCCGCCGACATCTTTGGGTTCTCGTGCCTGCTGTGGTGTCTCTGTCTGAATTCGGTGGCCTCACGCCCGACCACAGACCCCACTCTTCGAGCCAGTCCCACACCTCTTCTGGGGAGTCAAAGAAGTGGGTCCTCTCCTTAGCTACAACACGCAGGCGAGCTGGAAACAGCAATGAGTAAGGTAGCTCTAGGGAGCAGAGTTGTCACTTCACCGCTGTGTAGTTGCTCCTACGCCTCTGCACACGAGCTGTATAGTCGGGAAATAGCATAACTGGGTTGCCGTCCACTCTAAGATCTTCCATCTTGCGTGTTTCACGTAGGACCGCATCACATATAGTTGAGCAGCTTAAAGATGAACGGCCGTGGTCTGGCTCCCGGTTGGGGTTTCTGGGCCGGGATGCGGTGGGCTCACTCGACTGCAAACTGCTGTGACAGTATTCCCTGAGGCAGGAGATCGCGTAGCCATGTTCTGTAAATTGCTCCGGCTGTCTACCTTCTTCATCTTCTGTCAGGCCCACCACGCGAACGTTGTTGCGGCAGGAGCGGCCCTCCACATCATCCGCTCTGTCCTCCAGTTCATGAACACAATCCATTAGATCTTGCAGACCAGCAGCATGGCTTCGCGTTGTACGCTGAAGCTCCTTAATTGTTTGGCCTTGCGCAGAGACTTTTTCAGCCAGCTTACAGTGGTCAGCATGCAGAAGGGTGAAATCCGAGGTGACCTTGTCTATCCTGGTTTCCAGGGAGGGTCTGGTGTGTTTCAGCGCGTCCCCTATTCTTTCCACTGCTGCAAGTACAGAGTCCATTTTGACTGCTAGGGCCGTGGACGTGGGATCCGTCGCACCCTCCAGCGCTCAGGTTCAGGGGATCCAGCGAGTCCCGTGCATTGCATCCTGCTGCATCTTGGTTCTCAATTGGCCCATCACAAGCTGCTGTGCCGTGGGCCTTCGCAGGTGGTCACCAGCCGAGGCGGTATGCCAGCAAGGGGGTCACTGACAAGGGAGGCAGCTCCCGCGGCAGCTGCACATGAATATGGTCCGGTGTGGCAAAGCGCAGTGAATACACCCAGCTGTGCACGGCCAGGGCTCAGATGTTGACTATGAACTCCGACTCAAGTTGGTTAGCGATGACGTGCCGGCGGATCGCGGCGATTGTTAAGCCGGGTTCTGGAGTCCTCAGGCTGCGCAGTTATATGCCAGTTCAGATGGTTTGCCGGTCTCCGGGGTTGGCTGTCTGCATGGGCGGTTGCCTCACTAGTGACTGAGCCTCAGACGGGCAAACCGCAGGATTTTGCTATTGTTGCGCTCGCCTAGGACGGCCTCTGACCACTCCAAGGGTACTCCGCGGAGGCTGCCACTCAGCAGAGATCGCCGGTCAGCGTCTTCCTATGTGTGATGCACACCGCGGGCTCCCGCCCTCGTCGCTCCACACTGTTGATCACTTCTAGGACGTGGAGTTGGGGTGCCACACGCCCGTACACCAGTTGGTACGGGAGTGACCACTGTGGGTGATAGGTGCCAGATCACAGCAAGGCGGGCCCGGCTCCGTGAACGTGGCTCCCCGCTGCTCCCACCAAGGGCCGCTACCGTTGGTGCTACAGTCTGGTGCCGGTGGCCTACTCATGCTCATGCCTCACCAGGATCCCCGTCGATTGCGCCCAACCACCTCAGGGCCGCACGTTTTCCACAGGCACGACAGCGTGCGAGGGGCTCCTTCGACTAGCCAGGAACAATACCTCTGGGAGGTGACTTATGCACAGTATTTTACTGCCCTCCAGTTCCAAGTCTCGCCGCATTTTATGCAGGTCTTTACAGCCTCTTCTATAATTCTCTGCTAAGGAGCACTGTCTTTCTGTGCGCTGTGTGTGAGTAAAATTGTAGTCCTTGATGTGTTGGTGTATTATTGTAAAAAGGAACTCATTCACCTTCACCGCTTCAGCAGGAGTTCTTAACAGTCCTACTTTTATTTTTGGGAAAATGTCCTGATGTTTAGCTTTATAATTCTGGTCTCCCTACACACAGCGAAGTCCGGGAAGGCACAGCCTCAGCTAGCCACTACCGCCGATAGGCCCCTGGCTTCCGGGCCGTTCCACCGTGGAGGGACTGTGTGAGCATGTTGGGCCCCGTTGGGTGCAGCGCTACTACCGCCCGGGTGCACCTGGGGCAGCGTGAGTGACTGTCCCGCCCACCTCCGGTTCGAGCCCACTGTCCTCACAGGAAGCACTCCGCTACTCAGGTGAAGCCACGGACCACAAACTGCCTTGGACTGGACTTCGGGGGGGGGAGCAGCGCGGTCCGATGCCTACCGCCAATTGCGATGACTCCACCGCACAGCCCACTAGGTTCTGCTTGGGGGCCGAATCGTCCACTGCTGCTGGTTACTGTGTGAAAGCGCGGGCAGTCATTTTACGGTGTGGGGACACTGCACGCGGGCTGACAGCTACTAGGGCCGCGCAGCCGCCACCATCACTGCCGCAGCACCAGCTGTTCAAGAGCCTCGGAGGACAGCTCTTAAGATGCAGGAGCGCATCCGCCACAAATTTTCAACTGGCAGGTGTGTGGATGGTAGAGATTGCAGGAGAAATGACCAGGATTGGGGGATTGATGGCTTGAGCTTCACGGACCCATGTTCACCATGTCGGCTGGCTAGCCACGCGCCCCTCATGCTTGTAAGTTTTTCCTGGGAAAGAGAAACATCCAATATAAGGAACATAACACCATGTTAAATGAAATGATCTCCCTAAGCTTAAAGAACAACATCTTTTTATTCAATAAACAATCTTCAAACAAATAAAAGGATGTGCCATGGGCTTCTCATTTTCTTCCAATTATGCGAACTTAACTATGGGCTGGTTTGAGCAAAAAGTGGCATGGAACATAGAAAACTATGAATTTTGTGAAAAGATAGTTCTATGGCTTCGTTTATAGACGCTCTTTTAATCATTTGGGATGGTACCGCAATTGAATTCAACACCTATTTTGAAAAATTGAACAACAGCTCAATGAATTTGTAATTTACCTATGAGATCAATTCCAAGCGAGTAGTATTCTTAGACACAGAAATTTATGTGGAAAACAACTCTCTCCAAACAACTTTACATAGAAAGAAGACTGCGACAAATGCAACACTACACGTAGAAAGTTTCTACAGTGAATCTCTAAAGTGGAGCATCCCATATGGGGAGTTTTTAAGACTTAGAAGGAACTGCTCAGAGGATATGGAATTTTCAAAACATAGTCAGCAAGCAGGGGTTCGATTTCTCAAACGCAAATATCTGAAAAAGGTTATTGAAAAAAGTTTGCAAAAAGTGATGACTCAAAACCGAAAAGACATCCTACAGAAACCACCAAAAACAAATGAAATGGAGCAAACCGCAATGAGACTGATAACAACCCACAGTGCAGAGAATAAAAATTGACAGAAATAATCAAAAAGCACTGGGGAATTCTGAAATTGGATCCGAACTTATCAAAAATGATTGGCGACCACCGAAACATAACATATAGACGAGCAAAGAACATAGGTGATAAAATTGTTCATAGCCACTTTCAGGAACCACCCATAACAACATGGCTCCAAAGAGAAGGCTTCTGACCCTGCAAACAATGCAAAGTATGCAAAATTGCAGCACCAACAAAAGAAGTTGATACCTGCAGGGGCACAACATGGAAAATCAGACAGCATTTAATGTGTAAAAGCACCCTAGTAGTTTACATGGTAGAATGCCTATGTAAAAATCGCTATATTGGGCGTTCCATCTTCGAAGTAAAGAAGAGAATCCTGGAACATTTTCGGGCTACAACACATAATGATCGGTCAAATGCCATTGCGAAGCACATGGAAAAATACCATGATGGAAAATGGGAGTCATTCAGATATTGTGCCCTGGAACAAATCCCACAACCGGAGACAGAAGGGGATCATACAAGGATCCTCAGACAAAAAGAATCACGCTACATCGTGACATTCAGAACGCTTGACCCCAGAGGATTAAATCAAAATGAGGAACTTTATGTACACCTATAATCAAAAAGAAGGAGAAGATCACACGGTAGACCGAAATAAAAAATATACAGTTGCACATGAATTATATAAATAAAAACTCACCAGAGAGTAAAAGGAAGGAACTGTAAATATAAAAGAGAAAAGGTGTAAACAGATGGCAGGATCAAATCTGCAGGAAAATAGTTTCATAACTTGTGAATTGTGAATAACAATTATGAACGCTCATCAGAGATCATGAATTGGATGAATACAGTATCAAATATTGGACACTAAGCATTTACAGGCAAGTAAAATAATGTATCAAAAAATGTTTTTTAACCAAGCACTTATGAAACACGAGCACTTTTCAATGTATTCACAATAATAAACTTACTTGTTTGTAAGTTAAGTAAAAGTTAACTACACTAACCACAATGCATCACATTCAAAACAGGAAGTAAAGGGGTGCTATTAGAAATAAAAGATGTCTGTTTCAATGGTGCAGTATCCCGTGATCAAGCCTTGAGGAACGGTGAAATGAGTTGGGTACGGCAACGTTTTGAAATAAAGCCACCTTGAATTTCGGAAAACATGAGGGTGTGCGTTTTTCTTAACAATTCAAACTGTCGTGAGTTAGCATAATTGCACATGATTTGATATATATATATATATATATATATATATATATATATATATATATATATATATATATATATATATATATATATATATATATATATATATATATATATATATACACATATATATATATATTACCTTCTGGCGGTCGCCAGTAGGTAGTTATAGTTAGGACCTAGTTTCCATAGGAAATCCACAACATTCTATTTGGAATAACTTTGGTGCCAGTGGACGAATGTTTGCGAATTTCTCCAAGAGAATGGCCTGCTCGGTTCCTCTCCTTCCCTGAAAGTTTGGGGTTGATTCGTCAAGTGGGGGCCGAGAAAAAAGGGGGTCTCAAAACATGTTTTCCCCATGCAATTTTCCATAGGGACCTTTAACCAGGGCTACAGCCCGAACGGCTAAACGGAATTACACCAAATTTGGCAGAGAGGTAGAGTTCGGTTCGCAGATTGTGCTTTTTGTTAAATGGTGAAAATCCGTTCAGTAGTTTCTGAGAAAATTACAAGTAAAATCTTAGCGATATCTAGAGACGCAGCACACGTACGGAAATCCGTTCAATTACGAGCGCGAGCTGCATGCTGATTGACTGTGAACTGTCTGTCAACACTCAAAACCAGGAAGTGTTGGCGGCCATCTTGTGCCTCGGTAGAACGGAGTCACAAGAAAACAGTGAAACAAAGCTGAGAAATAAGGGTAGGGGGCAGGCTAGAAACATTCTGAACCTCTAGGCTTGCTCAGGGGGTCGTACATGTATGTTTAGGCTCAATTTTTTTTAAAACAAAAAATGGCGGGGTACTCGTGCGGTACTTGTACGCGGTGGAAAAGGTGAACAAACATTAGAAACCAGTTTTATTCATTACGTCCTGTGGGGGTCAAATTGCGGGGACAATTTTTTTGCATAATGGGGGCTTGTAAGGTGCCCCAAGCACTGGGGAACGGCACTCCTCTGGTTTTATTTTGAAGTATGCGGGGGTGTTACGGTCCTACTCCCTGCAGTCTCGGGGAGCGGCAACCCTCGGTCTTTTTAAAAAAAAAAATGTTTTGAGCTCTTTCTCTCTCTCTCCACGTACACGTCGCAGGGAACGCCACCTTTCTAGGGCAGTAATATGTAAAATGACCTTCCAGCTCCAGGTACCGGCCTTGTCTGGGGTTTTTTATTAATGTTGGGAGGGTGGGCTTGATAATACGTCCTTGTTAATTCCCATAGAAGCGCATGTTCTGGTGTTAACATGGGCTTCTATGGGAAACAACAAGGCCGTATTATCAAGCTCATTATTGCCATTTTATCGGCAGTTTCCTGCCAATAAAACGGCGATAATTTTAACACTGGTCCTTGATAATATGCACCTAAGTTTACTGGTCAAAAAAAAAGAGCAATGGGCCATATTATCAACAAAAGGAGATACATTATCGCCGCTTTTATCAGCAGGAAACTGCAGATAAAGTGGCGATAATGGGCTTGATAATATGCCCTTGTGAATAACCATAGCAGCCCAGGTTAACATCAGAACTTGGGCTGCTATGGGAATTTATAAGGGCCTATTATCAAGCCCATTACCGCCGCTTTATCTGCAGTTATAATGTATCGTCTTCTGTTGATAATATGCCCCTTCATTTCTATTATAGTATGTAAAACTTTCCTTTTTTTGTGTGTAGCATTTGTACTCTCTACGCATGCGCAGCCTCGTTTCGAAGTCCACATTTTTTTCTTTTTCTTCAAGTTCAACAAGCAAACCTTTCTTTATTTCAGGTATTAAATTTGTTGCTTTCTTTTTCTGGGTCGTGTGTGTCATCCGCTGCTGTATTTTTGTAATATATTAATAATCATATTTTTTCTATATTTATTTGAAAGGTAGTGTTGAGGTGCCAAACATTGATTACGTACTCCGTACACCGGCATTTTTGTAGTTTTTCACCGTTATTTTGATTATATCTGTTACTTAGAACTCAGTAGTTCTCTCTCTCTCTCCCCGTACACGTCGCAGGGAACGCCACCTTTCATGGGCAGTAATATGTAAAATGACCTTCCAGCTCCGGGTACTTGCATTGTCTGGGGTTTTTTATTAATGTTGGGAGGGTGGGCTTGATAATACGTCCTTGTTAATTCCCATAGAAGGCTATGTTCTGGTGTTAACATGGGTTTCTATGGGAAATAACAAGGCCGTATTATGAAGCTCATTATCGCCATTTTATCTGCAGTTTCCTGCCAATAAAACGGCGATAATTTTAACACCGGTCCTTGATAATATGAACCTAAGTTCGCTGGTCAAAAAAAGAGCAATGGGCCATATTATCAACAAAAGGCAATACATTATCGCCGCTTTTATCGGCAGGAAACTGCTGATAAAGTGGCGATAATGGTCTTGATAATATGCCCTTGTGAATAACCATAGCAGCCCAGGTTAACATCAGAGCCTGGGCTGCTATGGGAATTTACAAGGGCCTATTATCAAGCCCATTATCGCCGCTTTATTGGCAGTTTCCTGCCGATAAAAGAGCGATAATGTATCGCCTTTTGTTGATAATATGCCCCTTCATTTCTATTATAGTATGTAAAACTTTCCTTTTTTTTGTGTAGCAGTTGTACTCTCTACACATGCGCAGCCTCGTTTCGAAGCCCACCTTTTTTTCTTTTTCTTCAAGTTCAACAAGCAAACCTTTCTTTATTTCAGGTAGTAAATTTGTCGCTTTCTTTTCCCTGGTCGTGTGTGTCATCCGCTGCTGTACTTTTGTAATATATTAATAATCATATTTTTTCTATATTTATTTGAAAGGTAGTGTTGAGGCGCCAAACGTTGATTACGTACTCCGTCCACCGCCATTTTAGTAGTTTTTCATCGTTATTTTTTTTTATACCTGTTACTTAGAACTCAGTAGTTTTCAATCCTAGTCTTGGATATCTTACTATACTATTTCAAAATTATTTTTATTGTGGACCATCATACCCCTCCCCCACAAAATAAAAGAAGTATGTAGTTTTTTAAATTAACTTTTATTAAATCAATAAATGTAAAAAAAACTGAATTATAACTATATTAGAAGCAACTAGAAAAAAAACTTTTAGATCAAACAATATTATAAACAAATTGTTAAATTGACTCCAAAAGATGTCCGATTGGTAATCTGCAAAACAAAACAGAAATTAGAGTTTAGAATTATGTAGATGTGAGTAAATGAGCAGAAGCATTACAAGTTTTGGTTACTCTACAGTTTTACGTGTGCAGTGTGCCTCGTACATTTCAGTTCTGTTATACTGCCACGTTCAAGTGGTGTCTATATGGAAGTGGCTACTGCGTTACTGACGCCCGTTATGCAGACTTATTTCTAATGTATTGCTATGAAGGCTTTGCAGATCTAGGCCTCTGTGCTTACCGTTGTATAAACCTTGCGGCCAAACATTTCAGACAGTTGAATTCACAACTTGTTTTGAACAATTCTTCTACATGTCCAAGCAGACAGCAGTGTCTATAAGTTTAAGAGAGAAAGAGAAATGATGTGACAGAGTGAGAGAGAGAAAGAGAGAGAAAAGAACATTAAAACTGTGTCGCAGAGTCTGGAGTTGATATTTTTTCTTGAAAAGTCAGACGTAGATTTACAAGCTCCTTGCGTCCCTTTACCCATGTTTAAAAGTGACTCAAAAGTGGCATAATAAGGTTGTGGATCTGTTTGTCAGACTGTTGTAACCTATCTGTTGTCACTGCTCGGAGGTAATTGTAGATTTTACAGACAAGCTGCTGTACACTACGCACTCTGGCCCATAATATCAAGCCTAAGTGACAAATTTATCGCCACTTTATTGGCAGGAAAGTGCCGCTAAAGTGGCGATATTGGGTTTGATAATATGCTCTATGGAAATCCAATCGAAGCTCATGTTAGATGTCCTTGTTCGAGAACATTCTGCAGTAAGCTACGATGAATGTTTCTGTGTTTTAAAAGGCTGATTTTTATTGGTTAAGAATAAGTGTTAGCAAAGAACGTTACATAAAATAAGCTGGTATATTCTCAAGTGAAGCATACTTGCTGTTTTTATTTGCAACACTGTATGATGAACTTTTCACCTGTGTGCTGAGTTAGATGTTCCCTGAAGTGTTTCTATGGAAACTGGCAGATTGTGGAATGGAGGAAGGGTTGAAAGTTTTGTCAGTTGGAAAGGGTGCAAAAGTTCAAGCAATATAAATGTGTTTCATTTTGAATTTAATGTGGGAATAAATGTGACTTTTTATTTATTTGTATATATGTGTAGATTGAGTGTGTAGTTTGATCGGAAAAGTTTGCTATTTGCTATAGGACTTCCTGATCCAGTAGAACTGCTTAGGGGGATTTACAATGATGTCCAAGTTCAAAATCTTTGATGGCCTTTGTTGAGCCTTTGATGGCCCTGGGGAGCACCGTCTCCGAGGGTCGGCTCTTGTAGTGTTATAGGGTGCCTTTTCGTGGGAGTCTGCTGTTTGCTATGGTTGGGCGAGAGTTCTCTTTGAAGTAGGAAAGCAGATTGTTTTTCGTCTGAGAGAGCAGGAGGCCGTCTCCAGTAATTTTTATTTGGGTGAGCCAAGGGCGCATTCGGGTGGGCCACAGCAGGTCCAATTTGTCGCTTCTGGAGGTAGCCTACATGCCCTAGATTACAACATATGTACTTGCAAACAGGCAGCATGAGACAACGGATTGCTTCTGTGTGTACCAAGAGCATTTGGAGAGTTATTTGAAAGTAAGACCAATGTGTGGACCTAACTGCAAACCCTCGAATTCCAGCTGGCCAGGCAGTAAGAGCAATGTCTGGACCTAACTGCAAACCCTCGAATTCCAGCTCCCTGGTGTCAACACAAGTACTTGAATGCGAAGCATATTATGAAGCATTCAAGATTAAGGAAGCCCCTATTAATGCACGAAAGCCTTGACACCATTGCACTAGAAAGGCTGGCAATTTACTTGTTGCAATTTGCCCAACACTTATTTCTCTGCACAAATGTAACTTTATACATTTTATTTTCTTGTCATTTTTTTGCAAAGTACTTTCATAGATAAAAATTCTTGAAAAACAGTGACACATTTCAAAAAAGAGAAAGGAGTATTTTTGAAAACTGCCAGCAGTATTCACACCGACCATTTCAAAACTGCCAGTTCCAGTCAGAGGTAATCTTCTATTGTTCTTTGAAAACTCCCTTACAAACTCATCCATACATAGGTTTGGCGTGAGCTCTTTCTCATGTGCTAAAATAGTTAAATTCTGTTTCCAATCACTATTCATTGTGCGACGGAAAGGTGTGAGTACGCGGGATAGGTTTGAAAAGGAGCTCTCACAGGCTGCGGGAAAGCCGTATAACCAGCGCAGACACATACATTTCATGAAGTGCTGGGAAAGCTTCAGCATATTCACGTTCCAGTTCACAAATGGTGGCAACATCTGCACCATCTGGGACTTTCTTTTGTAACAATGGTTTTGAAACAGTTAGTTCTGCTGCAAGAGTCACTTAAGGTTTGAGCAAGATGCCTGGTTCAGCTAAAGGTCCTCTTTGATCCTCGTGCTCCAAAACAAGCCTAGCTTTCTTTTGGCTTCTGCCTGCTGCCCAGGCTGTAATGTCATATGCCAAGTATGAAAGGTAAAGCATTAATCTGTAATGCAAAACAGGAGAGTGAGACACCTATCTATTGAGTGAATTGCACAATGTGAAACTACAAAACCTGGGATCAATCCTGGCTTCCATGCTTGACCCAATTGGGTGATCCGAGCCAAATCTTTATTTCCAAGAGCCTCCTTTATTCATCATCACTTAAGAGTGCACCTTCAAATACATGTGTTCTAGCTATGCACCATAGAAAACACCTTGTCTGTTTAATTTAGTATACTATAATAATGCTTCTTCTGCACTAAGAATCTAAGCCACAAGCAGGTCACACATAACAGCTGGCCTTTTAGTTCAGATTTTATTAATAAAGAAATGGCACTGGAGCCAAGAATCCTAGTTGATGTGCACCAAGTGAACTGTGAGTGAGGTTCAACATGTGAGTATTTAATAGTTCAAAAACAGTAGGGCAATAATCAGCCTGGAGGCAGTTTTCAAGACGGCAAAGCAGGAGTACTACAAGTCACCATTTAAATGTAATGTAAATGACTTTAGTTATTATTAATGCAGAAATAGAAGGGCTGCAAATCAGGACTAAGGTGCATTGTAAGAGCTCAAGAATCCAGAAGTGCAGGAGCTCTATTTTCGGAGTACTTATTTGCCCCAGAGAAGTGTAGTACTCTCTATTCAGAGTAACTATTTGCTCCTGAGAACATGCAGTAATCTCTTTCCGGAGAAACTATTTGCTCCTTAGAAGTGCTGGTACTCTCTATGCAGAGAACATATTTCCTCCAGAGAAGTGGTCTTACCCCTCTGGAAAATCTCTTCAACATTTAAGAAGGGACTTTTTAATATTGAAGAGATTTCCCAGTTGGTATGCTGTACAATTTACAGTGCAAACTTTCAGCTCTCGGCTTGTTGCCCGGGTCTTTGAACCAAGCCAAATAGATTGCTCAACTGCCTCGACTGCTCCTGTTAATTTGTTGTCCCACCCACCCCTAGAGATGGGCCCATATATCTAGCAAGGCCTATTTCAGGGCCCTTCTTTATCTCTCCTTAGTCTTACAAGGCCCAGTAAAATGCATTATTTTGCAAATCTTTCTAATCGTTAACATTCTCAAAAAGTGTTAAGGTCCCTTTGATGGAAAGAGGAGGTATCTGAGGTGGGACTTTCAGGCAAGTAACACTACTCAGCCTCCCTCGTTGCCAGCCTTCAGAGAGAATCTCTCTTCCTTAATACATCCACCTGACCCACACTCTGCAGCACACACCCTTCAAGGCCTGATTATCAATTTTCTACCATCCCTCTACTGTGCACCTTATCTCACAGCTAACCTTGGTTCCCAGCCCCATATCAGCCACCACCCGGCTTCATTTTCCTTTTTCCCACTAAATAAACATTAGTAAAATCACCTTCAAACTCAAAACCGTGAATATAACAGTAAATATAATTAGCACACACTTTAAAAATATGTTACACTGTGGCCCTAATGACCCAACTGCTAATTAAATAAGCAAAAACAGAAAGGCCATTACAGGGTCTATTTTAGCGCAGGTGCGAAAGTATTTATTGGCGCCCAACCACTGACCTCTTTCTTAGTAGACACCTTTACTACCACCCTCCAACAGTGCACTTCATCTCTCCAAAGCCCCTCCCCATGACCTCCTTCTCAGAAGTCCTCACAAATACCCTCCACGAGCCCCGCTCATTGCTCCATAGCCCCTTCCCCCATTGACCTCCTCCTCTGATTCCCTCACTGCCACACTCCTGCTCAGACTTCCTCCCTACCACCATCCACTAGTGCCCCTCATCCCTCCGTAGCCCCTTCCCCATTGATCTCCTCCTCTGATTTCCTGACTATTACCCTCTACCAGTGCCTCTCATTGCTCCAAAGCGCCTCCCCCACATGACCTCCTCTGCAGATTCCCTCATTGTCACCCTCCTCCCAGACTCCCCCACTACCACCAATACCCCTCATCACTCCAAAGCCCCCCCATGACCTTCCCCTCATGACCTCCTCCTCAGACTTCCTCCCTACAACCCTCCACCAGTGCCCCTCATTGCTCCAAAGCCCCTCCCCTCTCATTGCTCCATAGCCCCTCCCCCGTGACCTTCTCATCAGAGTCCTACACTCCTCCTCAGAGTCCCTCCCTACCACCCTCCACCAGTGCCTCTCATCACTCCAAAGCCCCTCCCCATAACCTCCTATTCAGATTACCTCACAAACAACCTCCACCAGTGCCCCTCATCTCTCCGTATCTCCACCCACCCAGGACCTCCTCCTCGGATTACCTCATTGCCACCCTCCACCAGTGCCCCTCATCTCTCCAAAGCCCCACCCCCATGATGTCCCCCTCGGATTCCTTAATTGCCACTCTCCAACAGTGCCCATCATCTCTCCGTAGTCCCTCTCTCATATGCATTTTATTTGTTGTGTAGCGCTATTTATAGTGCAGGGTTTCACAGTACTGTACATCACACACACTATTCAGGGACAATGATTAAAAAAAATATGCAAATCAGCCTATAGGGAATGTCACATGAGGGTTAGCAGGTGTAGGAATCACATGTCATCCATGCTGCTGGTGAATATGTTTTAAGAGGGTTGGGTCTGGAGAAGCACTCTCACAGGGTTTAAAGCATACCCCAGTGGTTGGCTCTACTGATTAGAATGTATATCTGGCCAAACTCTTTTTTGCAACATTAGAATAATGAAAGACTGGGAAAATTCAAACTAACTAGCAATACAAAAATAAACAAAAAAAATCTAATTATACCATTCTGGTTTGAATGCAGGTCTTTGATGACAGTCCATAGGTAACTGTCCTATGTTAGGATTGTAACTTCTGAACTGCAAATAATCAAAGGATCTCTGTGACAAAGGCAGTAACCCACTGAGCTATCCTTGTTAACTGCAGTTTCTCTGCATTTAAAAACTACAAACAGACAAAAGATTGCTCGCCAGCAGTATATTAATCCCCAGAGTTATCTGGACATTTAGTTGCTGTGCATCCTTGGCAGAACAAGTCATGAATGATAACCATACGATTTAAACAAATGATTTAAATGAAGTATATGCGGCACACAAAGATTGTGTCTTGCTCACAGGTTTAAAAACACAACAATAACACAGTCTCTTACCTGCTAATTATGAACTCTGCACAGCCCGATCTGATAAACAGCTCAAGGGTTCAGGAAGGTCAGGAAAATGAATCGGCAAAAACAAAGACCTCTTCACCAGCTGAAAAGAATGAAGTATCCACGCAGCAGGACAGTACACAAATCCAGTGACAACAAAAGGATTTGTCCCTTTTGCCATGCCCCAATTGTACCTCCACGAGTGGGCGGAGACAAAGCCCACCTTCCCAATAGGAGATACGTGATTGGGGTTGCGAGCCCAGGCCCAATCACACAACTCCTAAAGAAAGAAGAAAAATAACGTTCAGAGAATGTTTTAAATTGCAGTGGCCATTTTCTGCTGGCCTTGCTGACGTCACTACCAGGGCCCAAGTTTATGTTTGGGTGGGCCAGGCCGATGTTTGGGTGGGTCTGGCCCACCCGCTAGAACCGGGCCTTGAGAGCAGTATGTAAGGTAGTTTCCCTGACCAAAAGCAATTCCATCTCCCGAATGATGCAGGGAGGCGGCTGGTACCGTGGTGGATTTGGGGCTCTACCTATGGTCTTGAACGTTATATTTGAGGCTTGGTGGATGGGGTGTCCGGTGATTGTAAAAAATGAGTGATGTATGCTATTTCTTTTTTTTACGGTATATTTATTGTGCGCGTACAGTGTGAATTTTGAAAGTTGTTCCATAAGCGTACGTAAGCAAGAAAAATGTATTAAAAATAAATCTTTTACAGATATTTATCAAGTTTAGGTGTGTATATCTTTGTTGCTTGTAATACGGCGTTTTTGCTTTATTGGTACTTATAAGTAAGTGCTTATCCATAGTCTAAATTTGTTGAGGAGTAGTGTGTTATACAGTGCTGAACTTTTGACCTCTGTTGACAGTTGACTTTTGCATGATCTGTTGGGGGTAGGGTGGAAAGTTATGTCAGTTGGAAAGGTTTGGAATGTTAAATCAATAGAAATGTGTGTTTTGTTTTGAATTAATGTGTGCAGGATTTTAATTGGTTATTTATATGTATGTATGTGTAAAATGAGAGGGGAAAATGTTCCATTTGACTGTTCTGCCGCAAACACAGAACTAGAGAGATTCTGTACAAGAATATCCACTGTGTGAGTGGTATTCTTCTTAAACTACAAATCAATTTGAAAGGTGAGTTGATAAGTTGTATGGGAGTGTGTGTGGTGCATCTTTGTACATTAAGGAATTATGGGGTATATCAAGACAGGCGATAATATTATTGCCGCTTTATGGGTAGAAAACTGCTGATAAAGCGGCGATAATGTTATCGCCTGTCTTGATAATATGCCCCCATATTCGTCCGTTATTAAACGTTTTATAGTAGTAAATGTGTCCTGCTATAATGCATGCTGTTATGTTTTTTTGTTTAATATCAATTTGTGTGTCTCTGTACATTAAGGGACTATGGGCCATATTATCAATAAAGGGCGATACATTATCGCCGCTTTTATCGGCAGGAAACTGCCGGTAAAGCGGTGATAATGGTCTTGATAATATGTCCTTGTGAATTGCCATAGACGCCCAGGTTAACACTAGAACCTGGGCTGCTATGGGAATTTACAAGGGCCTATTACCAAGCCCATTATCGCCGCTTTAGCGCAGTTTCCTGCCGATAAAAGCGGCGATAATGTATCGCCCTTTACTGATAATATGGCACTGACGGGCATATTATCAAGGACCGGTGTTAAAATTATCGACATTTTCTGGGCAGGAAACTGCCGATAAAATGGGGAAATTGGTCTTGATAATACGCCCTTGTTAATTCCCATAGAAGCCCATGTTCTGGTGTTGACATGGGCTTCTATGGGAATTAACAAGGGCATATTATCAAGCCCAGATGCGGCTCGTGAAGGGAGTTGCGGTGGGACAGGCGGGGTGGGGGAGGGGAAGGGTGAGGGGTGATAAACAACTTAATCTGGATGATTATAGGTCCGTAAACAATTAAATTAATAAAATGAATTTCTGACCAAATTATCAACAACATAAGGCGATACATTATAGCCGGTTTTATCGGCAGGAAAGTGAAAATAAAGAGGCAATAATGGCCTTGATAATATGCCCTTGTGAATTCCCATAGCAGCCCAGGTTTAACACCAGAACCTGGGCTGCTATGGGAATTTACAAGGGCCTATTATCAAGCCCATTATCGCCACTTTATCAGCAGTTTCCTGCCAAAAAAAAACGGTGATAATGTATCGCCTTATGTTGTTGATAATAGGCCCCTTCGTTCCGTGCCCTGCCTCGCATTTTGCGATGCAGGGCGCGCTATGAAATTCGAGGCATATTATCAAGGACCGGTGTTAAAATTATCGCTGTTTTATCGTATTCGTAGCGTATGCTGAGAATTATTAGCAATAGAAACTATGGTCTTATCACTCTCTCTCTGTCAAATCAGAGCACAGGGCGCGCTATGAGAATAGTTAGAAGTGGTCACTTATTGGAGATCCGACTCAGCTGTGTGGCTTATTGTGCGATGTTAGTTACATGATTACAGTAACTGAGCGTTTTGGTTTGCTATAAAAAAAGTTGTGTTTAGTCCTCTGTATGGAAAGCTGGATGTTTCCATCAGGCCGTCGATTCCGACCTTGAAAGAAGAGTCAACCAAATGAGCTGCATAAGAGCGCTATTGTCTCAAAAAGAGGTCACTACTACATCGGCTAGAGAAACATTTGTCCTTTATGTAGCAAACACATGCACAGAAGTGTATGCTTTATTAAATACAGACATGCCCCAGAATTTTAGGGAGTTAATTTAGACTATCTTTAATGCGTCCTCGATTAGGGGGTTAGCTTACTTTTTTAAAGTTATAAGCATTGGCCTTGTGACTTCTGTAGAAACTATATTTGGTGTCTTGTTGGTGTTTTTTCATTCAATTTTTTCCAGCATCTTTGGTGAATTGTGCTTAATGCTCACATTAGTTTCCGGTGTGCTTGTATTCATTTTGTTTACTAAATTTGGATGCACATCTTGCAGCAGACGACAATATTTCTCGGTTGTTGCTGGTCCGCAACTGAATGCTTAGTTACTATGGAGCGCTGCCTCTTGCAACGTTGAGTGCAGTTTATGGATTATCGTTTTGATTCTCCTTTTTCACATGCGTTAAACCTGTCTTCCATTGCCTGAGCTGTGATTTTGACTGGGACCTGGATTTGTGTCTCTGCAGTACGATGTCTCCCAATGCGGATTATGACCAGCTCATGAGCCCCTTAGTGGTTCATGACTTGCTCTGTTCTGGCGGCGGGATTATGGCCTTAGCAGTGACACATGGAATAATAGCACGTTGGAATGCTTTTGCAGTGGCGCATGACATCTTGGCACGCAGTTACATTGAAGATGACCTGAGTTTTCCTCCGATGGTGATAGAGGCTCCGGTCATTGAGGAACATGTATGTTCATTCCCACTATTGAATTGGATGGCTGAAATGTTTTCAGATGAGAACAATGACTTCCTGTTGGAGGCTGTTGCTACATACTGTGCTTATACGCTGGTGGAATAAGACTGTTTGATTTTTCTACCTATTCTTTATTATTTAGTTACTGCTTTTTATCAAAGATCGAATAATTTTGTTTGCAAAATTGAACTTGACTCTGCTTTTTAGGCGTGGAGTCTGCGTTCGTAATTTGCCCACGTTTACATTATGTGCTTTGGTCAAGGAAATGTGTTGTGGGCTGAGCTTTGCAATCACACCATGTTAAGTTAGCATGAGTTTATTAGAAGCTTAAATGCCATTTTTGTTTTCCTGCTCTGGTTTGTACACAACAGGCACTTGCAATATTGTTTAGAGAAAGCTGAGTATTTTGCTTCATATGAGAATAATTTGATATACTACATTTGTAGACTGTCTCGCTACTTTAGTGTGTATAGTGAGAGCATGAAACATCAAGGTTATGTTGGATACTGTGTGTGTTATTCGGAATGATGTTCGCACGTTTGAGCCATAAGAGATATGCAGCTGTGGTATCTCTTATACTTGCGTGTTTAGTAATGAAGAGTGCAGGCATGATTACACACAGTTTGAGAACATTCGTATCTTGACAGTTTGTGTAGAACTCAATGTGATCCACTACTGCTGAGTAACAGAGGTATGGGTCTGCCTATGTACTCGTATGTGATATTCTGTAGTTATAAACTAACCTGCTAAGTAGGGAGAGTGAAATTTAGGTACATTTTAAATCTGTTTCCCTTTTGCATTATAGAATGCTTTCTCCATTTGTATTTTATGGAATAGTAACAATGCTGACAACTTTGTTTCTGATAATATGTTTGCTTGCATTATGTAAGGTACTGGGCATGAGATTACGGTATTAGAAATAAACATTTCAAAGTTGCAGGTGTGATTATTAAGTGCTTGTTTTGGACTTGTGTAAGAATGTAACAAAAGAATGCTCTTGTTATCTACCTTACCTGGGGTAACCTAAGTCGCATGTTGTGGGTTGACTAATAATTGGTGTTTTTGCTATAGGAGGAAGTACCAATGAGTCACTGATTGCTAGTCTGTTAGGGGGTCGTAAGTCTTTATGCACAGTTGTGTGTAGGAGCAGAATTACTGCAACAGTACTTACAATAAAAAGGCTCGATAAAGGACCTTGAGTTTGAATCAAAATCTGAAATCGAAGAATAATTGATAAGTGCAGCCAAGAAAGGGAGTAAGTGTGCAAATTTCATAGTGCCTTCGGCCGGGGTAGTTGTTATAATAAAAAGCGTTGATAAAGGGCCTGTAGTTTGTGTATATATATATATCAATTAACTCCAGTGAGGTGCTTCCACGTAATTTTTTCTAAATGAGGTAACTCTTGTGTGGTGATAATTTCGGCCGACCTCGGTCGAGGAAAAGCCCCCCCACTACCTAATGGGTCAAACTGCATGTCACAGAACGAACAGTGGCAGGAGGTTCGTGTTGCAGATGGAAAGCAAGGCACAGAGTTAATGGGACAATTTCCAAACCCACTCGGGTTTTTACACTTTTGAACAATTTTCACTACGTGGAAGCAGCTCACTGGAGTTAATTGATTGTGACTACAAACACCAGCAGGCTCAGGGAGAGCCAACGCCCACAAGGCGGGTGTTGAAGTTTGAAAGCCGATTGCTTCACGCAGTGCTGTCATAAGCCTCTGTGGAAATGCTCTTCCGAGCATGAAACGCTTCAGGCTTTTATTTGAATTGGACTCTGTTCTCTTTGCTTTGTGCTGCTAAACTGCAAATAAAAAACGAGGAATTTACCTACCTGCATGCGGGCTTTTCTAAATGAGGTAACTCTTGTGTGGTGATAATTTCGCCCGACCTCGGTTGAGGAAAAGCCCCCCCACTACCTAATGGGTCAAACTGCATGTCACAGAACGAACAGTGGCAGGAGGTTTGTGTTGCAGATGGAAAGCAAGGCACAGAGGTAATGGGACAATTTCCAAACCCACTCGGGTTTTTACACTTTTGAACAATTTTCACTATGTGGAAGCAGCTAACTGGAGTTAATTTATTGTGACTACAAACACCAGCAGGCTCAGGGAGAGCCAATGCCCACAAGGCGGGTGTTGAAGTTTGAAAGCCGATTGCTTCACGCAGTGCTGTCATAAGCCTCTGAGGAAATGCTCTTCCGAGCATTAAACGCGTCAGGCTTTTATTTGAATTGGACTCTGTTCTCTTTGCTTTGTGCTGCTAAACTGCAAATAAAAAACGAGGAATTTACCTACCTGCATGCAGGCTTTTCTAAATGAGGTAACTCTTGTGTGGTGATAATTTCGGCCGACCTCGGTCGAGGAAAAGCCCCTCCACTACCTAATGGGTCAAACTGCATGTCACAGAACGAACAGTGGCAGGAGGTTCGTGTTGCAGATGGAAAGCAAGGTACAGAGGTAATGGGACAATTTCCAAACCCACTCGGGTTTTTACACTTTTGAACAATTTTCACTACGTGGAAGCAGCTCACTGGAGTTAATTGATTGTGACTACAAACACCAGCAGGCTCAGGAAGAGCCAATGCCCACAAGGCGGGTGTTGAAGTTTGAAAGCCGATTGCTTCACTCAGTGCTGTCATAAGCCTCTGAGGAAATGCTCTACCGAGCATTAAACGCGTCAGGCTTTTATTTGAATTGGACTCTGTTCTCTTTGCTTTGTGCTGCTAAACTGCAAATAAAAAAAGGAGGAATTTACCTACCTGCATGCAGGCTTTTCTAAATGAGGTAACTCTTGTGTGGTGATATATATATATATATATATATCTTCATGCAAAGTGATCCTTAGGCCATATGAGAGCACTCAGCAGTGTGTGCTCCACCCAGGGGTCGGATCCTGACCCAGGAAAACATTTTCAAACAAAAGAGGCGGCACAATCAGGATATTTTCTTAAGCCTTTTTAATCAAGACTTCACCCCACCAACGCGTTTCAGCCACAACTGGCCTTGCTCACGGTTGGTTAGTCCCTCTATTGTGTTGTTATTTATACCAACCCATAGTTAGCCATTTAGGAAGCATTATGGGATATGTAGTTGCATTACTTTCAGTGAAAAAACCAAAATAAAATAAAAGAAAGACTTTGCGTGCTTTTAAATTACTGCACTTTGGTGACTAGTAGTTCACTGTGGCTACTTGACATATTATAAATCAATTCTGGGTATAGTACCCAATTCTTTCATTATTGTCTCTTATTTCTTCAAAAATGTTTTCGAATTGCGGATATAGTACCCAATGTCATTCCAAGAACATTTATTCCAGATGGATATGCAGATCCTCTCCAAAATTCATCCCTTTTGGGTGTTTTGTTCTGAGTCTGATTATCATGCGTGACTCCATTTGTCGCAGTCTTCGAACCACATCTCCACCTCTCTCCATTTTATCCAGTACTTTTGCCCCATAGAAATGCATTTGTCTCCAATCTCCATTTTGGCATGTGCTCATGTGTTTTGCGGTAGCATATTGCATGTTGGAGTTTTTCACCGCCCGGATGTGTTCCAAGATTCGTTTTTTCAACATACAAGTTGTACACCCCACATACTTCATTCCACATTTGCATTCTATAACATATACAACGTTTTTTGAAGTGCATGAGATTTGTTGCTCGATTCTCATTGATTTTCCATCCGGTTCTTCAATCACTTTCATGCTTTTGCCAATCTAAGGCGGTAAGGGACGACGGTGGCAGCATCTCCTGACCCCGCTTGGCATCTGCTAGCGTTTTAGAGCGGATGCTCTGTAGAATTGAATGCTGAATCTATGCTGAACAGTATTTCCGTTTTTAAAAGACACAAGTTTTTTAATTGAATAATAATTTTAGAAACCTCTTTTAATACCTCAGCACATTGCACTTTGCTCCTGCAGCGGATAGCAGTAGGGATTGATTACTATTTCCTACAGCATTTCATCTATGTTGTCATCTGCACTCTGCTAAGGCTTACAGCGCATTAGGCAGCAGTCTGTGCTCGATATTCCAGCCTGCCCGCCCCGGTCCGACTCGGTAGCCAATACCGTAGTGCGGAGGGCGGGGCAGGCAAGAGCCAGACACACACAGGAAGTCGAGCAGTCAGCGTTCTAGCTGCTCACTTCTGAGGGCTATTTAGGCGGCGAGGAGGCATCTACCATTGCGGTAAGGGACGACGGTGGCAGCATCTCCTGACCCCGCTTGGCGCCTGCTAGCGTTTTAGAGCGGATGCTCTGTAGAATTGAATGCTGAATCTATGCTGAACAGTATTTCCGTTTTTAAAAGACACAAGTTTTTAAATTGAATAATAATTTTAGAAACCTCTTTTAATACCTCAGCACATTGCACTTTGCTCCTGCAGCGGATAGCAGTAGGGATTGATTACTATTTCCTACAGCATTTCATCTGTGTTGTCATCTGCACTCTGCTAAGGCTTACAGCGCATTAGGCAGCAGTCTGTGCTCGATATTCCAGCCTGCCCGCCCCGGTCCGACTCGGTAGCCAATACCGTAGTGCGGAGGGCGGGGCAGGCAAGAGCCAGACACACACAGGAAGTCGAGCAGTCAGCGTTCTAGCTGCTCACTTCTGAGGGCTATTTAGCCCCTCGTCGGTACTGGCGAGCAGCGACTGCGCGCAGCGGGGCGCCATTGACGGCGCCGAAGACAAGCCAAAGACCTGCCCGTCTGCGCCCGTCCGCGCCAGACCGGTGCCAGGTGCCAGAGGCTATGCCCAACAATAATAACCGCCAGAGAACCATCAGGTATTCTGCCCTAGAATTGCTAGCTCTGAAACCTGTTCATTCCCCAGCCTGCACTACCGAGAACTGGCCCCTCCCTGAAGGCCCATTCTCTTGCAGAAAATGTTGTTTTCAAGCCACTACCCTCCCCCGCCAAGACCTCAAGACATCTGAGGCAAGTAGACATGTAAGCAGTTTACAATGCACTCTGCTTAATGTACGATCAATGCCCAAACACAAGCTTCAGATATGGGACCTACTACATACCAATCAGTCAGATCTGTGCTTTCTCACAGAAACTTGGCTGAAGCCCCATACTACGCCCGCTATTGCTATAGCAATTCCCCCAGGATATAAGTTTCTACATATGGACAGACCTATTAAAATAGGAGGCGGACTAGCTATTATTTATAAAGAACATCTGAAAATAACCATTCTTGAGGAAAAATGTAGCCCTACCCTGGAAATCATTACTTTCCGCATAAATCTATCTACCATAATAGCCATGAAAGGTGCACTCATTTATCGCCCACCTGGATCTTGTACAGGATTCTCCCTCTCTCTAATGGAATTAATAGCCCCTTATCTCAGAGCCAAAGAAAACTTTGTTCTCCTAGGCGATTTCAATATCCACGCAGACAATCTGGAACTTACAGAAACCAAAGCTTTGCTTGCAGATATGTCTACTATATGTCTACTATAGGGCTCCAACTTCATAACTCCGACCCCACCCATGAAGGGGGACACCTTCTAGACCTACTTTTCTCAAACAGTCCCACCTTGTCCTGCAAAACCACCTCTCAGTTGAATTGGATCGACCACTACCTGCTAGAATCTCCCCATATCACATAAAAAGACATCAAACAAAAATCTTCCTCCAATTTGGCGACGCCAATGGCATAAAATAACCATAGAAGGACTACAGGAAACCTGGAAAATACCCTCAATCCCAGACACAGATAAAGTAGATGACATGCTCGCTAAATTTAATGCCTCTCTATTGGAAGCAATAGACAAACTAGCCCCGCTAAAACTCCACAAACAATTCCCCACCCATAAAAAGGAGAAATGGTACACAGAGATACTAAGAGCTGAGAAGCAAGGGTGCAGAAGATTGGAAAAGAAATGGAGAAAATCTCACTCAGCAGAGGATAAAAAAGCCCACTCAGAAGCCCAATCGAAATACTACAAAAACATTAGAAAGGCTCGGAAAAACTGTCTGGCCCAGCAACTGTCAGAGGAAGGCAATTCCTCGAAGGAACTCTACAAAATATTGGAATCCTTCGTAAAACCCACAGCCTGTATTAGCGCAGATGATTTCTCACTACCACTGTGTAACGAGATCTCCCTGTTCTTTGAGAGCAAAATCAATACGATTTACGATAAAATCCTGAAAACAACCAGCACCAACTGTGGAAACTATGTCCCCATGACCCCGCAACCAAAAAAATCACCATCCTTACTTTCCTTTCCCCCAGTGTCCAAAACAGACCTTTCTCCCCTTATTAACCACATAAAATCTGGTTCTCCTAATGATCTCTTACCAGCAAAAATGATGGCCCCTCTAAACTCAATCCTAGGTCCATCCATACAAGCCATCATAAATCAATCCCTGAGCAAAGGACAGGTACCCACAGAATGGAAGCAAGCTGTAGTCAATCCAATTTGGAAAAACACCACACTACCCTGGTCGGACCTTTCAAACCTCAGACCCATTTCCCTCCTACCCTACCTCAGTAAACTCACAGAGAAGCATGTTAACACACACCTGTCGAAATACATCGAAGCAGCGGAAGGCCTGGACCCATCCCAATCTGGTTTCAGGCCCAATCACAGCACTGAATCAGCCCTCCTCTCCGTGACCGACAACATCAGGATGTCACTGGACAGGGGGGAATCCGTGATTCTAGTGCTGTTAGATTTATCCGCTGCTTTCGACACGGTATCACATGAACTCCTCCTTGAAAGACTGAGTGATGTGGGTATAGGAGGCATGGCTCTCTCATGGCTAAAAAGTTTCCTTTCCGATCGCACCCAAGGAGTCAGACTTGGCTCTCACTCCTCTCCATCTAGAGTGCTTACTAAGGGTGTGCCACAGGGCTCATGCCTTAGCCCCACGCTCTTTAACATTTATGTGGCCCCCTTAGCAAATATGATAAGATCTTTTGGATTCACTCCGGTGTCATATGCTGACGACACCCAACTTCTGTTTCCCTTCTCAACTCTCACACCGGCAATTCTTGCATCATTTGCTAATGGGATGAGAACGATAGCACACTGGATGGCAAAAAACTTTCTTCAATGCAACGTGACCAAAACAGAGGTCATGCTGTTTGGAGGGGCGACTCTCCTCTGGTCACCAGATTGGTGGCCTCTGGAGCTAGGCCCGGTCCCCAACCCCAAGCCCATAGCAAAAAACCTTGGTGTTAAGCTGGACCAAGCACTCCTGCTCAAGGAACACACCACTCAGGTGGCAGGTGCCTGCATTCACGTGGTGGGGCTTCTAAGACAAGTCTTTCCTTTTCTGCCAGACAACCACAGAAAGACCCTCATCCAAACTTTAATCATAAGCAGAATGGACTACTGCAACGGTCTATACCTATCAGCGAATGAAGAACAAATAGACAAACTTCAGGTTGTCCAAAATACGGCAGCAAGACTGGCCCTCAATGCCCCCCCCAGAACGCCCTCCCGCCCCCTACTGCATCAACTCCATTGGCTTCCTGTGAAGCAGCGCATCAATTTTAAAATCTGCAACATTATACACAGATGCCTGTATGGTACCAGTCCCAAATACCTACGGGGAAAATTCATACCATACTTCCCTAGACGCGCACTCCGCTCTAGTAACCATCTGCTGCTACAAGTTCCAAAGATAAGAAGAGCTAGACAGGGAGGCCGAGCCCTGTCTTACAAAGGACCCATACTTTGGAACTCCTTGCCAACCGAACTGAAACAGATTAGCAATTTAGTATTGTTCAGAAAAAAACTGAAAACTTGCCTTTTCACCAGGCCATAGTATTCATTCCCCCTTCAGCTCTCACCCTTGGAGTAATCTGCCCTAAACTGCTAGCAACAGCGCAGAGATATCCCTTCGGGAATTGACTCAGGCGCTTTACAAGCAAATAAATAAATAAATAAATAAATCTTACAAGCTTTGCATGAATTACACGGTTGAAACCCTTTTCGTTGAATTTGCAACCAATTTTGTTTCGGTTTTTCTTGAAAGTAGCTTTTAACCAACAAATCTTTAAGAGATGTGTTCTTTTTGTATGTTATTGACAGTGCTTCACCGAGGGTTGTTCCAATGTCAGGGTCCCCTGACAGTAGATGCCAATATTTTTTCATTATGCAGGCAATATTTCCACTCTCTTTACTGAAAGTTGTTATGAATCTTGGAGGTGTGTGGGTTTCCGTTTTTTTGGGCTGTTCCATTAATGTTTGAGTTCGCGTTTTTAAATCAATTTTTCTTTTGCATTTTGTTAACATTCTTTCTTCATAGCCTCTTGCTCTGAATCTGCGTTTACTCTCTTGTATTACATTCTCCGCATCCTCAGGTACCGAACAATTTCTCTTGAGGCGTGTGAATTCTCCATACGGTATGCTTCGTAGAAGGGGTGTGGGATGAAAACTTGTTCCATGGAGCACACTGTTTGTCGCTGTTTTTTTACGAAATAGAGTGGATTCAAGTTTGTCATTCGACACACATATTTTGGTGTCCAAAAAGTCTATTTCCTGTGTGCTCGTGTTGCATGTGAACTGTAGGCCCACTTCATTCTCATTCAGTTTGTTAAAATAGGTTTGAAATTGACCATCTGTGCCATGCCAAATAATAAACAGGTCGTCGATGTAACGAACCCATAATATTATCCGTTCCAGATCTTGTTGGTTTTCCTCATTCCACGCTATGGTCTTCTCCCACCACCCCATAGTGATATTAGCATAGTTGGGATATAGAGAAATGGCCATGGCAGTACCACAGATTTGTTTGAATAATTGTTTGTCAAAAAGAAACACATTATTCCTCAAGCACAGATCAATAATTTTGATTAGCATTTTCGAGTGGTCCAGATATATGATGTTGCGTTGTTTGAGATAATACTCACATGCTTGCATTCCGATCTCATGACGGATTGAAGTGTAGAGTGAGACCACATCAATGGTGACTAGTAGATATTCCGAATTCCAATTTACATTCATCAGTATTCTTAAAAAGTCACCGGTGTCTTTGATATATGAGGGAAGACTCTGGGCAATAGGGGCTAAAAATTTGTCAACATAGTTGGAGATGTTTTCATATAGTGATCCACACGAAGAGACAATTGGTCTTCCTGGAGGGTGATTTAAAGTCTTGTGAATCTTTGGGAGAAAATATATACAAGGTGTTATTGGATGGTCAATGGTTAAATATTTTCTTTCCTCTTCATCTATTAAACCCCTTGTGTACCAGATTTCTAGGTGCTCTTGTAGTTCTCTCTTCATATTCACGTATGGATTAATTTCCAATTTTTGGTAGTTATTTTCTTGATTTAGTTGTCTTATCGCCTCACATATGTAATCTGATGTCCTCATTAGCACAATGTTGCCCCCCTTGTCCGCTGGTTTTATGGTAACTTTGTCATTATTCATCAGTGTTTTAATGACTGCACGTTCAGTCTTTGAAAGATTCTCACGTGTCTTGTTTCTCACTTTAGAAAGATTGTCAAGTTCCTTTATTATTGCTTCTGAGAAAACATCTATTTTGTTGCCCGGAGACAGTATCGGATAATACCTTGATTTTCTTTTTAATCCGGTAGCTGGTCTTTCATCTGTTGGGATATTTAGCTCTTCCAACAATTCCGCATCTGATATAGATGTGCCATCCAGGTCAAATAGTGATTCAAAACTATTTCTCATATAATATATATATTCACTGAAAAAACTATTGGTTTCAGGCACGTTATAGTGAGGAATTAGCATTTAAAAAACCTTAGAAATTCACTGAAAAAAAATCATAGGTTTCAGCCACGTTATAGTTAGGAATTAGCATTTAAAAAACCTTAGAAATTCACTGAAAAAAACATACGTCTCACCCATGTTATAGTTAGCTGGACATTTCTCCCATACAAAACCATTGAAATTCCTCCGTTATAGTTAGTTCAGATAACTATAACTCGCACGCCCGCAATGCACTACTGATGATGTCACATATTACATCACTCATGACATGGTCAGTGACATCACTCATGACAACACTGATGACATCTCAAATGACATCTCAAATGACATCACTGATGACATCACTGATGACATTATCCTTGTGAAAGAGTGGGAGACCTCCTCTCAGCGTAATATAACCTTTGATACACACATTGAAAAATAGAAACTAAAAATTTCAAAACAATGGAGATACCAATACCAGTTATAACAACCTGTTCAGTAATTCCAACATCTACATACACATCCACTCATTCACCAACAGTTCTATATAGTCACACATACATGTACTCACTCATCATATGTACTCATACACCTATACATCCTGTTACACACAATACTCATCCATAGAGTTACTCACACACATACTCACACATGCAAATAAACTATCAAACATCCATTTACTTGCATATATAGCTATACACACACAACTACACTTACTTCTACAGAACGTGATCAAGCCGTAAGGTGAAACGCGTTGTTTCCTGCCAAATAAACTTTCGCGCACTAGCAACTTGAAGTGCCCGAGTACATCTATTTGCACGAACAGAGTGTTTTTTAGATTTATTGGGCAACCGGTAGCCCTACCTCGGACCGCCCGTGAGCTGGCTTTGCGTGATCCTAACAACCAGAGCTGCTGTGGCGTAATATATATATATATATTACCTACTGGCGGTCGCCAGTAGGTAGTTATAGTTAGGATTTTTTTCAATGCAAAATCTCAAAATTCTATTTGGAATAACTTTGGCGCCGGTTGACGAATCTGCCTGACAATTTCCTCAAATTTGCCTCGTCGAGCTCCGGTCCTTCCCTGAAAGTTTGGGGGGATTCGTCAAGCGGGGTCCGAGATAAAAGGGGGGTCCCAAAACGTGTTTTCCCCATGTTAATTTCCATAGGGAGGTCAAACTCACTTTTAGCCCGAACGGCTGAATGGATTTCCACCAAACTTGGCAAAATGTTAGGACTGGTAGCCCGATGTGCCTTTGCTATGTCTCAAGATATGTGCTCCAGTGGATTTTGAGTAATTTAGGTTAAAAAAAATATATATATCGATGGCAGCGCCCCGGTACGTGCACCGGGTGCGCCACGCGACTTGCGCACGGAAAGCTGATTGGCTCTCGGGTGTCTGTAAACATTTGAAACAGTCTGGAGCGGCCGCCATCTTGTGTCTCGGTAGGATCGAGACACAAGAGGTGGCCAAAACAAAGGGGGAAATGACCATAAGGGGGCAGGGTAGACCCCCTGACCCCCTAGGTTTGATGTGGGGGCTATAAAAGGGCCCGCGGGGCAAAACATGTTTTTTTTTCCTTTTGCGTGGGGGGAGCGCCCGGTACGCGCACCGGGGAGCGGACTGGGGAGCGTACCGGGGAGCGTACCCTGGGGAAAAAAGAATGACAGACTTTTAAAAAATTGTATGTTTATTAATTGTTCTTTTTGTTGTTTTTTTTTTATTAAGTACCAACATGTAGGTACCAATGCAGAGTCTAAAATTTAATATACACCGTCTCCTTTGTAGATATCTTGCATGCTGTTACAGAAGTTATTGTGGTATATGGAATTCATACCATAGTCTGTCAGGAAAGCAGAAACAACATGGAGGCAGGAGATGATAAAGAGATGTTAAATACACACTGGAGATAATATAGTGGGAGAAAGGAAGTAGCTATGAGCAAACTTACTATGTAACACAAAAAAGTTGCACAGTATACTATAAGTCTCACTTAATATTATAAACATTTGGAACTACTTGACGAATTACATATAAAAATGAATAATGTCTCGTACAATTTTTGATTATTAAATATAAATTTATTTTTCTGATTCTTTTTCAAAATTTAATAAAACTTCTAACAATATATTGTCTGGAATGTCCTCCTTTTCATTCTGTGATTCTATTGATTCCACACACTGAACTAATTGATGGGCCAGAGACTCATCCATAAAATCAAAGTTATCATTCTCAGCAATTTTTTCTTCAGGGTTGTTGTCCAAAACAATTTCGAAATAAATATTCTGTTCTCCTTCCATTTTGTTGCTGTAAATTGCATAAAAAATAAATATATCAGTAGAGATAGGGCACTGTTGGGTTTAAGCTCAGACAGGTAGGTTTGATTTTTTAACAGTGAAGTTATCTTTGGGCAGTGTATGGTATCAGGCTGGAATTAGAAATATAAAAAAGTGTATGTGATAAAGCCTAACTAAATTTATAATTATACAAGAGAAGCCTAACTCAATCCATAACTATAACAGAGAAGCCTATCTCAATCTATAACTATTACAGAGGGATAGTATATAACTATCAGAATATTTTTTCTCAAATTAACTTAAAGTGCACAACATACTTCACTTTCCAAAATAACAACTTACCTTTTGAGAAAGCAGTTGAAGTTCTCAGTGTAATTCCTTTTCAAATGTACTTCAGGAAGTAGTAGTCAAAATGGCTGTGTTTCCCTCTCTTTATTTATATATATTCATGTACATAACCAATCAAATGCCAGGAAATAATAGTAGAAAATGAAAGTAACTTTTTAATTGGTTATAAATTCTAACACTTCATATGTGTTTTTGTCATGTAATTTACCTCAGGATATTTAGACAGTCCTACAGCCGAAATGTCTCAATGGAATTCCACCAAATTTGGTTAAATGGTAGGGACTGCTATGTAGTAGGGCCTATTCTATATTTGGTGAAAGTGTCTCCAGTGGTTTTTCTGTAAATTACTTTCCCACCTTTTTTTAGGGAGCGCTATCGGTGCGTGCCCTGGTATGCGCACCGGCAGCGTTACGGGAGTCCGTCATTTTGTGTTTCGGTACAATTGAGACACAAGATGGAGGACAAACAACGTTGGGAATGGGTAGAAGGGGGCACGGTAGACACTTCCTGACACTCTAGGTTAACTGAGGGGGGTTTCGGGGCCCATTTATGTCCCCCCCAAAAAAAACATTTTTAAATTTTTCGCAGGGGGAGCGCCCGGTACGCGCACCGGGAAGCATACCGGGGAGCGTACCGGGGAGCGTACTTTGGTGAAAAATAGTGAAAAAAGTTAGAAAAAGAAAATCATTATGAGTGATCAGAGGTAGGGTAGCCCTGAAAAGAGCTTTTGGGTTCTGTGGCTAATTTAAGTACCTACAAGTAGGTTCCAATGCACAGACTTAAATTCAGGAGGAATATTCTATTCCCCTCATCTGAGAAGTGCACACCATCTCCTCTGTAGATGTCTTGCATGTTGTAACGCAAGTTATTGTTGTATATTGAACCCATTCCATAGTCTCTCATGTAAGCAGAAACAGATTTATTCACATGTTTCCGTGCTTTCTCAAATTGTGAACAAAATTGGTTGGACCAGTTCCATTTCTGTCTTTGGCATATATTGGAATATACCAAGGCAGTTTGTGGAAAAAAGTGTCATCAATTGATCAAAGGTGTCCTTTAAAAGCATTTCCAGACCAACCCCAGTCATAGTGCCCAAGTCATTTTCACCACAGTGCACTATTAAGAGGTCAGGGTTTGGCAGATGCAAAAAGGTTTTCACCAATGGTATCAATTGGTGACACCTCAATCCTCTCTGACCAATCCACCTGATTTCCATATTTGATAAATCAAGGTTGTGAAAATTTGTGCTAGCTGCATACCTTTGAGCCCAGTGGATGTAGCTATGTCCAATAATCCACACAGAATACATGATGAGAGAAGGTTCTGGTGCAGTCAGATGAAGTGTGGGAATGAAATGGCAGTTGGAACAGTAGGAGTTTACAAAAAAATAATTGTGGAGTTTCTCTGCTCTTGAATCACAAGCAATGATTGGTGGTTTCAGATAGTTGAAAACTAAAAGTTAGGGTGTATGGTTGTGTTGTGTGAAAGAAGCAATTTGAATGGTTAAGACAAAGTCAATAAAAGCAATAATGCCCTGGCTAAGCTGGTGTATTGAGAGGTCAAACATCCTTGCTGACTTAATTTGCAACATTGTTGAATAAACTTTTGAACCTAAGAGTTCAGTTAGGAGGGAGTTGCTGTGGTAACAGATAGAAAGGTCTGAGAGGGGGAAGGGTGTTGGTTTGAAAAAGTGAGGGAAGAGTTTTGATTGGTTGAAATGAGGCATATGTGTGTAGAATTAGAGGTTTTCTCTGCCAGTCTTGGTTTCAGTGTATTGAGTGCACACCTTTTGCTCTGCTAAAGAAAAATTGGTGTGTGTGTCTGACACTGTTCTTAATCTCCCAAAGCATTTGTAAAGGTAAGTAATGATTCATTTAATTTAGATAGAGACTTATTTGCTCTATGGAGAAGATTTGGAAGCAGATAGTGAAGTTTCAGTAGTAGAATTGAATGCTTGTACATAGGACTTGTGCTTTGTTTGTAAAAAGTTATTTAAAAAATGATTTTGGGGTAAAAGAATGGCTTTTATTTTTTTGAGAAGCAATTAATAGTGTCTGCCTCTGTAAGGAAATATATTTGAATGTTTTAGAATTATGTCACCTGCGTTACCTCAAATTAGGAAGCAGATTGAGATTTTTTCTTGTTGGTTTGTGGCATGTTTTTTGGAAATGCTTGATATTAAAATATGCAAGATAGAGGAATTGTCTTTTGTGAAACAGTGAGGTTTCAGTAGTGAAATGAAATGCTTGTACATAGGACCTGCGCTGTGTTTGTAAAATGTTATTCAAAAAACGATTTTGGGGGCAAATCAATGGTATTTACATTTGGGTGTTATTTATGATTGCCTTGTGGCGCCGGTGCGTCACTTTTAACATGGGAAAAAAGTGATGCACCGGTGGTGCAAGGCCTTCATAAATAAGGCCCTGAGTTTCTTTGCTGTTGGTTTGTGTCTTGCTTTTTGATAATGCTTGCTATGAATATTTGTAAGATAGGGGATTTTTATTTTGTGAAACAGTGAGGTTTCAGTAGTGAAATTGAATGCTTGCACATAGGTCCTGCGCTGTGTTTTTTAAATGTTATTCCAAAAACGATGTTGGTGGCAAATCAATGGTATTTACATTTGGGCCTTATTTATGATTGCGTTGTGGCGCTGGAGCGTCACTTTTAACATGGGAAAAAAGTGACGCACCGGTGGCACAAGGCCTTCATAAATAAGGCCCTGAGTTTCTTCGCTGTTGGTTTCTGTCTTGCTTTTTGATAATGCTTGCTATGTATATTTGCAAGATAGGCGATTTGTATTTTGTGAAACAGTGAGGTTTCAGTAGTGAAATTGAATGCTTGTACATAGGTCCTGCGCTGTGTTTCTAAAATGTTATTCAAAAAACGATTTTGGGGGCAAATCAATGGTATTTACATTTGGGTGTTATTTATGATTGCCTTGTGGCGCCGGTGCGTCACTTTTAACAAGGGACAAAAGTGACGCACCGGTGGCGCAAGGCCTCCATAAATAAGGCCCTGAGTTTCTTTGCTGTTGGTTTGTGTCTTGCTTTTTGATAATGCTTGCTATGAACATTTGAAAGATAGGTGATTTGTATTTTGTGAAACAGTGAGGTTTCAGTAGTGAAATTGAATGTTTGTACATAGGTCCTGCGCTGTGTTTTTTAAATGTTATTCCAAAAACGATTTTGGTGGCAAATTAATGGTATTTACATTTGGGCCTTATTTATGATTGTCTTGTGGCGCAGGTGCGTCCCTTTAAACATGGGGAAAAAGTGACGCACCGGTGGTGCAAGGCCTTCATAAATAAGGCCCTGAGTTTCTTTGCTGTTGGTTTCTGTCTTGCTTTTTGATAATGCTTGCTATGAACATTTGCAAGATAGGGGATTTGTTTTTTGTGAAACAGTGAGGTTTCAGTAGTGTAATTGAATGCTTGTACCTAGGTCCTGCGCTGTGTTTCTAAAATGTTATTCAAAAAACGATTTTGGGGGCAAATCAATGGTATTTACATTTGGGTGTTATTTATGATTGCCTTGTGGCGCCGGTGCGTCACTTTTAACATGGGACAAAAGTGACGCACCGGTGGCGCAAGGCCTCCATAAATAAGGCCCTGAGTTTCTTTGCTGTTGGTTTGTGTCTTGCTTTTTGATAATGCTTGCTATGAACATTTGTAAGATAGGTGATTTGTATTTTGTGAAACAGTGAGGTTTCAGTAGTGAAATTGAATGTTTGTACATAGGTCCTGCGCTGTGTTTTTTAAATGTTATTCCAAAAACGATTTTGGGGGCAAATCAATGGTATTTACATTTGAGTGTTATTTATGATTGCCTTGTGGCGCCGGTGCGTCACTTTTAACATGGGACAAAAGTGACGCACAGGTGGCGCAAGGCCTCCATAAATAAGGCCCTGAGTTTCTTTGCTGTTGGTTTGTGTCTTGCTTTTTGATAATGCTTGCTATGAACATTTGTAAGATAGGTGATTTGTATTTTGTGAAACAGTGAGGTTTCAGTAGTGAAATTGAATGTTTGTACATAGGTCCTGCGCTGTGTTTTTTAAATGTTATTCCAAAAACGATTTTGGTGGCAAATTAATGGTATTTACATTTGGGCCTTATTTATGATTGCCTTGTGGCGCCGGTACGTCCCTTTAAACATGGGAAAAAAGTGACGCACCGGTGGTGCAAGGCCTTCATAAATAAGGCCCTGAGTTTCTTTGCTGTTCGTTTGTGTCTTGCTTTTTGATAATGCTTGGTATGAACATTTGCAAGATAGGGGATTTGTATTTTGTGAAACAGTGAGGTTTCAGTAGTGAATTTGAATGCTCGTACATAGGTCCTGTGCTGTGTTTTTTAAATGTTAATAAAAAAACGATTTTGGTGGCAAATCAATGGTATTTACATTTGGGCCTTATTTATGATTGCCTTGTGGCGCCGGTGCGTCACTTTTAACATGGGACAAAAGTGACGCACCGGTGGCGCAAGGCCTTCATAAATAAGGCCCTGAGGTTCTTTGCTGTTCGTTTGTGTCTTGCTTTTTGATAATGCTTGGTATGAACATTTGCAAGATAGGGGATTTGTATTTTGTGAAACAGTGAGGTTTCAGTAGTGAATTTGAATGCTCGTACATAGGTCCTGTGCTGTGTTTTTTAAATGTTAATAAAAAAAACGATTTTGGTGGCAAATCAATAGTATTTACATTTGGGCCTTATTTATGATTGCCTTGTGGCGCCGGTGCGTCACTTTTAACATGGGAAAAAAGTGATGCACCGGTGGCGCAAGGCCTTCATAAATAAGGCCCTGAGTTTCTTTGCTGTTCGTTTGTGTCTTGCTTTTTGATAATACTTGCTATGAACATTTGCAAGATAGAGGATTTGTATTTTGTGAAACAGTGAGGTTTCAGTAGTGAAATTGAATGCTTGTACATAGGTCTTGCGCTGTGTTTCTAAAATTTTATTCAAAAAACGATTATGGGGGTAAATCAATGGTATTTACATTTGGGCCTTATTTATGATTGCCTTGCGGCGCCGGTGCATCACTTTTAACATGGTAAAGAAGAGACGCACCGGTGGCGCAAGGCCTTCATAAATAAGGCCCTGATTTTCTTTGCTGTTGGTTTGTGTCTTGCTTTTTGATAATGCTTGCTATGAACATTTGCAAGATAGGAGATTTGTATTTTGTGAAACAGTGAGGTTTCAGTAGTGAAATTGAATGCTTGTACATAGGTCCTGTGCTGTGTTTCTTAAATGTTATTCCAAAAACGATTTTGGTGGCAAATCAATGGTATTTACATTTGGACTTTATTTATGATTGCCTTGTGGCGCTGGTGCGTCACTTTTAACATGGGAAAGAAGTGACGCACCGGTGGCGCAAGGCCTTCAAAAATAAGGCCCTGAGTTTCTTTGCTGTTGGTTTGTGTCTTGCTTTTTGATAATGCTTGCTATGAACATTTGCAAGATAGGGGATTTGTATTTTGTGAAACAGTGAGGTTTCAGTAGTGAAATTGAATGCTTGTACATAGGTTCTGTGCTGTGTTTCTAAAAAGATAATTTCTCTATGCAGCAAAATGTTTTAACCAAGCATTATGCAAAAATATGAGTAATCTGAGGAAACATAGATGACCTGATTTTGAAATGTGTTAATATATTTCTTGAATCATGCAGATACTATCTAATCAACCTTTTTCTTTGTAATATTCTAGTCTTGAGTTACTCTCTATTACACCTTTTGTCTGTTTTATACCGTTTCTCTTTCTCTTTCTGACTTTTTTTCTCTCTTCCTGTTACACCCTCTGTCTGCCCTATTTCTTGTAACATCCTGTCTCTGATTTACTTCCTCTTACACCCTCTCTGAAACTTACTCTCTGTCTCTTCCTTTATAGGCTCTTTCTGTTTTAGTCTCTTTTACAACCTTTTCTCTTCTAACACCCTCTCTCTGTGTTAGTTCCTGTTACATCCTTTCTCTGTTTTATACCCTGTTACATCCTTTTTCTGATTTACTCCCTTTTTTTGACGTACTTCCTTTCCCTATTACATCCTTTTTCTGTCTTTCAACATATTATACACTCTCTTTGTCTTAGTCCTTTTGTATGTTTTACTCCCTCCACCTGTTTCTTTGTCTGAGTCTCTCTGTGTTTTTGTGTTTTTCCCTCTAGCTGTTTTTCTATGTCTTACTCCTAGTTATATAGTTGCTGTGTTATAAACTTAGATATGTTGCAAATTAGTGTTTATATCGTTTGCTTATTGTGATTGCTTTGTTGTTTGCTAATAGTGGTCTATAATGTGTTATTTTTTTCTTTACCACAGATTGAAATCAACATTTAAAAAGTAAGCAAAAATGCCGTCAAGGCAAAGGAGAAGAAAAAATACCATACGGAAAATTACAAAATTAGCGACGGAAGTAAAGGAATCCTCTACAACAACTACTTCAAAAAACACCCAAAAAGGTCCTGGTAAGACAACGAAGTTTTTTTTCGCATCATATGTAAAACAAAAACAAATGTTAACGGTAATGTGAAGATCCAGAAGGAGAGAGCAAATTTAAAAAGGAAGGAGAGGCCCTCAAAAAATGTCTCTATTGGAGCAGGATAGAAGAATATCGATAGCAATAGAAGGTTAAATCAATTTAGGGACATTCGTAGACGAATGTTTCGCAATAGGGTAGTTTTAAATTTGCTAAAAAATGAAAAGAAAGGTAAACAGAGAGCTGCTTTTTACAAGAAAAAGAAAAGTGTAGAGAAGATTGTTGATCAGGCTTTTGAAGTTAAGAAAAAATTATTTATTTTAGTAATCAATAGAATTAGGATACTTAATAAGGCAATTGATGTTTTCAAATCGAACAGTAGATGGAAAATAATAATTAATCGGACTAATTTTTGTGAAGTATTTTCTGGAGAATGGATGCATAGTTCAAGTTCTGAGCCATTTTTTAATGAGGAGAGTTACTTTCAGGAAAATTATTTGGTGCATGCAGTTGACACCAGTGGTCGAGCATATGAGGTGAAAGATGGTTGTGTGATGGATAAAGAGAAACGTGTGACTAGAGATGCAGAAGAGGTGTTAGCTGATGAAGTTTTAGGGAGACGTACTAAGGGTCCAGTGTACACATGGAAGTGCAGTAGTATTTGTAGTGTGCGACAGGATTCAATCGATTTGCTTCGAAATTTCTTACGTACATATAGTAAGAAAAGTGTAAAACTGAAAGTGAAGATCTTGCAAGAGTTAGATCCTTGCAGAGTGAGAGAAAACACAGGTTTGCATGGGCATTCACTGGCTTGTCTTTCTAGAAAAGTATGTCAGAGTGTTTTTTCATCATTTTATGATGTTAGCAGTGCATCATAATAAGGTGAGGAAATTAGTGAGAAGGTTGTATTATGCAAAAAGTCCAGCACTTAAGCTTAAACAGTTAAACAGTGCTCTTTTGCATGGATCTGAAGTAGATGTGAAGACTATTTGTGAAGAAATTGAGTTTTGTTATTTTGGGAACAAAGAGGACAGTGTAGAAATGGATATAGTAATGGATGGTAATGTGGAAGACAATGTACAGATTTCAAGTACAGAAAAGTTTGACGAGGAAATTACCAAGTTTAAGGTGAAATCAAGTGAAAGGCCTAATTTAACTTGTGTGTGTTGTCGACGGACTCATTATAAGATTCAGACTAGGTTAGTTGATTTATATGCAAAATGTGAATTGGAAAATAATAGTGAATGGAAGGATTTTGTAAGTTATTTGTTGGTGGAGAATTCTTTTGATTTGAGTTTTGATCAGCGTATTTGTCATTATTGTTTGAAAAAATTAAATGAAAATAGAATGCCTGCTAGAGCTGCTCATAATAATCTTCAGTTGATAGATATTCCTTCTGAATTGATGGATTTAAATACTTATGAATCAATTTTGTTTCAATGTGTCCATCCTTTTCAAGCTATTGTTCGCATGGAGCCTAAGATAGGGAAATTACCTCCTACAGATTTACAAAGAGGATTAAAGGGAAGAGTTGTTTATTTGCCTCTAGATGTCAAGAAAAATATTGATACAATTGATGTAGAAAGAGTAGAAGAGGATCCTCTGGTTATTCTAGTTAATGGGGTTCCAACAAAGAGTAAGAAAATCTGGCAAGATTTAGTGGATGTTAGGAAAGTCAAAAAGGCAACAATGTATTTGGTCAAAAATAATGAGTACTATAAAGATGTAAGTGTTGGAGCAGAGGAAACAGCTACAGAAGAAGACAGTGATTGTTCAGTTGGCCAAATTGAAAAAGTTGATGTGTCTAGAAGTGAAGAAATATATGAACATTATACTGTTCATCCTTTGCATTCCAAAGAAGTAATGGGGAATGCAATTGACTTGTTTCAAATGAAAGCAGCAAAAGGAAGTCCTATTAGTGTATGGGAAGAAAGTTTGGAAGCTCGTTGTTTTCCACAGGTATTTCCAACAGGTCGAGGTGGACGATATGACGATCGACCAGTTCAAATTCCTGCAGCTGAATACCGGACTTTAAGATTATATGCTGAAGATCCAAGGTTTCGTCAATGCATTCCGTATTTGTTTCATCTACTGTATGAAAGTTATTTGTCTGGGCTTTCTTATGCAGTTAATCATATACTGAAAAGTGGAGCTCATCTGCAAAATGTTTCGGCAAGGGACTTTATGGAGAAAGTCAATCTGCAAGACAGTATTTTGGAATCTCAGCTAATCAATCTCATGGCATGTCAGCGTGGAACAAACGAGAATTGGTTCCGTCGTCATGGGGAATTGAAATGTATGCTAAGAAACTTAGGAACTCCTACATGGTTCCTCACTCTTAGCTGTGCTGAGTATGCATGGGACGACTTACTTCAATTTCTACGAGAGGCAAATGGAAACATACAAAATATAGAATTGAAAACACCTAGAGAACTGTGTTCTTTGGATCAAGTGAATGTTTGCAGATATTTTAATCATAGATTTGAAGCTATGATGTCTTTTATTACCAACAAAAAAAATCCTCCCCTTGGAGAGGTTTTGGATTTCTTTTGGAGGAAGGAATATCAAGCGAGAGCTGCTCCTCATATACATATGTTGTTATGGATTAAAGATGCACCCAAATTTGGAACTGATTCAGATGACACAGTTATGAGTTTCATTGAAGAATATTCAACATGTGCTGTTCAAAAAAACTACTGAAGAAAACAGTTTAAGGCAACAAGTTTTACGTTTTCAATCTCATCGTTGTGGAAAGTACTGTCGTCGAAAATTCAAAAACAAGGAAAAGTACTACACAAAATGTCGTTTTGCGTTTCCACGACCAGTGATTTCTAAAGGAAGAGTCAATAATTTGATGTCATCTCTACGACATACTGTGATGAGGAAATCACCCAAAAATAAATATAATTTAAAAAGAAACGAAGAGTCCAAGTACATCAACGACTACAACCCAGTGATTTTGTCCATGTGGAATGCTAACATGGATATTCAGTTCGTTGCTGACAACTCTATTGCTGTGGCTCGATATGTGACATCTTACATCACAAAAAAAGAAAAGACAGTACTGAAGGAAATGTGGGAGGACATTTCACATGAAAAGAGTCTAAGCAAGAAATTATACAGTTTCAGTCTGAAGATGTTGTCGCATCAAGAAATTGGAGCATATGAATGTTCTGATCGGTTATCATCAGCAAGTCTCTCTGCCAAATCAAGAACAATCATTTGGGTGAGTCTAGGTCTTGCTGCAACACGAAACCGAGTTTTGAAATCTGTACAAGAAATTGAATATTTGGCAGAGAAAGAACCAAACAGTACAGATATTTTGAAGAAAAACATTTTGGATACATACTATCCAAATAGAAGTACTTACCTTGAGAACACTTGTTTGTATGAAGTTCTGCAAAACTACAGTTATAAGAGGAACATCACAGAAGATATCAATAATGGAAAATATGCTGTCATTAGGTATGAAGGATGTCTAGTGAAGCAGAGAAAAGGCCATTTGATTAATCATCAAAAATTGAGTTGCGAAGCTCCAGACAAAAGAGAATTTTACTATTTAGCTCTTTTGCAACTCTTTAAGCCATGGCATACAGAAGAGGAACTACTTGGAGATTTTCTCTGTTATGAAGACTCTTTTAATGCAACTAAGGATACCATAGAATGTCCTATTTGTCCAAATTATCTGCAAATGTTGAACGAAGAAATAGAGCAAGAAACCACAATTGCTGAAGAGATTGCTAGAGACAGTTCTCAAGACAGTCAGAGTTCTACTTCATTGAGTCAGGATCCACTAGGAGGACCAATTATCCAAAATGAAGCTGCAACTGCCATGGATGAGGTGGAAAGAGCTATGGAACAAGCTCAAGACGATGTAGTTAACTTAAAAGATTTGGTAAAGCAACTAAATGTTGAGCAGAAAAAGATATATGACGAAGTCACAGAACAGATTGAACATGGATTCAGACATGAGAAAAAAGTGTGCTCATGTACATCATTTAAGCCTGTTCGACTGTACGTAAGTGGAGAAGCGGGAACAGGAAAAAGTTTTCTGATTAAAGCCATTGCAACTTATTTGCAGAAAAGGACTGAATCACCGCTGTCTTGTGTTGTAACCGCTCCAACTGGACTGGCAGCACATAACATTAAAGGGATTACTCTACATCGTTTACTGATGCTGCCAGTTGAGCATGATAATAAATTGCATTACAACAAGCTATCTGGAGATGCGTGTTCTGAAGTTTCCAGAGTCTTGAAGAAAATGAAACTTCTTATCATTGATGAAGTAAGCATGGTCTCAAATCTAATGCTTGCTTTTGTGCATTTGAGAATGCAAGAAATTCTTAGAACAGAGTATGATGTGTTACTTGGAGGAAAACACATTATTGTTTTTGGAGATCTACTGCAGTTGACTCCAGTAAAAGGACAACCAGTGTTTAAAATGCTTACGCATGAAGATACCAGGAAGTCCCTTGGAAGCATTGGAAACGTTAATATATGGTTCAATCAATCAATCAATCAGTGACACTTATAAAGCGCGCTACATACCCGTGGGGTCTCAAGGCGCTGATTAAATATTAATTATGCTGAACTGCTTCAAAATATGCGACAGGCAAAGGATGAAGATTATAAAAATATTCTACAAGATGTAAGAATCGGAAAAGTATGTGAGCTTGGGAAAGAAGCTTTGTATGCTCGATTAATTTCAAATTTGTATCCAAATGAAAACATTCTCCAGAGAATATTTTTAAAAAAATGACTGAGAAGAAATCTGGGATATGTTTGATGCCAACTCTGCAAGAATGTTCCATCTTCAACAACAAAATGTTAAAGTAAGAAAATGAAGAAATTGTGAAACTGGAAGCAATAGATAAAATAGAGCATATGGGTGCAACAATTGTTTTGTCAAAAAATTTGAAAACAAAATTGGATTCATTAGAGAAAAGTATTTCTAAAACAGCTGGTTTTGAAAAGACTCTGAATGTGTGTTTAAATTGTCGTATCATTTTGAGAAGGAATTTAAATGTTGAAAGAGGTCTGGTAAATGGAGCAATGGGTTATGTTGTTGATTTTGTGAATTATAGAAATAGAGATGGAATTGAATTTTTAAAAATAAAATTTGATGGCATTGAGCAAGTACAACAAATCAGTGATTGTTCTGCTAGATTTTTGCTTGTAAAAGACTTATATGTTCGCCGAAAACAGTTTCCTGTTTGTTTGGCATATGCGGTGACAATTCATAAATCTCAAGGTTTAAGTGTAGATAGTGCTTTGGTGAACATTGGAAGATCTGTGTTTAAAGAGGGAATGGCATATGTGGCATTATCACGAGTCCGAACTTTATCAGGATTGTACTTGATGGAGTGTGATGAGACAAAGATTTGTGCAGATCTAGATTGTGTTAAAGAATACAATAGGTTAAGAAGAGAGTATGCTCCACATTTGCCTCAATATCCTCTGTTTGAAAAACGTGTGGTAGGCCAAAAAAGAAGAAATGAGAAAAATTGCAGGGAGGTAGTAGCAAAAAGACAAAAAGTAGATGAAACTGTAATTCAAAACAGAAAGAAAAAGGATTCTGATGAAAATTTTGTTGGATTTCAGTTTCGAAACAGTTCTGGTGTCAACTGCTATGCTAATGTAGTGGTTAATGTTGTTTTTTTCTTCAAACTTTACAAGAACAGATTGTTGAAAATCGGGATCAAAGATTGTGTGGTTTATTGAATTCTATGTTTGAGAAATGTAGCAGTGATAGACCAAAAATAGAAAGTGTAACAGAAATTCGACATATTTTAGATATGTGTTCTGGTCAAGATAAATTTTCACAGAACATTCAGCAGGATTGTCAGGAATTTTTAATGTATATGTTTGGTGTTTTGGAAGATGAAGGTGTAGATGTAGATAATCTTTTTAGCCTTTCTTATCAATGGCAGCATGACTGCCACAACTGTAGTTCATCAAGTACTACTAGAATAGACACTGAAAGATTTATATATTTGACTTTACCAGACTGTAAATCAGTGTCATTTAATAATCTAGTTAAAGCAGCAGATCATAATATGGTGTGTACCCATTGTAAGTGTCGAATGCTATCCACATTATTTATACAAAGTTATGGTCAGTATATCATTTTAGTTTTCCAACGATGTAGACCTGATGGAACTAAATTGACAACTTGGATCAAACATTTTGTGGCTTCTCAGTTATCAATTTCAGGAAGAACCTTTACAACTGTAGCTATTATTTATCATGACGGTCCTTCGACAACATCAGGACATTATACATGCTACTTAAAATGTCAAAAAGGTTGGAGTTACTGCAATGATTCTCATTTGACTTATAAACAACGTTTGCCTTATGACTTTAAAAGTTCTTACCTAGTGTTTTTAAAACCAAAGTTTTACTAAAGGTAGTTGGCCTTTGAAGACGGGAGTAGTTAATAAAAGTTAGTTAGTTAGTTAGTCTAATGTTTAAAATTATTTTTCTCATATAGGTACCGTAAGTGGATCTCATAGTAAGTGATATCAGTTTTATAGGAAATGTTGAACATGAGTGATCAAAAAAGGGAATATGAATAATTAAAGATTGTAAAAATGTTATATGAGCTTTTCTTTGAAAACTTCGGGTAAACGGTAATTTCAGAGTTTAATTAGAGAAATTTAAAAAAATACTCATATATCTGACACTATTTGGCCGTAAGGAAAGTGTAAGGTATGATGTTCTTAGATCTTTTTTCATAGGAAGTCGATGAAATGGAAGTTATAGAGAACAGCAGACTTTTTTTCCACCAAAAGGACCTTCACTATCTACTATTTGGCCTCAAGGAAAAGTAAGTGAATCAAAGATTAGTGTACATATATGATTTGTAAGTTTTTATGTTTTTTTTTAAACACAATCTTTTAGATTGTGGGTTTTTTTCCGCTGTTATATGATGAAGAGTTTGAACGCACTAATTTAAGTGAAATTCAAAATATTCTGAGAACAGCAAAAATAAACAATGTAACATATTGTATAAGTCATTCTATAGTTTGCATTGTGTAATTTATATTGTATTCCCATTGTCTCACACTCATTTTCCTTTTTCCGCCCTTATTTAGCTCTCTTTACTCACTTACACTGCCTTTCTTTCACTTTGTTTCATCGCTGTTCCTTTACTCCACTTCTTTCACAACTCCTCAATCCAATTTCAACTGTCTGCATTTCCTCTCTTCCTTACACCACTTTTCAGCTTTCTCACATTCTCTAAGTACCACTGCTTTAGTTCTCTTCCCCTCTCTTTCCTTCTTTTGCTCCTTTACTCTTTTTCCTTTCTTCACTCATTGTACTGCAGTTCACTCAGTCCTTCCCTTTGTCTTTCTGTGTACTTACTTTCTCACTCCTTTTTCCTCTATCGTTCTATATTAACCTCATTCCTTTCATCCCTTCACTCTGTGACTCCCCTTCACTCACTCTCAGTCATCTTCCATTCCTCTTTCTTATTAATGGATCCTTATTTAGACTCCTTTCCATTTCACTCATTTTCCTTTTACTTTCTTCTCTTTCCTGATTTCGTTTTGGTATCTCACATTCTTTTAGTATCTTACTTATCTTCAGTAATTTGTTCTTCTTCTATTTCTTTTTCCCTCTTTTTTGTCTTTCTACATTACTTTATTTCTGTTTTTGTATCCTTCACTCTTGCTTTATTTCTTAGTACACTTTTTTTATTTTTTACCTCTTGACCTGTTTCTTCTATTTTAAAATATATATTTTACTAATTATAACTTGTTTTTTCTTTTGTTTTTTACAGATACAAAGTGTAGTTTAAACATACAAGTAAGTTTTCATTAATTATATGGTAAGTATGTCTACAAAATGTAGTTTGTCATCACCCTTTGCTTTAAACTCACTACTTTTCCCTCACCCTACCTCACCCCTGTTTCCTTACTCTGCTTCCCTCACTTATTCTTATCCTCCATGTTTACTTCTCTTTTCCTTACTTTCCTACCACATTCAACTTCTTTCAGTGCCCCTGCTCATCCACACTCCCTCACTTACCTTTTTTTCTGGTTCACTTAGTCCCTTTCTGACACTCCTTCCTTTACTATCTCTGTTCTTTCTCTTTGTCACTCCCCATGTCTTACCCTTATTCACTTTTATCCACCCTCATTCACTCCTCTTTACTTACACTCACTGCTATTTTCTTTCCCTCCCTCACCACTGTTCCTTTTCTCTGGTTCCGTCACTACCTGTCATTCCCCATCCTTTACTCTCCTTTCTTTTACTTTCATCACCCATTCACATTCTCCCAGAACCTCTGCTTTAGTCTTCTTCCTCTTTCTTCTCTTCTTTTGCTCCCTTATTCATTTTCCTTTTCTCAGTTACTTCCTCTTATACCTTTTCTCTGTTTTACTATCTATTACACAGTCCCTCTGTGTTTCTCCATCTAACTCTCTTTCTCTTTACACCACTCTCTTTGTCCCCATTCCTCATGCTCACTCCTTCATTATTTTTTTTTATTTTTTTTTTGTTGGGCTGACGGGACGCGCCCCGGTACGCGCACCGGGGCGCTCACCGGTACGCGCACCGGGAGTGCTCCAGAGAGAAATATAAAAAAGAATGAATATACTTTAAAAATATATATTATATTAATATACAATATAGGATTCATTTTTAGAAAAACATACCTTTCTAAGCTATAGACATTTGCGAAAAAATAACCTTAGAAATTCACTAAAAAACACATAGGTATGAGGCCCTATAAAAAGTTAGGAATTAGCAGTTAAAAAACCTATGAAATTCACAGAAAATACCATAGGTTTCACACCAGTTATAGTTAGGAATTAGCATTTAAAAAACCTATGAAATTCACTGAAAAAATCATAGGTTTGACACCAGTTATAGTTAGGAATTAGCATTTAAAAAACCTATTAAATTCACTGTAAAAAACCATAGGTTTAACACCAGTTATAGTTACCTGGAAATTTTACTGACATAAACCCATTGAAATTCCCACATTATAGTTAGTTGGACTCACTATAACTTGCGCGTGTAATGCACTGCTGATGACATCACATATTACATCACTCATGACATGGTCAGTGACATCACTCATGACATCACTAAATAGAACTCATGAATTTTCATTATTGACAATGATTATTATAAACAATTTCTGGGTAAAATAGATTATTTGACTTTCATTTTACTGTACAGTTAGTATGAAAAAGTATGATGGGGGCTTCCATGAAACTAATGTTAAATAATGTTTGATTTGACAAACTACATGGACCAGAATTCCTTGTGGGCGGAAGTGACATACAACTTCCTGGGTACACAGGGGCAATTTAAACAATGCTTTGTGTAAGTTAAACTGACCGTGAACAAGGTAGATGTAACTTCCGAAACGCGTTGGATTCTTGTGTTCATTAAATACCTTTTGGCAAGAATATTGGCTGATTGTGGCGGCTCACTCTGTTGGTTCAAGGGATCGACATCGTTGGCAATATATATATATATATATATATATATATATATATATATACACATATATGAAATTGCCAAAATAATTATACATAAAAATGTAAAAAATATGTTTTACAAAAAATATCTAAAAAAATACAAACATTTTTATATATAAAAATATATATAATTCTGCAACAGTAGGGAAAGCGTTAGACTCAGGAAGGTTAAAATTTACTTTCCTCACTCCAGTCTGTGTAGCAGTAGGGAAAGCGTTGGACTGCAGAGGGGTAAAATATACTATTTCCACTCTAGTCGGTGCAACAGTTGGGACCGCGCTAAACTCAGGAAGGGTAAAATTTACTTTCCCCACTCGAGTCTGTATAGCAGTAGGGAAAGCGTTGGATGCGGAGGGGTAAAATATACTATTTCCCCTCTAGTCGATGCAACAGTTGGGAAAGCGCTGGACTGAGCAGGGGTGAAATTTACTATTCCCACTCCAGTCTATGCAGCAATAGGGAAAGCGTTGGACTGTGGAGGGGTAACCTTTACTATTCCCACTCCAGTCTGTGCAACAGTAGGGAAAGCCTTGGACTACAGAGAGGTAAAATGTACTATTGCCACTCCAGTTGGTGCAACAGTAGGGAAAACATTGGACATACGATGGGTAACAATGACTATTCCCACCCTTGTCTGTACAACAGTAGGCAAAGAGTTGGACTCAGGAGGGATAACATTTACTATTTCCACTCCAGTCTGTGCAGCAGTAGGGAATGAACTTCACTTCAAACACATACTATGTTTTATTTCTGTATTAATTGTGAAAAAATATATAACTTTTACCATAGATTTATATAAGTACATTTAAAAAACAATTAAACAATTTGCATAACTATAAAGAATTGTATTATTTCAATATGGAAGAATGCTATAAATTTAATATTTAATAAAACTTCCATACTACCTTTCTACATACTTAGCAGCCCACAATTAAAATATAATAAAAATAAAAATGTATAACACAATTAATATATTTAGTAATAAATAAAATAACTAGTAATAAATTATTAATTTGTTGTTAATTTATTATGACTTAACTTCCCACCCTATCCCCCTAAAAACACAACAACGCACACCTAATATATAACATAAAAAATATATTTATCAAACAATTTACATATTGATTAAATCAATAACATATTTTAATTAAAATTAATAATTAATTGGTATTTACTATTTACTTAATTTATTCCCCATCCTATACAAAAGATCAGCCTACTACACTTTTGCCCATTAAATCAATGGGGTTAACCCAATAAGTCAAAGGACCTTGGCATCAATTGGTATAGAGAAGCAGAATGGTCCTAGACATATCTTAAGGCACAAATTAATACATGAATTATTAATTTTGTTTGTGGAGATAAATCCTATGAAGAGAAAGGAGATAAAAAACGTTAAACAGCCAGATGCATATATCAATAAGTCGTACCCAACATGCTCTATAAAGAATAAATCTTTAAGTCAGTCACAATAATTCAATTTATTTACAGCATTTATAAAACATATGTCAGCGTATCTCAATGGGAAATAAGGAAAACTGCCAGGTGCAGTAAGTGTGCGAAAGTAAGTGCTCAAGTGAAATGAAAAGGAATGGAGTTCACAAAAGAGAATTCACGCAATTTAAGTTCAACTAAAATTCTATCCTTCTAGTTGAACAACAGAGAAGCCTACCCTCAAGCAATTATATACAGCAATTAACAGGGAATCATAACTGCACATATGCAGACATGTAGTATCTGAAGGGGCAGGGGGACGGGGGCAGGGGAACAGGGTGCAGGCCTCAAAATAACTAGAAAAAAACGTCGACGTTTTGATCCTGGCGCAATTGGGGGAGGATTAACACCTCTGCTGTGGGTCTTTTTCAGGACTGAAAAAAGGGGGGGCGGGGATGTACCTAGAAAAAATTACAATATGTACAGTATACTAAGTGAATAAAAATTCCATTAAAATCAGTTGATTGGTTTGGTACCTTGCCAAAGTTGCAATGTGAAAGGCACGTCCAGGCAATGAATGAGGGCAACCTAAAAACACAAAAAGGTAGTCTGGCTATGTGCCCATCTCCAAAAGGCACAGTGATACATTCCCTATCAATCTAGATATCACTATCGATCTGTCATTGATTTACTTAATGAGCACTCACCGTCAGTGGTGTGCCCGAAATAGATCCAGTGAATGTCTCAATGTAGTGAGAGATTTCAATTTAAAATTTCACCATAAGGAAATGAATTCCAAAAGGTAGTCTACAAATCAAAAATGAGGAGTAAAACACTGATTACAAATTACAACTATAGAAGGAAGTAAGTGCATAATCTACAGGGAATACCAAAGTTGCACTCACCCAAACGCTAACTGACTCGAGGCACAATGTCAGGAGGAGGTAGCGAGACTGTACTTCAATCAGAAAGAGCAAAAGGCTCTAAAATAAATTAACCCGAACCGGGATACTAATTACTACAACCCTTAGTTAGCGCAAATATGGCCAAAAATTACCGATATCAGATATCTGCCAAATAAGTGTCACTTGAATTACCTGTCTTGCTGAGGCACTCCCACTACAAATTGATTCCGTGTGTGAGTATTCCGAATTCCAAGGACCGGGGAAAGGACGCCAAAGTTAACAACCGTGTTTCATGGTGGACTGGGTGCGTCAACAAAGCACGCAACCTCGAGTCACGTGATGCTTGAAAAGACGTCAGCCCCGTATGGAAAGAGCAAAAATACTAGAAGGGTTTTCACCGGTGTGCCAGGCAATTCCTTAAAAATTTGATAATACTACATAGGACGTTATTATAATGCAGAACACAGTGTAATTATTGATTACAACTGCAAAGGAGTCCATAGATAGTGGACATTTGGTCCTATGCTCGGCAGGCAAAAATCAATTAAAAAAGCCACATCCAAGGACTAAATTTGAGCACACCTAATTTGAGCCTGATAAATATGAGTGCTATTTGTAGGTAATTATCTATATATAAAGCACAATACTTCAAAACGTTCATAGTAAAAAAGGGGACAGAATACAGAATAAACAGAAAAATTTAAAAAGTGACAGTAATGTCCACTGTACAAGGACAATTAGTTACATCATTATACATATATACACAGACCACAATATGTACAAAATCCAGACGACAGAGTCAAATTGTTAATATGTCATACAATTGGATAATTCCAAAATGATTGTACAGTTGCAGTGGATATTTCTGCCTGCCGAGCATAGGACCAAATGTCCACTATCTATGGACTCCTTCGCGGTTGTAATCAATAATTACACTGTGTTCTGTATTATAATTAATGTCCTATGTAGTATTATCAAATTTTTAAGGAATTGCCTGTCACACCGGTGAAAACCCTTCTAGTACTTTTGCTCTTTCCATACGGGGCTGTCGTCTTTTCAAGCACCACGTGACTTGACGTTGCGTGCTTTGTTGACGCACCCGGTCCACCATGAAACACGGTTGTTAACTTTGGCGTCCCTTCCACGGTCCTTGGAATACGGAATCCTCACACACAGAATCAATTTGTAGTGGGAGTGCCTCGGCAAGACAGGTAATTCAAGTGACGCTTATTTGGCAGGTATATGATATTGGTAATTTTTGGCCATATTGGCGCTAACAAAGGGTTGTAGTAATTTGTATCCCGGTTCGGGTTAATTTATTTTAGAGCCTTTTGCCCTTGTGGATTGAAGTACAGTCTCGCTACCTCCTCCTGACATTGTGCCTCGAGTCGGTTAGCGTTTGGGTGAGTGCAACTTTGGTATTCCCTGTATATTATTCACTTACTTCCTTCTATAGTTGTGGTTTATAATCAGTATTTTCCTCCTTCTCATTTTTAATTTGTAGACTACCTTTTGGAATTAATTTACTTATGGCGAAATTTTAAATTGAAATCTCTTTCTACATTGAGACATTCACTGGATCTATTTCGGGCACACCACTGACGGGTGAGTGCACATTAAGTAAATCAATGACAGATCGATAGTGATATCTAGATTGATAGGGAATGTATCACTGTGCCTTTTGGAGATGGGCACTTAGCCAGACTACCTTTTTGTGTTTTTAGGTCGCCCTCATTCATTGCCTGGACGTGCCTTTCACATTGCAACCTTGGTAAGGTACTAAACCAATCAACCGGTTTTAATGCAATTTTTAATGATTTAGTATACTGAACAAATTTAAATTATTTCTAGTTACACCCCCCCCCCCCCCCCTTTTTCAGTCCTGAAGAAGAGCCACAGCAGAAGTGTTAATCCTCCCCCAATTGCGCCAGGGTCAAAACATCGACGTTTTTTCCAGTTATTTTGAGGCCTGCACCCTGTTCCCCTGCCCCCGTCTCCCTGCCCCTTCCGATACGACATGTCTGTATATGTGCAGTTATGATTCCCTGTTAATTGCTGCATATAATTTCTTGAGGGTAGGCTTCTCTGTTGTTAAACTAGAAGAACTGAATTTTAGTTGAACTTAAATTGCGTGAATTCTCTTTTATGAACTCCATTCCTTTTCATTTCACTTGAGCACTTACTTTCACGCACTTAGTGCATCTGGCAGTTTTCCTTATTTCCCATTGAGATACGCTGTCATATGTTTTATAAATGCTGTAAATAAATTGAATTATTGTGACTGACTTAAAGATTTATTCTTTATAGAGCATGTTGGGTACGACTTATTAATATATGCATCTGGCTGTTTAACGTTTTTTAGCTCCTTTCTCTTTATAGGATTTATCTCCACAAACAAAATTAATAATTCATGTATTCATTTGTGCCTTAAGATATGTCTAGGACCATTTTCTTTCTCTATACTACACTTTTGCAGCACTTTTGTAAAAAAATAATATAATGTTCAAGTTTTTTAAATAAAATAGAATGCACTGAAAAAAATAAGTTCTATTCAAATGGGGTGAATTAATTTGGGGCACTCCCACTTCCACTGACATGATTCTACTGAGGAAGGAGTGGAAATATTTCAGAGAGACTGTAATTTGATTGGAAGTCAATGGGGAAGATATATCATGAGCTTGATGGAAGCTCTGAATGAGCTCCCAGATTACACAAACTTACAAACTGGCCGTCCATGGTGAACTCAGAAAGGGGCCTGATCAGAATCTCATGCAGGCACTGGTGGTCCTGGATCAGTTGGTGGCTTTCGACACCGTTGACTACAATTTTTTACTAGATTGGGTCGAGAGAGCCGGCATCCGGGGCCCACCGTTGGGATGGCCCACCTCTTTCCTCAATGACCGCTATCAAGCGGTTTGTCTTTCCAGCTTCTCCTCGGAGGAAAAAAGACTGACCTGCAAAGTCCCTCAGGGCTCCTCCCTCTCTCCCCTTTTGTTTAACTTGTACATTCTCCCCCTGATCTCTGAACTCCAGAAAAGAGCAGTAGTCATATTTAATTATGCCGACAACCTTCAGATTATCTTTAACATTGATTCCTCTCCCTCCTCTATAGAGAACGTTCAATCCACCATGACCTTCATCAGTAACTGGATGAACGCAACCCAGCTAAAGCTTAATCCCAACAAGACGGAGCTGGTTCTCACAGGGCCCCCAGGAAACCCATGGAACTCAAATTTTTGCCCCCATGCCCTGGGCTGCCCGCCATCCCCAGTCAACTAGGTCAAGAGCCTAGGCGTCATCATCAGCAGTAACCTCTCCATGAAGGCCCAAATAAACTCGGTGGTCTCTGTCTGTTTTTTTACATCTACATAGAATCAGGAAAATAAGTAGATTTATATCACATGAAGCTCTCATCCAAGTCACCTTGGCTCTAGTCATGTCTCAGGACGACTACGCCAACTCACTGTATGCCGGAATTCCCGATTACCAGTCCCACCGACTTCAACTGGTCCAGAATCAAGCAGCCAGGCTAATTCATGCCCAGCCGAAGTTTAGCCACACCAAACCCCTTCTCAAGAGCCTTCACTGGCTCCCAGTGACCCAGCGCAGCCTCTTCAAACTTGGATGCCTGATCCACAGAGCCCTGTCCTCCAATGGACCCACCTTTATGGCTTCAAGAATTTATTGATATGTCCCTCTCCGCGATCTACGCTCTTCCAGTCTGAACCTCTTATCCCCTTGCATATTTAAATGAAAAAAACTCGGCGGTCTGAGATTCTCGACCCAGGCACCACTTTTTTGGAATTCTCTCCCTCCGGAACTGCGCCGAACACCCTCACAACAAAACACAATTCAGGAAACTGCTTAAAACGTGGCTTTTCTCCCAGGCATACAATTAACTCTTACCCACTGCCTCAGTCTTAAGCCTCTCCACCCAAGCGCCGAGAAACCGCTGGTGAACGTGCTCTCTATAAATAATTTTATCATATCAAAGAACCCACAAAGGCAAGAAGGAAGCAAAAAGAGAAGCCTTGGCCTACTTTGATGGATTGAACTAAGCGGGACAAATCCACTGGCAGCTCATTTTCCACTGTCCATAAAGTGCGACCGCAGCCTTGCGGAGGTCCGCGTGACCTTAGAGAATAATGGAGAGGTGCAGCTACTCATTGTCACTGTACTTCATTGTTCACCTGGGGGCCTACTTGTCTGGCTACCATAAAAAGGTGAAGCACAGCTGTGCTGAGAGCTGCTATTATCTACTGAAGCATTCTTCAAATTTACATTTGTTCCAATTATAGGTCCATGGGCTGCAGTGGGCTGGCTCCTGTATGCCCTGGATTTAACACAAATCCAGGTTTTCTTAGCTATATGGACTTGCAACTGAAATATATTACAAGAACATTATGGCCAGTTCATTACAGTACCTGCTGCAAAAAGTGTAAGCACAGCACCTATGAAGGCACCATACCTCAACGTATGTCTTGTACTCAATAATGCAGTGGTGAACTGTGATATGGCAGTTGCCAGACTATAATGCATGGTTAGTTTCTGAGGCAGCACAGCGCAGACAATAGTATTTCAAGTTGCCCTTGGTGTGTAGTTTATGCACACAAAAAAAGCACTCGTGAAAAAATACACACTGCTGACAGCTAAGTTTCTATATACATACTGCACGGCACTTATTCAGTCATGGGCTTCCATCAACCCAAATCTAATAAATAATAAAAGACCAGAATTTGAAGAGATTAAGCTGATTGCTCAGCCTTTCAGTTCTTTGTGTAGCCCGCACAAAACAGTTATGTCATCCAGATAGGCAGCACTTAAGGCGTCCATGTCTGCAAGGACCTGTTTCACCAACCTCTGGAAGGTTTGCAGGGTGCATTTTGAGTGCAAAGGACTCTAAAGTAATAATGGCCCTCTGGAGTGGAAAAGGCTGACCTTTCATTTACTCCCTTTGTTAAGGTGATCTGCGAGTACCCTGATGTAAGATCAAACGTATTTAAGTATTGGACAGCCCGTAACTGGTCAATCAGCTTATCAGCCTGGGGTATAGGATGTGCAACAGTCTTGGTGACTGAATTGAGCCCCCAATAGTCCACACAGAACCTGAGTTCAGGGGTGGTACCTGGTGGGGCAGCTTTTGGTAGCACTACCTCAGGACTGGACCAGTGACTACTGGAGGGTTCAATCCCCCCTCCTCCCCTTAATGCTGGCCCCCTATATTCCACACAGAACCTGACTTCAGGTGTGGTGTCTGGTGGGGCATCTTTTGGTACCAGTACCCCAGGACTGGACCGGTGATTACAGGAAGGTTCTATCACCCCACTCCATTATTTTGGAAACCGCTCCCTTAATGTTAGCCTTAGCCTTGTCAGACAACCTGTAGGATTTGTTCTTGAGAGAAAGGTTGTCTCCTGTGTCGACATTATGAGCACACATGTGGGTAGTCTCAGGAATGAGGGGAAACAGAGGTGGAGTAATACCCCAGCATTTTGCGACAGTCCCTCTGCTGTATAGGACTCAGATGGGGAAGCAGGATTACTTCCTCCACTGATCCATATTTCTCCTTGAAGGATAAGAGGTCATGGAGAGGTTCACTCTCCTCTTCCTCTCCGCCATCTGTCACCAGCAGCATAGTCATCTCAGACCTCTCACAGTGGGGTTTGAGGCGGTTTACATGGAGTACCCTGTGAGGGTACCTAGGGATCTTAAGGTCCACCAGGTATGTGGCCTCTCCCTTCCTTTCAACCATCTCATAATGCCTAGACCAGCAGTCCTGGAGGGCCCTAGGCTCCACAGGATCCATCACCCACACTTTCTGCCCAGTTTGCAACTCCACAATGGTAGAATTAGGGTCGGACGACTGCTTCATCACTTCCTGACTAGCTTCTAAAGTCTGAAGCTTGCTTTCACAACTTATCCATTTGGCTTCTGAAGGCCAGCATGTATCTCACTACATCCTGGGTAAAATTCCTGGGAGTTTGTTCCCATCCTTTTTTAACCGAACACAGAGGTCCTCTGATATGGTGCCCACACGGAAGATCAAAGGGGCTGCAGCCCACTCCCTTTTGTGATACCTCCCTGTAGGCAAAGAGAAAGCATGGCAAAAGGACATCCCACTTACACCTCAATGTCTCAGGCAGGCCTTTAATCATGCCCCTCAGGGTCTTGTTGAACCCCTCAACAAGCTATTGGTTTGTGGATGGTAAAGGGTAGCTAACTTGTAGGTTACCCTGTATTCCTTCTACATTGACTGCATTTAAGCAGACATGAAGCTGATGCCCCTGTCAGACACCATTTCCTTGGGAAAACCCACTTGGGTAAACCCCAGCATATGGGCCTTTGCCACTGCAGGTGCAGTCATGGTCCTCAGAGGGATTGCATCTGGGTACCTAGGGGCATGATACCCCTGAACCAGGATAAACGTGTTGCCTGAAGCAGTCTTGGGCTAAATAAGCCCATCCAATGTAAATACCCCCCTCTCAAACCTTGAGCCAACAACATGGAGGGGATTAAGGGGGCTTTTAGCCTCTGACCTGTCTTCCCTCCGGCCTGTCAGGTGACACAAGTCTTAAAGTTCATATCTGAGGAAGTCTTGATCCTAGGCAAATAGAAGTGGGGAACAAGCATTGCAAAGGTCTTGTCTTGGCCAAGGCGTCCTGCCAGGGAAATGTTGTGAGCCAGATCTAGTAGGAAGGCCCTACAGAATTGGTGGACCACTGGGGCCCTGGTAGTCCTATGCACAGGAGTCTTACTCAGTCTTGCTGTAAAGGAGGTTACCCTCTCAATAAATATGATGACTTCCAGAGGCATCACCTGCTGCTTGGGCTTCAGCCTGTTGCCTCATGCCCTTAAGAGTTGTGCACTCACTCTGTTCCCAACAGAACTCCTCTTTGGTGGGAACTCTTTCCACATGCCATCCAGCAAGCTCTGGCAGGTCACCAAGGGGATTAATGTACTCCACATTGAGCTCCAGGCAGCCACTGCAGGTGCCCCATCAACCTCACTGGGAGGTTTATGGGGCACACCTCAGGGGTTGGTTTCCCACATCCACTTCCTTTCCCCTTCTTAGCAGCTGGCTGGACCATTTTTTCCATGCTCTGGCACTTTTTGACTCCCATCCTGGGCAGCCATGGACCTTGTGGTTGTAAAGATCTAATCAGGTAACCCCAATATCTCCACGTGAGCCTTGAGCTCCACCTACTTCCAGGTAGTGTGTTCAATGTCATCATTACCCAACAAACAGTCCAAAGGCATGGAAGGGCTCACAGCAACTTTCAGAAAACCTGAACCACCCCCCACCCAAATGAAACAAGGGCCACTGGAAAATGACCCTTCCTGTGCCAGCCACCACAACCTGGTGGAATGCATTGTGTAACACTTGCTTTGGGGACATCAGCTGACCCCTTCCTATATGCGATTACAAGCTAATGGGGCAACCCAAACATGGCCAAAGGACCTGGGTACATTACCATATAAAAAAAGTTGGTCCTATTGGCAAGGATGCAAAACAGTACTCAATATTGTATTTACATCAATCAACATTGATATGCAAGAGAGAGAGAAAAAGAAAAAACAATTGGACACTATATCATGAAGTTCAATTTAATTCTTTATATTTTGGACAGAAAATACATTTGCATACTATCGATGATTTTGGGTTGCTCCTATAAATGCATGAGAAAAAGTGCTCACTGGAGTGCTCAATTGATGTGAAAGAAGAGGGAAAGATGAATCTGAAAGCTATAGATGCAGTAAGCCTGTCAGGAAAGGTCTCACATATATACAAAATATATCCATATAAAAGAAAGAGGCTTTGTAAATATGTGAGAACTTTCCTGATAGGCTTACTGCAGTGACATGGTCCTTTGACACTGCTTTAATAGTTGTCTATAACTTTCAGATTCCTCATTTCCATTCTTTTTTTTGTCAACAATATAAAGAATTGAATTGATCTTCGGGATACATTTTCCAATTTTATTTTTTGACTCCTTCCCATAGTCATGCTGGCGCCTATGTCCCTCAGAGCCTCAACACCTTGCCTGTTGATGGTGACCCATTGACTATACTTTGTAGAATTAGAGGGCACATGGATCTTAGGAGCCATCTCACTGTCACCCAGGGACACTAGGGTAACCCCTTCTAAACTCACCCCAGTTAACTGGGACAAACTCCTTCCCCAGCACTATAATTGCCACCCCTCGGATCTTTCCTACAGTGGGAGGTTGTGCTCTTTTTGGACTCTTGGGATCCCCTTTGTAGTGTCCATACTCAAAACACTAGCACTTGGAGATTTGGACTCCTGACTTTTGTCAGGCTCGTTTTTCTTTTGGTGGCTAGATTGGGAATGGGACCTTGAGAGAGCTACTTTTTATCTGGCTAGACCTGGAGATATCAGAGCGCCTTACATGAGGATCAGTGGGTTATAAGTTACAAGTTACATCTGTTACAAGAGAATAGTCAAACATATGATAAAAAAGCAACGTTACGTTAATTCGACAGAGAGAGAGGGAGGAAGGAGACATAGCAGGGAGACGGGGAGAAACTGTGGCCAATGTCCGGCTTGGTAGGTAACGTCCGAGGGGTGAACCAGGGCTGATCTCCTCTATAGCTGTCTTGGCAGCTCCACCGGGCATCAGCCAAATTGCTCGGACTCCACTGTCAGGATAATGAGCAGGGTTAGTGAGAAAATGTTGAATTCAAAACTAGGGAGTTGGAGAGAAGAGAACCACAGTCAAGTTTTAACCCAGATGAGAAAGGGGTTATTGTTTCAGTGTTATCAAGGCACAATCTGCAGAAAGCTCGATGTCCGGGAGAGGCAGCTGCCAGAGAACCAGAGAACTAGAGAAGACTGCTGGCAGTATGGTGTCGGAGCATAGGCACCATCTTGAAGTTAGGCATTGTCCTGGCCCATCCTTACAATGGACAACCTGGCCTCGAAAATCCCCCAGAATAGAGCGCATTCATGAGGGGGATCAGCTGGAATGCCCCAACAGCTCTGTTTGGGAGTGCCCCGGAACCTCGGATGCCCCCTGTGGTAGTAGTCAAGACTAGCCCCTGCCCCCATCCTGACTGAGAACGTGTGCTTCTCTGGGTATTTTTGCTGTTCACGTTTCGACTGCAGGTAGGTCTGCCATCTTAAGGTCAAGCATCTGAGACAGGCAAGCCAGAGGTTTGTTTTGTGTGGTGAGGAAAATTGAGTGCTTAGGCCAGGATGAATGCAAGGGTAGGGCTTACTAGGTTCTCTTTGGAAGGAGAAATAATGCCAATTGATCAGGATCGCCTGTCGGACTCCAAGGCAGCGTTCATCCCTGTGGTGCAATTCGCCATTTTAGTTCCCGGCGTCAGGGTCAGGCAAGTCAGACAGGTCAGAGGTCTGCAGCAAGTTGAAACAACGCACAGTGAAACACGGAACCAAGGTATCTAATTGGTCTACCTTTTCCTGCGAAGTATGTCAGGATGTTTAAGTTTTCGACTCAGAGCATTGCAACCGGGTTCTAAATAGAGTAGAGAGAGACCACGTCTTCCTCACTTTATTCTGATGGTAACCCTGATCACCCTTTTGGCGTACCCCCCTTACTGGACACTCTGGTGTTGACCCAGATGTCTGCTTCCTAAGCAAAATTCCTGGGTTCAGAAAGCTTACAATCAACCAGGTGTTGTTTAAGCTCTGGGACCAAAATATACCAAGCATGTGCTCCTTCAAAATCAAGTTATGCAGCCCTAATTAATCATCTACCTTGCTGTCTCTCACCCAGCCCGTCATTGCCTTGTCAAAATAATCCAATAAATCCACCCATGTCTGTGACAAGATCTTGTTGCTGCCCCCGAACTGTTACCTATACTTCCCAGGGTTTGGTCCAAACTTACTGAATAAGATGCCCTTCAATGCAGTATAGCATGTCTGGTCCCCCACTTCTAGTGTAAGTAGTGTGTCCCTCTCCACATTCTCTGGGACATTGTGCACTCTCAGAGCAATTTATAGACTGCAATCCACTTATCTATGTCATCCCTCACCACATAACTGAGCACCAAGTCTTTAGTAATACGGATCCTTGTCTCACTAGTGGACTCTGTTGTTATGCTTCCACCATTACTGCTGCTGGACCCCAATTGTAGGGCTCTAATGTTCAACTCCCTGAGGCTCAGCTCATGAGCCATCTTCCATTCCTCCATGGCCAAATCTCTTCTCTTCCAAAGCTTGTATTCTCTGAGCCAGAGTCCGCTCTTTCTTCAGTTGACAAGTTTCCGCACCTGCTCTAACTTAGCAAGCTCCACCTTGATCTTTCTTTCCTCCCTCCTGCCTGCCAGCTCCTCTGGGTACATGTTTTTTGAGTAGACACTTTTCCCTGTTCTGGGAACCACTACTGCTTCTAGCAAGTTGTTGGCCCCCTTCAAAGCAGTCCCAGGTCCACATTAGAATCCAGGATCCAGTCATCTACCTCCTACTCAATTTGTTGCTCCTCCTCTGGGACCTCAGCCCCTGATTTATGGGCTTTGTACAAACTCTCAAAGTCTTCTGCAGCTCCACCTTCTGGGTGAAACCTTTATTAGACCCAATAAACCCCTTGCAAAACTCATTGAGCTGGACCACAGTGTAGAACTTCCAATTGACCAGTTCAGCATCAATTGCTGCAGTTGCAGGTACAAAATTCCTCAGCTCCACTGCACGTTGGATGGGACGCCTATAAGGCATTCATAAAAGGGAAAGTACAGGTCTTACATTGTCGGTCATCTCAGGCAGTCACTATACCTCAAAGAATTGAGTTCACGGAAACTTCACGCTCATGTTTAGTGCTGTCGGCAGAGAATTAGTGCAAACAGGCTACTCCCAGTCGCGAAGAGCACAAAATGTCAGGAATTCACCTTTTCTTGTAGCAGAGGGTGCTCTAATGCCAACCAAGGGTCCAAGACCTGAGGATGCACCTCTTGGGGATCAGGAACTCACTACTGCAGAGGCCAGCAGGGCTCAGGCAGGCTCATTTGCACATCCAGGCAGGTCCAGTGCAGGAGGTCAGCTGGGAAGTAGCAGGGAGACCTCTGGAGCTTGTTGTGTCTCCGTAGATCAGACAGGAGGTCAGCCAACTGAACCTTGGAGTCAATCAGGAAGCCTGGGATGAAGGAAGGAGATCCAGTCTTCCTTCCCAGACATCAGGGTAGGCTTTAAATAGCAGGGCAGCTCTCTCAGGGTTATGGCAGTCCCCAAGCAGCAGGACAGTCCTCTGGTAACAACAGAGAATTCCTCTGGGGAACAATGCAGTCCTTCTTCTGTAATGTCGACAGGTTCAGGAGTGGAGTGAAGAGTAGATCTAGAAATCTAATATTTATACCTGGTGCCATCCTTTGAAGCTGGGGGTTCCCTATAATAACCCTTTATCTGGCTCTGGAAAGTTCTTTTTTTCCCTGTCAAGGCACCAAGAAGTGGGGGGTGACAAAATACTAGAGTCAGGGTCCTTTGTTTGTGCTGGAGGCAAAGACCTTTGAAATGTAAGTGGGGCTGGATACAGCTCCGCCTAATCATCTTGCAAGAATGGCCCCTCCTGTCCACACCTAATCTCCTTTGTGTCACTGACTGGGTGGAATACTCAAACTCCAACATCAGAGCCATTTGCAGTTGTGTGACCCAGGATATTGGCAGAAGACACAAATGATTAAGACAAGAAAATGTCAACTTTGTAAAAGTGGTATTTTCAGAATTGTGACTTAAATTCTGATTTTACCATTAAATATGGTTTAAATTACAATTCAAACAGCATATCCCTATCAGCTCCCAATCAAAAGTTATCAATTATTAAATGTATAAGTTAACTCCATGTTAGTCAATGTGAGAGATAGAACTTACAACAGTGAAAAACTAACAGTTTTTTACTACCAGGACATGTAAAACAAACACACGTCCTACTTTTTAAATACAATGCACCCTGCCCTATGAGCCTTTAAGGCCTACAGTAGAAGTGACTTATAAATATTAAAAAGGAAGTTTCAGGCCTGACAAAGTTTATTTTGCCAGATCTAGTTGGCAGTTTAAAGCTGCACTATGGGCTGCAGTGTCAGGTCCTGAGACATGTTTTAAAAGGCTACTTATGTGAGTGGCACAATGAATGCTGAAGGCCCAAAGTACATGTAGTACTATTTATTAGAGACTTACAAGTAAATTAACTGTGCCAATTAGGTATAGGTTTGGAAGAGGGAGAACAAGCTCTTTAGCACTAGTTAGCAGGTGTAAAGTGCACAGAGTCACAGACAAAACAACAATGAATTCAGCAAAACAGTGGAGTGAAGGCAAAACATTTGGTGAATACTACACCAAGGATGTCAGGTCTAGGGTTAGTGCAAAGGACTGGTGAGTTTATATTTAGAGCAAAAGTTATGGATGTGGCTAGTATGGTGTTTAGGCCTGTGTTTTACATTAATGTTTGGGATAAGGGGAAGGTAGAGGGTAATACGTGGAGCAGGGCTGCTTGTTTCATTATCATGCTTGTTATACTTGTCAACGATTCATTAAAAGGCATTCTTTGATATAAGTGCTATCTAGTCTCTGTCTAAGTCTCCTATGCAGCAAGAAGTTGCCAAATCTCCATGGGTGCCTTTAATGTGATTTTTGCTTTCGTTATATTATATGTCTAACTTTACATATATATTTTGTATCATATTTATTTGCTTTGTGTTTCGTAAATACTGCTTTTACTGCATATTGTTTTGTTATTACTTGCTTTTTTCATTGACAGCTCTACATCCTAACTGTATGTTTTTCTCATCAAGTGTTAATATTGTAACTTGCATTTTCTATCTCATTTATATCAATAAACTTCTTTTGAACTGTAAAAGGCACTTTCCACAGCAGATGCTTCATATGTACTTTTTCTGAACTGAACAATACTAATATCCTATAGTATCTAATTCTTATTCCTAAAATGTCCATGTCCGGGACAACATCTGATTCCATGTCCCCTTCCTGGCAAGTGTTTGGGGTTGATCTCTGTATAATGAAGAATGCATTTCTTCATCTCTTCATTCTTGCATTCTGCATTATCACAGAGATCGACCCCAAACACCTGTCAGGAAGAGGACATGGAATTAGACAGTGTGGGGTACCATTTAGTAACTATAAATATTATACACTGATAGTGTTGCCCAGTTCAGGCCTGTCCCCACATAGGAGCCATTGCTGTCGTTCAATATGCCATGCTTCCCAAATACCAAGGCTACCTAGTCTTGATTCCAAATCATGCCTCGTGCTTCGAGCTCCTTAAACTTCCATTGTAAATGTATCACTTTTGCACTTTCCTTTTTATT